>NC_134961.1:4253640-4613640 GCF_965638725.1 Aptenodytes patagonicus
AAAGAGCTCGGAGCTAGTCTGAGATAGAGTTTGTCCCACATATCTGCTGGCCAGAGGCAGCATGGAAAAAGGAGATTGTCACCAGAGCAGAGGCTAGTTTGGATTTGCATCCTTCATCTGGGCTCCCAGTAGTTCGGGCTGTAGTATGAGGGTGTCATCCAGACCCCTCTGCAGCTGGGGAAGAGGGATTGGCATCCCCAGAGCTCACATCGAGGTAAACAGCTGAGGATAAATGGGATGACTTTTATTCTTCATCTGTTCATGATATCACTGGTGGCTGCTGTGACCAGAGCCACAGGTCACGATGACATCAGGCCGTTAATGGGACAAAAGAGTGACAACTGGGGATGATTCAGGAACCAGGGATGGGGCAGGGGGGAAGAGGTGGTCACAAGGAGCAGACGCAGAGTGCTGCTGTCTCCTCCCTGGTAGACAGTGCAAGCTGGCTTCCACGAGCGTGCACATGGCAGTGTGCAGACAGGGACAGCGCGGTGGCTGGGGAAAGGGCTGGCTGTCTGGGAACTTTCTGAAATTAAACTAATTGCATTGCCTAGCAAATCATAACAGCAACTATGATATTTTGCTCTTCTCCAAGGATGTAGAGTGGCTTTATGAGCGTTAATTAACTCAGACTCATACAACACGCCTGTGAGGCAGGTACAATTAGATCCACAGAGAGGGGAAGTCAGTAGCCCTAGGTCCCACGGTGTGGCAGCGCAGAGGCAGCGCGCACAACCTGGGAGATCTCGCAGTACCCCCAGGACCAGCTCCCTCCCCAGGGTGCGATTACAGCCCAGGAGTTCCCACTCCCAGGGCTCCACTCTAATTACCCATCCCAGCTCCCTGCACACTCACATCCATATTCATCATGACTTCCTAGAACAAACATAAGGCAAAACCACGAGAAGTAGTTTTGCTAATAAACAGCCACCAGCTGCAGCCCTCTGTCCTGCCTGGGTCCAGCAGAGTCCGTCTGTCCTCCTGACTCCCCTACTGTGTCCATTCCTCTGCTCCTGCCTGGTGCACCTACCCTGAGCAGTTCATGGGGCCCTGCAGCTCCACATCAGACTGTTCCCACCGCCCAGTGTGCACTGGGCATGAGGCAGCCTTGCAGAGGTAGGAGACAGCATGTGGACCCTGGATGCTCTATGCTCTTGCGTCTGCGTCCTTGTTCTCTCCTCTCCCCACTAAGAGCCACAGGACTCCATCCAGCAAGGTGCCTGCACTCCAGGAGGTGTTCTCTGTGGTATGGAGCAAGGGGGAGAGAAGCAGAAAAATTCAGATATGCACCTAAATAAAATATTTTTAAGTGAGTTTCCCATGAGGTTTCAGCAGCTCTTTAATATTATGCTGCCTTTGCTGGCTGATCATGTCATCACTTCAGCTGGTGGGGAGAATGGCTGCCAGCTGCCTACAGGAACAAGAAGATAGCAACATCTCCTGTTGCCTGGAAGACCTGCACTGGCTCATCCTCAAGCACCACTCTTGACTCTACAAAAGAATGGCCTCTTGCAATGGGTGGCGGGATGGCAGCAAGCGGGTCAGCAGCAAATGTGTGCAGCCACAGATTGCTGCCCTGTCCCCAACGGGGAATGGAGCAGCAGGTCCCAGACACAAGTTACACAGGTTTTTGCTCAGAAATGAAGAGCTTTGTTGATCTCAAAGGGGTTAAACTGGATGTAGCCTTCTGCATCACACCATCCCTCCAGTCCTGCCCAGCTGGCAGGCTGGGATGGCTGCCCTGTCCCTGGAGATCTCTCCCTTCCTCCAGCAACCAGCAGGAAGCAAAGGATAAAGCCACACAGCTGCACATAGCCCCGCACTGGGTGCCTAGCTGGCCTCTGTCCTAATCCTGGAGCTGAGGACATTTGAGATTATTAGGGAGAAATACCATACATACATACATACAGGGATGCCCTGCCTGCATGGCTGGGCATCCACCTGTGGTCACTGTCAGAAGGCAGGATACTGGGCTTGGTGACCTGCCCCCACAATGACGACTTGTAAGGCATCGTGACCTCCTCACCGCTCCGGTCACTACTGTCACTCCAGCAGGTGGGAGGCTTTTGTACAGCGCGGGAATGACTGCTATGAATGTCAGCTTTAATAGCAGACTTCACCTTAGCTGGACAAAAAACCTCTTTGCCCTGTGGCAAAGCCAATGCAGCTGAGCTGCATAAACTCACCAGGTCAAATCTGGCCATTTGCAATTTGCACTTTCTTAGCATGGGGAAGAAATAGTTATTTCCCCTAATTACATGTTAAATGCCAAATAAATGCCCTATCCTGTATGGTAATTGCAATGTCACTGAGTGATTAATGCCTGCTCTACAAGCTGAGAATCTGTTACAACATTTGCAAACTGCAATAACCCAGCTCCCCTGAGTTACCGAGCTCTGCATGGCCTTTCTGTCACTGGTCATTTGCTGGGCTCTGGTGAGCCAGCACAAAGGGTGGTCTCCAGACTTTCCAGAACATGTCTGCAGCATGACACAGCTGACAAAGGAAGGCTGTTCTGCACCAGTGTCAAGAACTGTGGCTATGCCTCACTCATGACCTAGACCAAAAGTTACCCTCTGGTCATGGTGCACTGGAGCAGGCAGCTGAGCTGCACTGGCTGTGTGCTTCGCACAGCACCGGCTGCCTGGCCCCTGGCCCAGAGCAAGATGTGGGAGTACACGGGGACAGCCCCGGTCCCCAGGTCCCCACAGAGAGCCCTGGCTGGTCCCTGGGGGCTGGAACAGAGAGCTCTGCGTGGGCTCCTCCTCAGCCCCAGCCCCAGCAGTTCCATGTCCCTGGGGTGTGCAGGTGCCCTCGCCCGTCCCAGAGCAGAGGCTCCTTGAAGTTGCTCATGCCACAGCCAAGCGACCCATCACGGCACTGATCGATACGAGGCTGAACATTAAAATTGATTCTCCAGCTGATCTCACATTCCAAGAGCAAGCAGCGCCCTTCTCCTGATGATTTCTGCAGACTTGCCATTATTATTTGTACCCAATGACATAGCATGTGAACAGGAGGGGTCTGGCCCCATCACACCCTACCAGCCAGCCACAGAGGCTGCTGCCGCAGGAGGCCAGGGCTGAGCTGCGCTCCCTCGCCTGCAGCCACTCCTGAGAGGGCAGCTGCCGGGGAGAAGGAAAGGCTTTCAAGTTTAGTTTTATATGTATATGAGGGTCTCAGATGGTGACACTTGCTAATTACATTTTAGAAAACAACAAAAGGAAATTCTAGAGAAAAGCTCAGCATTTAGTCTTCCTCCCTCCCCCCACACAGGTTTTTTCCCTTTTTTAAAGAAATAATCTTTTAATCATTAAGAAACTTCCCAGTGCTGCTGGTACAAATGCAGTGTAACCTTGAATTATATGTAGCAGGGCTGGCTTTCATTATTTATTAGCAAGATCAATTAGAATATTCTGTTTGCAGAAGAATATAATCCAATATGTACTTCAAGCACTAACAGCTAAATATATGCTTATTTAAAAATCAATCTAAAAGTCAAGGTTTCCTTTGTAAATCCTTACTACAGATTAAAAAAAAAGCTTTGAGTGTTACCACCTGCTGAATGCTGTAGTTTCAAGGAGACTGTTATACATGTTAAAACATCTCAAATGGGAATTGGTTGTAAAAGGCAAACAATTGCTGAAACCCCCCAGCACAGAGGGCTCATGGCTAGCTGGTGCACGTGAAGGCTGCGTGGCTCCCATGGGTGGGCACCCCGGGACCCCACGGGGGAGCGGGGACAAGCACCCCCCGCCTAGGCAGCGACAGCCACCCACCTCCCTGCACACCGGCAAGGGCACCAGCGGCACCCGGCTCTCACTGGCACCGGGAGTGCGCCAGCCGTGCCGAGTGACTCACCACAGACTCACAGCATCCCGGCAGAGGCTTATTTTTCATTGACTTGCCTGGGCTGACATGGAGCCAAAGTATCCGCCTGACAGCCTGGCCCAGGATCTGCAGTGTCCTCTCCTTTCTCCCCCAAGTCACAGGTTTCTAAGATTAATTGTCATGTATTATTTATTGACCTCAGCCGCGACCTTGGCCCGGCGCGGTTTCTTTTGCAAGCGCCTCCGCATCACGGTGATGGGGGTGACAGGCAGGGGCTCCGGCAGGGTGGTGGGCAGGGGAGCACCAGCAGCGCAGGGTGGTCGGTGCTCCCGGCCCCGACCATGCCACGGGGCTGCCTGACGGCCCTTGAGACGCCCCAGCCACTCAGTTCCCACTCCATTCCCACCCCGCACAGCCATTCCCCAGCTGTGCCAACACTCATGTTAATCTCTCCCCTGCTGCAAGCCAGATGCAGGCGTGCTCAGCAAGCTTCCAGGTTCTCCTTCTTTCGTAAGCTCTTTCTCTTTCGTCTTTCATTTTTAAATCTTATCTCCAGGTAAAGAGGGTATTTGATGGGATCAAAAGGTGACCTTTAACAAGGTTAGCAGAGCCTCAAATGATATCCGTGCAAGTTCATGCACACTCGAGCATTAAAGGGAGCGGTTCTCTGATCTCCTGTTCCTCGGTGGAAAAGTTGTTTCACAAAGATCTCTGCCAAAAGTCTGTGCAGTGGGCTGAGAAAACTTTCTTAAAAACCCAACACCTAGAGTTAGGCACAGATTGTCCTCCAGCTTCTGAGAAAGCAATCATTAAAAACTTCTGAAGTATTTATTTCTCTGTTCAAGTTCCCAGCCTCTTGCCAATCCCCTGGGTCTAACAGATTCTCGACTAACCCCCATCTTCCACTTAGCTAAATAAAATCACTTGAATGACTCTTAGGAGAAACATTACGGCCATGGAGGGAGGTCAGACAGAAGCAGTCAGAATGATTAGAGAGTGATTAGTGGGCTGGAAATGCATCCAAACAGAGAGTGGGACGGAGACCCCACGGCTATCTGCTGGGCAGAGACAATGTGGTGGTGCTGCCCGGGGACCCCTCTTGCCCTGAGGGAGCAAACAGCCCCATCACGCTGGGGCTTCCCGATGCCTCCTCGGCAGTGTTGTGTCCTGCATGGGCCTGAGGTCCTCCTAGTCATGCCGGGAGAGATGTAGAGAAGGACCAGCAGCATGAGCTGGTGGATGGCAGATCCCATCCCGAGGAGACTGGGATACTTGACCTACAAGCCTGGGATCACTCCATCCTTGGCTGAGACCAACACCTGCAGACCACTTCTAAGCACCTTGTGGATAAATTCCAGGTGGGAGAAGAACAGCCTGGGCTAAGGGATGATGCGGGCATGTGGTGGCGTGGCTCCTGAGCTTCCACCACGCTGTGGGGTCAACTGGCTACAACACCGTGTCCCTCCGACAGACAAGGAGGGGAGCAGGGAGGGCTGGAGGCTAGGCTGTGCCGGATCAGGAGGGCAGTCACACGCTCTCCAGCGGCAGCCCGGAGCCGGCACTGGCAGTGACAGGATCCCCGCACCGCCGGCAGGGCGAGGGGCCGCACACAGGCTCCCCTGTCCGCAGCGGAGCTCGCCGGTGCCTCCACATGTGGCAGGGCTCCCAAAGCAAAGTGAACAGACGGGAGCGGGTGGGCGAGCGGGGATGATACCAGCGTTAATCATTTCCGTGCCACCGTACATAAGTGCAGGAGCGCACAGACTGCTCCACTCTGCTGCCAAGCGCTATGCACGGTGGACAAAGACACGAGCAACCGGCTCTGCGCAAAAGCTGCCCGTTCAATACAGCCAACCTGCCGCGGCTCCACTGGCTGAGAGTGGGTCCCCTCGATGTCCCCGTGCCTCCAGGGAGAGGGATGAGAGGCACCAGCTCAAGGTGCTCCGGGACGGGATGCACGAGGACGCACCAAGCTGTGCTCCCACCTCCAGCCTCCTCATGCACACACATCCCTACATCGCCTCACTGCAGGGATGGCAAAACCACCCCGGGCAGGCCAGCAGCCAAGGGGTTAAAGTGCCTTGTAATTCCTTTCATACCTGGGCTCCACTTATTTGCAGACTGAATTTCCCAGAAGCCAAAGCTTTTTACTAGTGGATCTGCTGTAGAACCATGTTATTATAGATTGCAAGTTCCTTAAAGGTCAGATAACACAATTGAATCATATTAGTGAGCATAGCGACTTGGTATTTTACTAAGAAAACCCATAAAGCAGATTATTTGTTGCAGAGAAACATACGTTATATAATAAAGTCAGGGTAATTGTCTCCAGAAACAAACAATCAGTTTATGAGAAAAAAACTCCCTGTAATTGTGGGTCCTCGGTGCAGCCACCATCAGGGCCAGGCACTGGGAGGGTATCAAGTGCAGATATTTCAAGTCTGTATTTTACAGTTTAGGTTACAGTACCTAAATGCATTGCAGAAGACCTAGTAGGGAAATAAACAATTTCCAAGTGTATTGTTGAGAGACAAATACTCAATACTTCATTTAATGTATGGTTTGCAGTTAGCGGTTAATCTAAGACAATGCAGAGCGAGCCGTGTTTCACACTGCTATTAAGGAAATGCAGAATTGATTGAGGATGATTGAAGATTTCTGAAGAGCACAATTCCCAGGTCTGTGATGACCCCTCCTTTTTTTTCTAATTTGCCTGTAATCTACTCAGACAAATCCTTTTATCACGTTTATTTCCTTTCCAAGTTACAATTGGTGTGATTAATTACTTAACTTTGCAGTCCTGCTTACCCTGCTGTACACTCTAATTTTTCTTCCTTTTAAAATGGTTTTCCATCCCAGATAGACATATTTCCTTTTTAAGCTCCTTTACTTTGTCCCACTGAAGCTTGCTGTTAATAACCGATGTACCAGCAAAGCCTCCAGCCGAGGTTTCCCCAGGACCTGCCCAGCAGCCGCCCGTCCCCCCTCTGATTTCGCAGTTCCTTCTGGAGACAGCGGGCACTGTTCATCACCCCGCTTCCTGCTGCGGAGGGGCTCGGGCCTTTCTGTGGGGAGAGGAAAAGTATGAACCTCTTTCTCCAAAAAGTCAGACGCTCGTCAGAGCCAGGGGGGGTTGCAGCCACTCTGCCAGCCTGGAAATTCTCATTTGGTTCTAGATTTAATCTCATAATGAAAAAGGAATTGGAACCAGTGCAACTGTTTTAACCTACCCTAGTCACAGAAAGAAGAGGAAAAGTAATTTGTTTTAAAAAAAATTGAATACACAAAGCCACGTCTCCTCTCATCCACCTTTAACACCCGCGTCGGCTGTTCAGCATCCGGGGGGAGCAGAGGAGGAATGCTGCACGGCTCCCACCTCCCGCCCCGTGCCGGCTCCCGGCTCCCTCTCTGCAGCATGCCATCGTGTCCCAGCCAAACAGCAGCAAAACACATGCGGAAAAGCAATTACATTTAAATCTAGTTTCCTCTTTCTACCTTGCCTTTCTCTTTTCTCTACTTAGATGCTCTTCAGTGTTGTAACTAATATGATTTGTGTTTAGCACAGTGTGAAACAAGAATGATTTATGGGTCTGTTAGCACTACACGGCTACCTGACGCCATCTCAGCCCCCCGAAAGGGCACTCCAAGAGCAGATTGCCAAGAGAGTTCTGGCATTACATGTAATTATTTGTATACCCTGCCCACATAATCACTGTTATTCTGGCTCTCACGATGCCCGTGTACTTTCCTTACGCCATGGTGGGCTCTGCTTTGGGAGAAAATGGGACCAGGACCCTCAACCAGCCCCAGCCCCCAACGCCATGCACCAGCCACTCCAGTTCCATGAACTGATCTGCTGGGTTTAAATTGATGTTTCATCTCAGATTAACTTGTGCTTTAGCTAAAACAAATATGGGCTCACGCTCTGCATTTCATTACCAACAGCTAATGCAAAGGCTCTGTGTGCTTGGGAACCAATCAGACCCAATTCCTTGAAGATGTTCAGAAGCCCAGCATGTTCAAGGCTATCTCAGTGACTCAGGTGCCAAAATTCCTATTGAAAGTCTCTGGGATCAGTCAAATTTTACCCATGGCTCCGAGTGGCTCTGTCAGTGAGGATCCTGCGCCTCTGCGCTAGCAAGTGCCCTTCATTAATTCTTAATGCTGCCCCAAGTACATCCAGTGTCCTCCTCAGCTTGGCAGCCCGCCCCTGCGAAGCAGGGCAGACAATAAGCAGAGCCCCCTCTCCCTTTCCTTCAACATATAACAAGAACCCAAATGAAATAATGAAAGAAACTCATTTTAATGCCACAGAGGGAATTGTTTTATTGCTAAAGCAGCAAATAGAACTAATTGAATCCGATGGAAAAAAAAAAAGGAGCAAAGGAAAGGAAAGGATAGGTGCAGTGCACAGACAGAAAGGGCAAACCGGAGCCTGAATATTCATGGGCCTGGAAACTGCAAATCCTTGAATGCAAAATATCTTCATAACTGATAATACTGCCAACGGCGATGCATGCACAGTGCTGGGAGAGATGGAGTCGGGAATGTTTGCATTTACAATATATTTTTTTTAAGTAATATTATGGAACAAATTCTCTGGTTCATTAAGCTGCTTTGCACCTCCCTGGTAAAACAGAACAGCCTGGGAGCAAGCACCGCAGCCGGTGCCAATTCCCACCCACAGCTGAGTGCAGGGTGAGGCTGGGCAGGGCAAAGCACCCACGCTGCCTGTGTCCTGCCCGCGGGTGGGCAGCAGTGCCCGAAGTAGCTCCACCAACCACCGCAGTGCCACATTCACAGACAGCAGGCACCCCTGGGACAGTTTTGCTGCCCGCCAGGGACGGGCAGGTGACCAGGCAGCTGCCTGCAGGATTAGGGGGCTGCGAAGGCAGCTGGCATCCCCTGTCCCTGCTGCAGGCTGAGTGCAGTCCCACATGGCTGGGCTGCAGAGCTGGGGCACTTCATCCCAGATCAGTTCCCATTTCACATACCGCCAGTTAAACCTGCCACAAGCTTTTAAATGAACTGTTTTCAGTGAACCTTAATTTTCAGTGGCAACATATATATTAATGTAGGGGGTTGCATTTTAATTAAGGCAGCATTCATGTTCTTCATTACAATACTAAGTCATCCAGCAAGAAACACCAAGGATATAAATCCCGTTAATGAAGAAGGAGCTACATATTCTGCACTGCACATTTAAGCACAGAGACACTAACGTACAAAATGACTGTGACATGAAATGCAAGGGGGTCCTCCAGGAGGAAAACTGGATTAGAAATGCAATTTATACTCTGAAGGGCCACACAACATCCGTTTGGCACCACCGCAACTGTAGGCCCTGAATCTGCATCCCAAAGGCATAGCAAACAGCCTGTTGTACCCCAATCTACTTTTTTCTCCCTAGAAAAAAAGGCACAACTAGGCTGCATGGGTTTGCTGGTGGGGTTGCACAGTGTCCATGCTCCTCCCGGCCCCCAATGTCCGTGGGTGAGAGGGGAAGATCTGCAGCAGAGACCCTCCACCAGCAGGAGCCAGCAGAGCCGCAGGAGGAGGGGGCCTTCCCCCTCCACCCCGCCACTCCTGCGGAGCACTGTGCACTCCCATTAGTGGTAACTCGGGGCTGAGCTCTCCCCAAGCTCACTGGAGGACAGAGCCACAGGATGATATCTGCCTCTCTGCAGAGCCCTCCACAGTCCCTCCCTACGCTAGCATCCCAAATCCTCGCCCTCTGGACACAGCAAAGCACTTCACACTCTCCTCCATCTGCGATGCACTCTAAGCATTAGCAAAAGTTAATAGGGGGCATCGGCAGAGCCACACTGGGAAGCGCTGCACCGGGTTACCCTGGGGAAGGACGTCGAACCAGGCAGCAGAAGACTTGCATCCACCGTGATGCCCTGTGGGGACTTCAGCCAGCAGGAATCCTCGCTCCTGAATACACTACCCCGACTGCAGTCAGCAGCTTTGAACTTAAATGTTAATAAACAAGCTCCTTAAACACTCTGGCAACGCGAAAGCACTTTCTTACCATTGCCTACCGCAAAAAATGGCTGAAGAATTTCTGTTCAGGTTTTCCAAATGAACCAGTCCATGGCAGAGACACGGATGGTGTCCCACAGAGACAACTGCATCCCAAGACGAGAGTGTTTCAGAATATTATGTGGGAACAGGGTAATAATAAAACACCTTAATGTAACTTTACCAGCAGTGGCTGTAGAAGAAAAGCCTGTAATGATCTAATAACACATTTCCCCTGCTGCCACTCCAGCCTCAAGAAATCCAGGGTAGTCTGAGCCTTAAATCCATCCCAGCTCTTCCTTTGTCATTAATTGTTAGGCTATTTGTATTACATGTTTTACATACCAAATAGACTCCAATTTCATGGTGGGCTAGACTGCAGAAATGCTTCTTTTAATCTTTTTAATTCTAAAGTAGTATCAAACTTTAATATTTTCTAATGGACTATACATTTACTCACATCTAACAACATTACTACAATTTAGGAGCAATAAAAGTCAAGCTCTCCTCTGTATGATAAGCTTGCAGCTTTATTTCCAAAGTTCAATCAGTTAACCTAGGAGAGCAATAGCTTCCCTACAATGAGTAATGATGCAGAATAATATTTAGATAGAGATAAACCCTTTTTGCATAGGAAATTGCATTACAATTTGCTGGGTCTTAGAAATTCTCAGTGAGATGCTTTAGTTTACCAATGAAGTTATTGCCTCAGGCATTTTTCCACAGTGCTTTGATTTTTTCAGGGGTTTCTAGAGGATTTTGAGCTGAGTAAGGCACCTTTATTGTTCCTGATCCAGGCGCGTGTAGCAGACCCAGCGGTACCACCTGCGCGCCCTCCTCCCATGCTGATTCACCTGCAGCGCTGACCGGGCGGCAGTGGGTGGAAGAGCATCCCAAAGACCAGCTGTGGGAAAGGACTGGACCCCCGTCTCGGGTTGGGACTGCGCAGCCCCCCCCAGGCTCTCTGCCCCTCATGAGGGAGAGGTGGGTGGCACTGCCCACGCTGCCAGCCAGGGACTTCCAGGGCTCGCCTGGCACCCTGGGCCCCCGCTGAGTGTTTGCCCCGTCAGGCCCAGCTCCCCGGGGAGGGGAACGCACACGTGGTAACAACAGCAATTGCAGCAGATGCCTGGCTAGCTTGGATCGCTCTGGTTTGGCCAGACATTTAATTTATCTTGGGTAGCCACTAATGAAGGCTGGCAAGCAAGAATGCTACCAAGTGCCTCCCCTCCACTGCCGGGCCCTGGCCAGGTTTAATCCCCTCCTCTCCACGGCAGCACCCAGCACCAGCCACCACGCTTACATCTTCCTTCACATCAGCTAAAGCACCTTCCCCATCACACTGCCCAGCTCCCCTAGAGCCTCTCAAGCTCATGCCTGGCTGTTGATTGCAACAGTTTGCCTTTCTGTAGGTTTTTAATGGCTCAGGTAAAAAAGGCAGAGCCCTTTCCTGGGGTACCTCTGTCCCCCCTGTGTATCACCTGGCTCTGCAGGCCACCAGCGCTGCGGAACAGCAGAGCAGAGGCAGCGGTTGGTGATTTGGGATTAACACGGTTCAAATAAATAGCCGAGAAATTACCTCGGAGGTGTGAGTGCGGACGGTGCAGGTGAGCAGCAGCGGGATCAATGCTGGCGCTCCCTGCGGGACAGACCAAGTGGCGATGAACCCAAGGCCAATTAAAGACCTCCAACAGCAACGACTTCAGGATCCATGGTCTGCCATTGGCACCTCATGAGTCAGCACTTTGGATGTAAAAGTGTCAGTTTGTTTTTAAACAAGTGGGACCGAAGCCGAGTAATTAATAATCAATAACCCGCCCAAGTGATGCAGCCTCTTCCACCCACAGGTGAGCCAGGAGGTGACTCCTCCCCACGCGGTCGGGGACTCAGAGGTAGCTCCCGAACGTGGGGGCAGCAGCTGAGCCCCCGGGGCGTGGGGGCACCTGGAGGAGCCCCGAAGCCTTTGGAGCTGGTGCCTCCTTGCAGTTGGCGTTACACAGATTGGGTGGTTTTGTCTTTTCCTTGACTGGGTGATGGCAGCTCGTGCTGTCAGCTGCTGAATCCAAATGCGAATTTTACACATGCTTCTGACACTGACGTTAGCTTTCCACGAGTGTGCTCGCTGCTCAGCTTAATTGTATGAATGTCCATCAAGAACAAATACAGAAAGGGCAGAGCTGAGGCTGAAATAAAGTTATTTGCAGATGTGGATGAACACTAATAGAAAGTATATTATATTACTGTATCCATCTCAATGCAAGATGAAAGGAAATATGCTCTAAAACAAAGGAGAGTTGCGAATTCGGGCTACCAGAGCAACCTTGCTCCGCTCAGATCCAAAATGATTACCCGCTAATAAAGGAGGGGGCCAAGTCCACTCCAGCCTGGCTCTGGAGGGAACGGAAATCAGATTTTGGCTTGAAATGTGTTACAGCAATCTCCGTAATACAAAATAAAGTCTGGCAGATGGAGTTATTTTTATCCAAAGCCAGTTCTGTTTAGTAGGTCCACGTCTATAACTGATGTCCCTGTGCTATTTCCTGTTCTCCCCGGTTCTCCTGCCTCAGTTTCTCCAAGGCACTGACAAGATTGGAGCAGACAACTGTCGGTATATTTTGGGAGGATCCTATATTACTTAGCTATAAAAATAAATTGTGAATTTTGCATCCACCTCAGCATTTGGCCTGTTTATATTGCCAAATAAATTCTTTAAAGAAGTACTGTACTTCACAGGAGAGCTTGTCAAGGTAAATACCTTCATTTACATAAAATGTGACTAGCAATTGAAATGTTAAAGCCATAAAGAGCAAGTTTATGATCCATCCTTGATGCTTGGATGTATAATATGACAAGGGGGAAAATAGTGTGCCTTACAACATTTACTAAATTGGTGTGTTGACTCTGGGGATGGAAATGGGAGATTTGAAAAAACAGGTTGGAGGGGGGTTTTGAGGTGGTTTGGTTTTTTTTTTTCTTCTTTTTTCCATAAATATGAATCCATTCCACAGCCTTCAGACAGTTGGCTTTCAAATACTCTCCTTCAGCTTGGAAACAGCAGCTAGCTAAATAAACAAACAGACGGCCAGGCAGGGACCTGCGTGGGAAGGAGCTACCTGGCACGCGGGGGGCTCCCCGGGGGATGCTCGTTTCGGGTCACGGGGGCAGGGGGCGGCAGGACCCCGGCAGGGGAGGGCCGCCCCAGCCACACACTCCCGCACACCGGTGTCCCCCGACATCCCCCAAAATTGGAAGCAGAAAGTGGTGCCCACATGCCATTATGTGTGCAGCAGAGGTGTGAGCAGCAGCTCCTGCAGCCCTGTCGCTCACTGCCAGCTTCGCTGTCAGCGGTGAGGCTGGCGCGGGGCTGACCTGCTCCCGGCTTTGGGGTCGCCCAGCTGGGTCACAGAGACCGATCCTGCCTCCCATGCCCCAGGAGCAAAGGCAACACCATGCTTTTCTGGGTCTGACCCAGCCTTTGATCTAAACAGTGATTTCTCACTGTGATTGAAAAGACTCTTATAATTTAGGGTTTTCTTTTAAACTTTTCAAAAGGGAAGGGAAACCAATTTAAACCACTTCAAATCCTAAATAATACTTTTTAAAAAGTGAATAAAAAGGGTAAAATGGACTGCTGCCTACATACATACCACAGTGAAATTATAATATCCACACTTAATGCTCTGGAAAGTTTGATAGTGCACATTCCTCACCTGAACTCAGTACGAACATTTCATCCATTCATTCATACTCGTACCCTTCTCAATTCATTGAAACCACTTCAAGCAAAAATCATTTGAAAGAAATTACCTCTGTGTATTATACCATGAGCAGTGAGAAATGTCCCACGTGAGCCTCTCCAGCCCCCAAAGCAATAAAATTTCTGCTGAAGTGGATGATATAATGACTCAGGGAAAAGAATTCCCCATGCCAACAAGAGGTAAGAGAAATCCATGAAAAGCAAAAGACTCCGACCTCTCTGAATACAAGGTGTCAACAATTTGTGCTGGAATTTTCACTTCGAAAATCAAAAGCCTTTGTCCATAACTTTCTTTGAGAAGCTGTTGTTCCTTCTTTGCTAGTCTGGGCTTCGAACAGAGCAGAAAGAGCCTCGCTAAATCAGAAACTGAGCAGGGGTCAGGCTTATAATTTAAACCCATGAACGCAACCAACTGACTCTTCGCCTTTCTCTTTTCCAAGGGGGCTGGTTTTCCCCAGGCCTATTTTGGGGGTTTTTGTAGCATCTGCATGCTTGAGTGATACTGCATTCACACACAGGGTGAAGCTCACAAACTTTGACACTACAAATAACTCTTAAACCATTAGCAGCAAAGCACTGTAGTCTTTACTTAGTGGATTATTGAACAAAATCCTAAAGAAAGAGTGTTCTTGAAAATACAGTGCAACAGTTAGATTATTTCAGGCCCGGAGACATATGATGGTTCTCTACACACTCCAAGGGATGGTCCAAAAGGTATCGGAAGAGGCATCTCCGCCTTGCTTGGCCGGTTTTCTGAGCCCTGGGTTCATAACCCTCCCAAGTGCTTCTGCTGGGAGGCGCTGGGCTGCTCCTGTTCGTGGGGTCCAGGCACAAGCCGTGGCTCAGAGGAGGAGCAGGGCAGGACCCAGCTGGGTGCAGTGGTGGGACATAGCACTGGTGCACCCTCCCTCCACCCTGCCGAGCAAGCAGTGACGGCCACGTCCCTGCCAGGGCTGAGCGGGGCAGGTACATGGGGGCTGCCAAGGGGGAGTTCAGCACGTGGCTGTGCTGCCTCCCACCTCCGCTGGCTTTCTCCGCACTACGTGCCCACTGTCACCTGCAAACAAATACATTTTGCCCAGAGGCAGAAGCAGCGACTAGCTCTGCAGGAGCGGGCACGCCGGAGCTCTCCCCTGCCAGTGTGTTGTCCCTCGCACTTCTCTCACTCTCTTTGCAAGAAGAGCAAGCACAGTGTGGAGGGGATGCGGGTGCTGAAAGCAGCTGCCATTCCCAAGGCTACAATCGAATAGCCTGTGGATAACCATCATCAGGTGATAAAACACTGCAAAGAGGTCTGATTCATTTTCGCATCCCATCCCTTGAGCTGAAACTGAGCAGAAAGGCCGGGAGAAGACTGCTGCCCAGCAAGGGTGCAGGGTGGGATCCCCTGGCCCAGCACACAGGGCAGGGGCAGAGGCCAGGAGACCCCCAGCTCTGGCACACAGTGGGTTCACTCCGGTAGCTCTGAGTGCAGAAGAAAACCCATGCCTGATACTGGAGTGGCCTCTCTCCAGCCCCCAGATGGGTGAAACACAGGGACCGACTAGTGAAGAGCCTGGCCCCCTGCTCACAGCCTCCAGCCTGTAACCCAGCTCAGCCCAGACCCTCCACCAGCTTTACTGAGAGCCGGACCCTGGCATCGGTGGGAGGTCGGTGCTGCACGTGTGTGCTTGCTCTGTGTGGAAGACTTGGGCTAGAAAAAAAAAACCAGTGTACATGTAGAATCTAACCCAGACCTAAAGGCTTAAGAAAGGTGAAGGGGGCAAGATATTGAAAGAGCTATGTTACATGGAAATACTCATACAGTCTTCAACCCAGATTAATCCCAATGCATTGGTTCCCCAGAGGAGGGAGGGCAGCTGAATCACTACATTTCAGCAAAAGCCAACTCACAGCAGGTCCCGGAAAAAAAAAAATCAATACACTTTCCCTAAGTTACCAGAAGTGCAGAGGGCACAGTACACTGGGAAGGCCTTTTGCAGAGAAATACAGCAGTTACCAGGCATCTGCAGCAGGGCCCGTCATTAGCAGCAAACCCTGATCTATCTGTCCACTGTAGGTGTTCCTGTAGTGCCCATCAGCACAGACTCACAGCGCTGATGGAAGTGGTTTGATTTTCTGAATATCCTGAGCTGATCGGAGAGGCACAAGCATTACCCAGCAGCGCAATTACAGCTCACAGTGAGGGTCACACTGTGTGGGACCAAGGCTGAAATGGCCCCAAGCTATTGCTGCAGGGGGGACTCCTCACACATCCTCAGACATGACTGGCACCGTTTCTGCCAGCAGCCACAGTGGTGAGAACCAGGCGCTCTGAGGTAGGATCAGCCCCGGTGCACGCAGAGACGGCCCTGCCATGCCAGCCTCCAGATCAGCACAGCAGAAGGGTAGGTGAGACGGCAAGCAGCCCCCGGGAGGAGCAGAGCCCGTTACAGCGACAACAGTGCATGACAGCCGCTTCCCCAAAACAGACAAATTTAATGCCCACAGGGACATGACTGAGACCGTTGGCTCCGCAGCCACAGCCAGCTGCTCCTTGGAACCACTGGCTCGAGAGCACATGTTTATTACTGGGAGAAGAGCTCCCTGTCATGGTATTATTCATTATTTGTATGAGGGTATCAGCTCACAGAATACCACACAGGCCTGACTGTTAGGGAGAACGCTCCAAAAAAACCAGACAGGCGGTGAAAATAGCATTAGACATGCAAACCATTTCATTGCCTGTCATGGTGACTGCTCCCTGCAGTGGCTGCAACAGGACTGCTCCACACATAAAGCTACGTCCCTGTGTAAGTGCTTAACATGTGGAAGCCTAGGGCAGAGTGAGAGGAACGTGGTCTAATTACAGAGACATTGCTGTAGCTTCTCCATGAAGGCTCTACCAAGGGGGAGGCAAGGAGTAAAGCAATCTGCATGTACACATAGAATTTAACTCCTGATTATTTGGAATAATCTTCAAATCAGTGAGCTTTAAAACTCCACAATTTATGTTCACCACTATCAGATACTCTCTTTGCATCATGGAGATCATATTTTCATTAAAACTTCGAATTTGTTTTCAAAATACTGTTATGAATCCTCACTTTCCTGCTAAACATAGCATGTTGAGACAGCCTTGAAAGTGTGAATGGACGAAACTGAACCACCTCACCGTGCTGAGCCTGCGGGCAGCTGGGAACAGTGGACTCAGAGCACTGGGCTGTTCTACTCAGCTCAGAGAGCTACCAAGATGCCGAAGTGCTAAGATCTATTGTGTTGGTCATTCGCACAAGCAGAACGACCCAGCTAAAGCACCATCTATGCTGGTGCTAAGAGCCCCTGCTCTCTTCACACAACCACCCGAAAGTGCTTCTCCTCCGACACCTCCAGAGCGGTCACCAGCAGTGTCTGAGCATCCGGAGGCATCAGCGTCTGCACATATGAAATCGTCCCACCGTTGAAACCGCTGGTGGCGGGGCAGCACGGCAGCTGTGCAATCCTGAGAGGATCGCCTCCCCTTCTCCTCCAGTGACAGAAAGCCACCCGGGACCACACTGAAGCCAGGGCTCCGCTGCAGACCCTAGGTCCAGCCCTCTGGTACACGGCCTCTCCAACGGCTGTCACAGCAGACACCAAACTGAGGCCTCCAGCACCGCAAGGTGACAAACCTGTCCAAGGGGCAGACACTGCGGGCAGTTTGCAGTTCCAATTATCCACAAAATCCTCTCATGCTCGTGCACTCTTGTTTCATGCCCAGGCAAGGAACTTGGGCATATCCCAGATGCTGCTTCTGTTTGTGCTGGTAATGAGCATTTGTAGATGTAAGCTAAATTCCTTCAGTGCTCAGGGGCCTCCAAAGTCTCCCCATCATTCTGCTGTCCTTGCTGCACTCTCAGAAAGCCTCTCAATTCATTTCCAGCTACAGGATAGCTCGGGGCAGAGCTCATGGCATGGGCCATGCCCACTGAGGCATGAGCATCACATGGGACGGAGCACGTCGCCCATGCAAACACCTCTGGTCCAGCCTGGCCATGGGGGCTGTGCAGGGGGATTACCTGTGCCTGGGCTGACTGAGCAGCAAGAGCTGCCCTGGGCATGCAAGGGAGCAGAAGGACACTCGCGCACTGACTAAAAATCAACAGCAGTTCCTACAGGGAATGATGGTATATCCTGTGGTTTAGAAGGAACGAGCGGGTGAAAGAGAGTCGCCAGCAACTTCCAAAGGAAAGGCAGATACCTGCTTCTTGCCACAACCTTCATCCGTGGTGGGACCAAGTTCTGGCATATTATAAGGGATGAAGTCAGCAAAGTTCATCACCAAAGATAATATTTACTGCCAGGTATCAGTGTCCCAGACTTAAGAGAGAGAGCTCAAGATATGCAAGTAATGCACACACCAGAGAAAAGTATTGCCACACTGTTAACAAAAGGAAAGGTTAAAAGTCACTTCCCTCAGCCTTTAACACACTGTTTAATAGTAATGTTACATTCTGCATTAAGGGGGGCAGGGGGAGAAGCAAGCTAGGACATTTATCAACAAAAGTTAATGTACATGGGGGTATTAAGTGCAGTTTAAGGAAAGCTGTATCATTGAACTTGTCCTTCAGACAGCCCAACATTAGGATGTACGGAATCGCAAATTACAATTACACAAACAATTCTGTCAGCATAACACTAACCAACTGAAACAAGCCTTCGACCCAGTTCTCATCGGTAAATGTGTAGGAAGACCTCAGTTCGGTAATTTCTACATAAACTTTGACTGCAGAGCTAAAGCAATCACAGACAGCACAGCTTTCCCTAAAGGTTACCAGGAAAACAGAACAGACTGCAGAGAGCTGGTGTAACAGGCTTGCCACACTGCACCAGCCAACAGGCAGAAAGCTATATTTGCACTAACTTCAGCCTCTGACTACTGTCCCAGTATAGATCCTGGACACAGTGTTTA
Organism: Aptenodytes patagonicus; assembly: GCF_965638725.1. Lineage (NCBI taxonomy): Eukaryota > Metazoa > Chordata > Aves > Sphenisciformes > Spheniscidae > Aptenodytes > Aptenodytes patagonicus. The sequence goes on from NC_134961.1 coordinate 4,272,183, forward strand.
TAGCTGACTAACCTCAAGGCAGCAAAGACATGAATAACGCAGCATGGGACACACACAAAAGAAATGGTAGCGTTTAGGTACTGTCTCCATTTTACAGGCAGAGGAACTAAGGTGGGGAAACCGCTTCTCTTCCCTACAGCTCTGCAGGACTAGAAGATGTTCAGTACTGAATGACAAAGCAAGGGATCCTGAGAGTCTGCTGTTTCCTTATTTCACTACATAAGAAAAAACTTGACAGTATTGAAATCTAACAGTTTATAATGCATAAAAAGAAGTGTTATATGCAAAATATAAACAAGTGATAGAAGTCACTGTAAGGAGATGCTGGTATAAACGCTTCAATAGTTGCTTCTTTGCTTAAAGAAAAGTGTCATTTCTGTGGATAGGAAAAATCTCCAATTACTCTACCTGGGACACAGCTGCAAGCAGTCAGCCTTCTTGGTGCGCTCAATCAGGTAATTTCAGAGAAGGTCAGGAAGAAATAGCTGCTCATGTGGATGGTGATCTTTCCCCCCCTCCATTTTTGCTTAGTATTTGTACAGCACCAAGCACGCCAGCCTCCTGGTCCGTGACAACAGCTCAGTACCAGTACAGCACCAGGGAAAACCTGTCGCTCCCACCAAGGCGGGGATCGCCAACGCTGTGCGACCTGATGTCCTGTCCCAGCAAGGCTGAAAAACTTTCAAGGAGAAAGGAGAAGAATGCTGTTTGGGTTGGGCACATGTGAAAATGGCTTTAGGTTAAACAATCAGGGCAAATCCTGAGGGCCACAATGGCAATTAAGCAGCGGTGTAATTTATTTATTCCCATGACCAGAGAAACCATCCCCCAGCCTACTCTGCCCAGGACCCTCACAAATCATCTCTGACCCAACCTTTTCTTCTCCCACCTCTCTACCGGCGCAGCACAGCACCAGTGCTAGAAATCAGCTAAACAAACCACAGAGCTACTGCAGGGGTGAAAAATATCAAAATGCATTCTGCAAATGAAAACCTGTGTGTGCCTTTTACTCCACGAGAGGAGTTACACCCACTCTCTAGCCCTTTTCTTGTAGCATGACTTTAAAGATGAAAAAGCAGCTGCTTGCCATATTCAGTGCTTGATCTTCTTCTGCCTATTGTGAATAAAACCAAACCTTTTTATATGCCACTTTCTAGCCTCTTCCAGCAAGTTTCTAAACTTATTTATCAAGGCAAGCCTTTCCTGCAGGAAAATTCAGTAAAATAAGATACTGTGTCTGAAATTATATATATAAACACAATAACCACAGTCAATCCTTTATTCCTTCCCCATGTTGGTACAGCACACTGAAAACACTCTCAGAGACAAATGCGCTTTCCCAGTGCTGATCTCCACTTTATTGAAGTCCCTCAAGAAAATCCCTTAGCATTTTAACAAAGCCAAGTGGATGCTACACCAAGTAAGCATTATGCAGACTTTGCTTCTACAATTGCCACAGAAAATCGCCTGGATTTCCTCACATTTAAATGCCATTGACATGAAGACTGTGTACTCTATTTTAATAAAGAGTGGCCAGATAATCCAAGCAGTAAGTAACTTGCTGCCTCTATTTATTTTTTTCCTTCATTTTCAGAGCAGCTAAACAACTACCATACTAAGTGCAACAAAAAGACAAAACTTTATTAGCTTAGCCACAGATTATTTCTTATAAAGAAACTAGTATGGGTTGCTTTTAACCGTAAACTAGAGAACGACTAGTAATTTGCAAGTTCCATTGATGTACTGCATTCTTGTTAGTTTTGAGCTTTTGAGAGAGAAAGAGAGAAACCCTGAGCCATCACAATTCATTGATTTGCTAAACCTGCCAAGGCACTTAACACTTCATTACTGCAGTCCACTATTTTCTAATAACCAGAACTTTTAGCATAAGATTCCCTTAAAATGTTACCCTATGTCAGACAACAACATTTAGAGACTTCTTCACGAATAAAATTAGATCTTGTCAATAGAAAAAAAACTTTCTAACGTGAAACTTGTTGAATAAGGAGTAAATCTTATTTGTGAAGTGAACCCTGCAGCTTGTACGAAAGCAGGCATCCATCTTCACTTCAAAGCCCCTAGCATCACCTGGAACAACTTGCAATCTTGTTTATTTCAGTAATTATTAATTACTGACCTATTTAGACGTGTTTTACGCCAAGTGCAGCTGAACTGCTACGGTCTGCTCAAGCACTCTATGCACGGGAGTTACAGAAGAGGGATGTTTTTACACGTTTTCTGCCTTCTCCCATCAGAACACCGCATTTTCAATCACCACAGCTGTCAGGCGAGGCACCCACGCGATCACCCGGCCTGCCCTGACAGCGCGGTTCGGCTGTCGCGCTCCGCACCCGCCGCGGCCCCGCGCAGCGGTCCCGGGACCCCCCACGGCCCCCGCCCCGCCATCGTCCGGGGCCCTCCGCGGGGACCCCGGGACCCACCGCCCAGCCACCTACCGGGGCCATCCGGGGGGGGGCGGGGGACCCTCCGCCCCGCGGCTCTCCGGGACCCCCGGGACCCCCCGCCCCGGCGCGCACGGTCACACATTCCCCTCCCCCCTCCGCGGTCGGGGCGGCCCCGCGGGTCGCGCCCGGAGCCCCCGCGCCCTCACCTGTACCACTCCAGCCCCTTCTCGTAGTTCCTGTCGAAGAAGTGGGGCTCGGTGCCCACGGCGCGCACGTCGGGATGCGCCCGGATGGCCTCCAGCAGCGCCCGCGTCCCCCCCTTCTTCACCCCGATGATGAGGGCTTGCGGCAGCCGCTTCTCCCCGTAGTCCGGCGTGGTGCTGCCGCCGCGGCTCCCCAGGCTGCCGGCCCGGCTCAGCTCCTCGTCCGTGGTGCTCGACTCCTGCGGGTCCCTCTCGAAGGCTCCGCTCTGCGCCGCGATCACCTCCCCGGGGGCCAGCGGTGTCCGCAGCCAGGCGCCCGCCGCCCCTTCCCGGCTGCTGTTCGAGGCCCGCGTCGGAGCCGCGGAGGGGGCCGGGGCGCCGGAGCTGCCCGGCGGGCTGGCGGGGAAGCGCGGGGCCGTCGTGCTGGGGAGCGCGGCGGGGGAGCGCGGGGCCCCGGGGACCGCCGTGCCGGGGAGCGCGGCGGGGGAGCGCAGGGCGCCGGGGCCGGTGCCCCCCATGAGGCTGTAGCACAGGTAGGTGAGGCAGAGGGAGAGACTGCACATGCAGAGGAGCTTCCGCGCCGGGGGCACCTTAGAGCCGCGCCCGCCCGGCACCCCCGGCTGGGCGGGGGGGGACATGGCTGCTCCCCGCTCCTCGCCCCGGGCACCGGGCGCACATGGTGTCAGCCGCCGCCCGGCCGCCCCGGCCGCATGGGGCGCCGCTGCCCTCCCGCCCCGCCGCCGCCGGGGGGGAGCCCCGCATGGCACGGTCGCCGCCGGCCCCCGCCGGGCACCGGGGCGCCTGGGCTCAGCGCGACTGCGCTCCGGTGCCGCCCCGGTGCCGCCGGCTCCGCACTGTTGCCGCCCGAGTTCCTGCTGCTAAACTTTGTGCCGGGTGGGAGGCGGGAGCGCGCTCCCGGCGCGGGGAGGGCCCGCCCCCGCCGCCGCGGAGAGCGCGGGGAGCGCGCCGGGCCCCGCCGAGCGCCGCGCCGGCACCGCCGGGCCGGGCGGGGGCAGCGCCGGGGGCAGCGCCGGGCGGAGCGGGGCAGCACCGCGGCCAGCGGCCGGTCGGCACCGCGGCCAGCGGTCGGTCGGCACCGCGGACAGCGGCCGGTCGGCACCGCGGACAGCGGCGGGTGGCTCCGGAGCAGCCCCCGCGCGGCGCCGGGGGGAGCACGGAGCCCCGCCGGGGGCAGCGCTCGCCAGGGCAGGGCCCGACTGGCTGCGGCCCTGCTGACCCCCGGTGTGCCGGGGACAGCCCCCAGCAGCCCCACAGCCCACCTGCCCCATCTGCCCCCCAGATCCACCTCCTGTGCCACATCCACTCCTTGCCAGCGCTCATGGCCGCAGGGAGGGCGCGGGCCTCCAAGAGCAGGAGGCAGTGCCAGCTATCCTCTACAAATCCTTCACCTTTTCCTCAGCAGAAATCACCATGCCACAGCGCCTTGACCCCTTGTCCCAGCCTTCTCCTCCAGCCCTCCCAAAGCACATTCTGTATTGTCACCCTCTCACCCCACTGCCCCCAGCTCATGGCTCCTGCCCAGTTCCTCCAGGTCCCCAAAGAGGAATGCCCAGACAGGTCCCCTGGGACAGCCCCATGCAGCAGGGCCGAGGCCCGGCTCCAGCCCTCTGAGGATCTGGAGCAGAGTGGATAGGCTTCATAGGGCAGCCTGCTGTCTCCTGGGAACTTGAGGAGAGGTGGAAGACTGTGGGCAGGGGCAGGCAGTAGCTTCTTTGCTGGTGAAGCTAAGGGCCATTTGGAGCACGGAGGGTTCAGAGTTTAGGTGCCAGGAGCTGCACTAGTAGGTGAGACCAATTACACACTCGCACGCTGCTCTTCCAGGAACTCTGTCCCCAGCCTTGGTGGAGCAGGCTGGGGCTGAGAGCCTCCCTCCTCACAGTTTTTCTGGAGCAGCCACCACTTCTTCCCAGCTCCACGTTTTGGCACTTCCCACCTCCAGTTCTCAGCTTTGGCTTTAGCAAGGATTTTGTGAGGGGAAGAAATGCTTTATTGTCTCTCAGCTTCCTCCTGTCCCTCATTCTAGGGTCTCCCAGGAGTCTCTCCCTCGTAGGTGTTGCCCTGTGGCATTGGGGCACATCACAGCTCTTGGTATTGTGGCCACCATGGTCCCCCTCAGCAGAACAGTGCTGGCATTGCTGTGGTACAGAGACGAATTGAGGAACACAGTCATTTGCTAAAGCCCACACAGGTGAACGAGCAGCAGTCTAACATTTTGCACCTGAACTGCTACCCCCAAACCACCAGCACCATCTGAATGCTGCAGATCACCCAAAGAGCCAGCACCTGATCCAGGTGGCAAAAGCTGCAGAGCAGCTGCATGTTAACACATACAAGGGCCACAGCTGGGATTCTGAGCAAGCGCTGGAAAAGCGCAGAGTACGTTTCCAGCCTCGTGTGGCCGTGAGTGCTGGGCACCTCATCCTGCCTGTGAGCAGAAGGAGTATTTGGAAGCAGTGACCCTTCTCCACTAGCCTCCACTTTGGGAAACTGCAGAGCTATGCATCCCACCACACAGAGGTGCCCTGGGCGAGGGCTAGATGGGAGAGAGCTGGCAGAGCTCCCTCATGCTCCCCCAGCTGACGAGCTGTGGCCTGGATTTTACAGGGGAAGTCCAGGGATTGCTCCAAATCTTGCTGTCATTGTGTGAAGCTCAGCAGGGAACACCACAGAGCAACGTGCCATTGGAGTCTCAGCTATGCTTAGTCTCATGGCAAAAGCAACATTTGAAAAAAAAATTAAGTGCCAATATTAACTAGATACCCAGAGTTGAGAAAAATATTCATTGAAAAAGAGGAAGAGCACAGACTTTTCCCATAATGAACAAAAGCTCAATGCTGCTCTCAGCTGGACATGTGTTCTCTCTGTGCAGCTCCAGTTCCGATAGAGATTATTCCTTCATAATATATTTTTTATGGTACACATGAGACCTCTGAAATGCGGTGTCTTGTGTCCTGTAAATCATTTCCTGTAACTCACGGATTCCTTTTCAACTGCATTACGGTAATGTGAATGTTAAGGGACTAACCTGAACTGACAGGAGCAAAGCCTCGCGTCCCTCACCCACAGCTTCCTGCCCTGGTGCTCAAAGGAGGCTGTACAGCCCGTGCCCAGGAGGCAGGCACTTGGCCTGAGGGTGTCCCCTAGAGCTCTGCGGAGCCCACCGGGGAGGCACATGGTCCCTGCCCTGGACAGGCTGAGCCCACAGAAAGGTTGCTGCAAATTTAGCAATCAGACTTGAACCTTAAATGAAAATCCTGAGTAGGTGCAGTTGGGGTCATGGTGGAGGGGAGCACATGCTGCAGGACTGGGGACAGACTGATGTTCTCGGGAAGCCCTGAGCAGAGTGGGTTCGCTCTGCTGCTCTGCTTAGCTCATATATATGTCCTTTCACATAACTATTATAATATGTATTGATGTGCCTTGAGAGAGATGAATTCTCCTCATACATGGAGATGCATTTATTCCAAATTGGAGAACCCACAGAGTCTGCTGGTGTCAGTAAGCCTGGTCTCGAGTTTCCCAATATCACACCAAAAAAAAAAAAAAAAAAAAGAAATTGTTTTCAGTTCCAAAAATATAAGATAAACCTCAAAATAGACACCATTTAATGAAGAGTCGCAGTGCTTTGGTCTTTCTTATACTGAGAACACATCTAAACCGCAGTGCTTAGCAAAATGCCCTGGTTTGACATCCTCGTGTCTCTTCTCCTGTGATGTGCTGCACAGAAGACTAATAGGATTTGCAGGCAAATCATACATACGGAAAGACTATTTCTTCTTGGGCACCAGCTTCCAGCCCAGAGAAAATTTTACAACCAGAATGTAAAGCCCTCTACAACAAATGGTTTAGCTTTAAATGCCTGCTGCCTGGGCTCTGACTCTTTTTATTCATCATAGAACACGTATTTCTCCTGCATGGATGTCAAACGCATCCATGAGCAGATCTGAGTGTTATCCAAGTGTCTGGTGGTGTTCAGCCAGTGGATGCAATAGGAGCTGATGGAGTGTAACACTTTATTTGACAGTTCTGCTTTTAAAGGCTTATGAATTTACACTGCATACCTGCACACTTCTAGTCACAATAATTAGCAATAAGAGTGCTTCCCAAGCATCCAGTAAGTGTCCAGTCTCGTGAGGCCAACTGGTGCTGTTAGCCTAGTGTGGGAATTGCCAGGATAGGTCAGTCTGGTGGATCATTTAATTCATGCCCCAAATTTTGGCAGGGATCAAGACCAGTTGCTTTGAAGACAGGTGGAAGAACTCTGTATTGGGCAGCCATGGAGCAGCCTCCCCTCAGATGCAGTTTCTTTTAAGTCCCCATCATTTAGCATGACTTGTGGCTGTCCCAGCCTGGGGGACATGCCTGTGATGCTCTCGTCTCCAAAGGGACAGCAGCGCTGAGATTCATGCCAAACTCTTGGTTATGGGGACGTGTGACAATAAGTCATGGCAGGCAGCTGGAAGCCCTTTCCTGCACCAGCTGGTAGCACCTGACTCTGCACGTACTAAAGGCAAGACTCTAATTAGAGCTGTTTTTCCCACATAATAGACTGGAGAGCCCTTTCTGAGATGTTGCTGCACCTGCAAGCAGCACAAGGGTCTCTCACCCCTGGTTGGTGTTGTGCAAAGGCTGGTGGCCTGGCTCGTGAAGGGGAAGCAGAACTCCGCTCCGAGGCAGGGACAGGTGAGGGTTGGCTCATTCTCTGTTTAGACATGGGAACGTCCACCATTCTCATCACCTCTGCTCCAGGAACATAAACTGGGAGAGGAACAGGGGCAGAGCCAGACTCCAAGGACAACCTCCAGACTGAAGAGTCCATCTGAGGGGACCTGGGCATATTTAGCCAAGTGAGAGGAGGGCTGGGGAGTGTATCCCTGCTCTCTAAATACACAAGCAGATGAGCACCAAAGGAAGGAGGAAAATGGCCTCAGATAACAGGCAGTGCTGGCACAAAACCAAAGAGGTATGAATTGGCACAAATACATTTTGGCTGGAAATCAGATGGTTTCTAACTGTGGGAGAAATGTTGCTCTGGAACAGATTCCTGAGAGGAGTACTGGGGGCAAGGCATGCAATTAGTTTTTAAGATTGAGTTTGAAATGGACTTTATAACATGGTTGCCAGCAATTGCAAGGAAATGGGATTTGATGGCCCAAGCTGTCCCTTCCAGTTCTACGCTCCTGTTGTGATTCACAAGAACCAATCTGAGAAGACCACCTCTGACAGGAAAGGGCTCTTTAATCTATCAAAGGCTTAACAAGACCCATTGATGGGAAGCTGGAATTAGACACATTTGAGTGAAATGAAAAGTGTGTATTTTAACAGGGACAGTAATTTCCTTTTGTAATAATTTGTGAAGGGATATGGCAGGTTACCTCTCTTGGAAGGTTTTACACTGCGACTGGAAGTTTTTTGAAAGAAATGGTCCTACTGGTCCAAGCTGTAAGGTGGGGATGTGGTCCCCGCAGGAAAGTTTCTGGCCTGTGAAGCTCTACATGCCGCTATCCCAATTAGTGCTTCTGCTAAGAAGTAAGCTTTCAGAGATTATCAACTTATTTCCTGACTTTTACAAACACTTGAAATATATTTTTCAGAAAACTTCAGAGGTTAACCTCCCATAATTCCTCCCGATTATTTATTTGTCATCAGAAGCAGTGAAACACCTTGAAAAGAGGTAGATTAATTCACACGGTGCTCTACCTCCTTCAGGGAATGAATGAAATTTGTAAATATATACTGAATAGAAAATAAACAGTAAAAATGCAGTGACATTTAAACTCTAGTCCAAGGTGGCACTCAAGATGTTTTGCAGTAGCATTCCACACTGTCAAAGCATTTTCCCATTCTTGGAAACAGCTTCAGGTTTAGAATAAGTGTTTGTTCTGGTGGCTTTTAGTAGTGGCTCCTGTGATCTAAACTATACAGCCTAGGAACTACATCCATCTTCCTTGCCTAAAATTAACAAAAAGTGGAAGAAAAGCATCTCTGGGCAAGCTGCTCAGAAACAAAACCCCCTGTTTCACTGATGCATTGTTCACAGTTGTTATAAAAAAGGGAACAGCTCTTAGACTTGGAAAAGCATATGTGCAACAAATATGTTGTGGTACATGATTTATACAGTGAATAGTCCTGAAAATGTAGCCAGAGGGAAAGCCATTCAGTCTGAGGTGCATGCTGGCAGAGGCAACAGAAGAGTTTAGACAAGGGGTAGTCACAGGTGGCACAGGCATAGGAACAAACTAGGTGGTCCCTCAAGGTCCCACCAGCACTTAAAGTCTGTTTCTGTACGCTCCTCATGGCCAAAGAGCATAAAGGCCTCTGGCTCCAACCGTACGAGCAATCAGAGAGGTCGTGGCAAATGCTGGGGGAAGCAGGGGCTTCTGGGCTCTGTTGTTTCTGCTGTCACTGTTTTGATAAGCCAACCCCTAGGAAAGCTGTGAAAAGATTGAAGCCAGGAATTTTCCTTCCGTTGCTGAACACCTGAATTATGTATCTGTTCCCTCTAATCCTCCCCGTGCTTGCAGTGGTGGAGCTCTCCCTCCTCCCCCTCGCTTTTCCTACAAGCAGCCTGCTGCCGACCTGGATCCGTGTGGCACTATGGGGAGAGCCGGCTTTCCTTCTCCTCAGGGAGGACCCTGTCCGCAGGAGATGCAGATAGAGAAACACGAAGGCTGCAGCCACCACGCCCGCAGCAAGCCCAGCCTGGGGCTGCTGGCACCCCCAGAGACTCGTCCCCAAGCAGTGAGGCTACACGGGGCTCAGCCTGACGAGTGTCCTGCTAAGGGGAGCTGCACGTTGAGGTCATGCTCTGCCATGGCCAGAGGCTCAGACCTCCAGCTGCTCCTGAGCAGCCTGCTCCCACTTTGCAAGCCCCAGTCATTGCTCAGGACCAAAGCCTCCAGTTCATCTCACAGCTGCCCTCGGTCTCACTGATAAGCAGAGGCGCAGGCTGTTCTCCCTGTAGGAAGGGTATTGCAGGACCTATCCCATCTGTCAGGTACTTACTCAGTGTAAGTGGTTGAATGGCTCTATCTGCACATTATCAGGAGATAATCTCCTGTTCTGATCTCAGCTCTTGCAGAATGAGGACCAGCGCTTGCAAAAGAAGCCCTTCGCTGATCACACGACAGGATGACATGGCAAAGCCACGCTGAACACAGTGTTAGCTGGTTGTCTCCATCCTGTGCTAAAGTAGTGATGATGGCAGGAAAGGGGAAGGCAGCAGTTGCAGAGAAGCAGTCTCAGATTTGCAAGGTGGCCCATTACAATATTGCTTGGCTACGGAAAGGGAAACCAAGGCAGGGAGGGAGGAAGAGATTCACCTGTGGTCACAGAGTGACTGATCCCAGTCTTGGAAGGCACATTGTCTGCATCCCAGCCCCAGTGCGGGCACAGCATAGCCCTGCTAAGGGCTGGAGGCTCGCAGAGGCTGGCAGCACATCATGCAGAGACCTGGCCCCAGCTGCTGACGCTGAGGCTCTGTGGACAGGGCTGCCTCCAGGGCAGCTGCAACCAGAGCACAGATGTGTCCTGCTGCTGACGTGGACTGCAACACTGCTGGCTGCAGTGAGCTCATTCTGAGCCGTCATGACATCATGCAGCCAGCCAGCCAAGGATGAGAGATTAACAGGACAGCCAGGAGAGTGCCTGGCCTCTCCACCTCACCATCTGAGTCCCTCCATTGATGCTGCTGGTGCCCTGCCCACTTGGTGCTGGAAGAGTCTCTGGATACTACAGCACTGGGGCAAATCCTGAACTGGGAAGGAGTGGGACGTACCTACCAAACAGCACAGAGCCCAGGGCCTTGGATACGGCTCATCCGCCACACAGCCTGCTGCCAGCTTTGCATCAGGAGGCCAGATTAGAAGTGTTTTGCCAACATACACCGTGCTTTCTAAACCGCCCTTCACCAGCTGCATGGTCCACCCCAGGAGAAGAACGCACTGGCTGGGTGGCTTGGTTGCCCGAGGAGTGTGCTGGGCCGCTGTGCTGCAGCCTTGCACAGCATCACCCCCTCCCATGCAGGACATCTCCTGCGCTTGCTCATGGGCCAGGGATGGCAAGATGCCATTGAATCAGCACAGTCGTGCCAGCCTTCCAGCTCCACCTCGGGTAGCTGGCTCATGCTGCACTCTGAGGTGCTCCTCATGTGTTACCATAGCAATCGGATAGGCTGCCTGGAGAGGGAACGGCCAGCCTAGCCTCTGCGGCCGTGTGTCCAAAGGGGTGCGGCTCCTCCTGAGCCCCTGCCCAGAGCCCTACCAGCTGAGATGCTTTCCCTCTCCATCTCACACTGATGCTTGGGCCACAGAGCAAAGACACTGTCACCTCACTCACTTCATCCCTTCTCTGCGGAACACCTTCTGGTAGCCAGCAATGCTGCCAGTATAAACTGTTAAATTAGAGCTGACAAACCTGTACCGGCATCAGAACCTGATTCTGCATCATAACCCGCGATTCCCCAGCATTGCCCTGGACACAGCTCAGCACCTGCTGTCTCTGATCTCGTAGTGCAGGACAGCCACAGAGACCTGCTGCTCATCTGCTGCTCATCGCCACATGCCTCAGCGCTGGCGGTAGTGGGTGCTCAGCCGGGAGGGCTTTCACCCTACTGCCATGGTACAGAGCTGCCCCCCCTGAATCAGCATCAGGTTTTACAGGGACCCAGCAATAAGGCTTCCCAGGACCTGCCCATGATCTACTGCCCTTCGCTGGCAGGAGCAATGCCCCAGTGTGGATCTCTGTAAATCATCCCTGTTCTTACTCATCCTTTCCTTTCCCCTGCACAGTTTCTCCTCTCCTTCTCACTTGCCACTCAGCCAAGTCCTGCCGATTTCAGTAATTTAATCTCTGCTCATTAGATAGATCCTCCACCTCCCTTATCATTTCTGTAGCTCTTCTGTGAGCTGCCTAATTTATCACTCTCTGCCTGGTAACGAGGTACCCAGCGTGTTCCCACTAAGATTTATTCTTCAGAAACACCCATACCACCTACTCTGCGGGGCTCTGCTCTCTTGACTGCTTAGGGACTCTTTCTTTTAGGATTTTGAATGATTTTATTTGGGATTGAAATAGCATTAATAAGTGATCATGACTATTCATTTACTAGATTTTGATACCACATCTGCCTTCCTTAGTTCTGGTATCTTCTATAGTCTAGAAGAAGAAACCTCTGCTAATGTATCCCTAACCGCTGTGACGCAAATAATACCTGAATTTCAAGTGGAGGAATTAACTATGCTCCACGCCTTATACGACCAACTAGACAGCAGGCTCTGAGCAAGACAGCAGTTAATGTAACCTGGGATGACATTTAGCAAAGTCTGAAGTCATTTCTTCCCTATCAAAAATGAGAAGTTCTTGTTCTCTCATGTTAGAAATATTGTTGAGGTGTTAAATTTTACAAACCTGTCTGTTGTTTCATCATCATCCGGCTACCAGCTAGCTGCCGGTGTGGGATCAGAGCCTCGCCTGGCCAGCAGCACCACAGACACAGCCCGAGACCTCCCGGGAGCCCGCTGCGGCACAGAGCCAGTTCCTATTGCCCTTCCTTCACCAGCTGCAAACCAAGGAGGGTCACCGCCTGCCACAGAAGAGCGAGGTGGCATTGCCAGTCCTTGCCAAAATTGGTGGTGGGATGCAATCCTCAACACCACCCTGAACATCCCCCAGAGGTGAAGGGAGAGGCAATCGCTGTACCTCCCTGTGGGTGTCTCAGAGAATATCTGAGCCTTTGTTAGGGGCAACAGAGAAGAGAGGAAGCGGGAAGGGAGCCAGAGCTTTTTGGATAGTTTAGTTCAGATGAAACCCTTGTTGCCCACAAGTACTCAGGACTCCTGCCTCTGAAAGCATTCCCTGGCAATGACAAATCACATCCCATAGCTGCAAGTGATGGAGCAGTCCTGCTTTGGAGTACAGGACATCAAGGGATTAAGAAAAGGACCAGGAAACAAAATGGGTGTTTGCCACCCATTCACCAATTTGCATGCAATCCTCTGATAAATTTTGCAACCTGAGCTTGTCCTCTGCTGTGCCAGAATACAGTAAATGTATTCAGCCTGTAATTTAGTCCAGCTATAGGTGTGATTTCTAGGTAGAACTGACTCATGTAAAACATTTGGCTTCATTTGGGAGCAGAAAACCCCTGCAGTGTGCCAAGTGACTGACTTTCACGAGCTTGTGTCACTGCATGTCAGGACAGGGCATTATCTGCAGCTAAAGCACACAATCCACAGGGAAATAGCCCACGCTTCCCCAGATCACCTCCTCTCAAGGAACCACAGCAGGGCTGCACTTGCATCTCCTGGGCTGCTGCACTTCGACCATGCTCTTCTCTGTGCCTTCTTCTCCTTTGGTACCCACCAGCTTGGAACACCAGGGCTTGGCCTCTCTGGGAGCTGGCAATCCCTGGGTTCCCCCAGGACCACAGCGGCAAGAGCAGGCTGGCAGCACACACTGCCCGCCTCCAGCAGCCCTCGTCACCCATCCGTGCCACCAGCCTTTCCCTCCAACAACTGCTAACGGGATGGCCAGCACGGTCCAGTGCTGTCCTTGCTGTGGCACTAGCTCAGTTCCCAGGACCTCTTAAATCTACAGGGTGGATTTGCGGTGCTCCTGGGCTGGCTCCAGGCTGAAGGCAGTGACCGAGAAGGAAAGGCTGCTGCCTTCTGCCAGGGGCTCAGGACACGACAGGGAAAGGGTGGAGGACAGAGCTGGAAATGCCTATGCAGGGATCATTGGACCCTTTCACTGTGAGGATTTCCCACCCCGCTCTCCTCGTCCCCATCCTGTGGATGGCAGGAGCTGCGCTGGTGACCGGCACTTGCCTTCGCATCCCCTGCCTCATTCCCCATTTCCACTTTCCAGCTGTGCAGCTTTCTGTCGCAGCCGAGCAATGTGACCAGTCCTGGCTGGGTTCAGTTTTTCTTCCATGATGTGAGAAGTGACAGCTCATAAACTTGAAAGAGTATCTGAAATGTTTGAGGAAAGGAAAAGCAAAGAAACCCCACAATGCCAATGTAAGGGGACTGGGTTTGGGTATCTGGTATTTTGTGATTCAGAAATCCACCGTGCAGTGAACTGAAAACAAAGCGGCTGCCTAACTAGCTGCTTAAACAAACTTCAGATTCATCTGAGCAGAGTTTCTAAAGACTCGGGTATAAAGGTCAAATAGTCCTTGCCAGCCCATGAGCCTCTTTTACAGAGAAGAATCAGCTATGGCCCTCGTTATGGAAAACAGTCAAAATAATACAGTGATGCTACCTCCAAGAGAAAATAGATAGTGCAAGTTATTCCATCTTCCCTTTCAGCAATATCAGTTTAGAAAAAGCTAGGCTATTTACAGAGAGCATTTTGCTTCTAGTACTTTTGTAGTAAGTGAATTTTGAATTAGTTTAAGTGCAGGATAAATCAGTGAAATAGGAAGATCTTTACACTCCAATAAGATGCTATTACTCATAAGCATATTGCACTCTAGCTTGTGGACTAAAACTATCAGTGCATGACAGGACACCAAGGGCATGAAACACAGGGGATCCATGAAAATTAGCAGAGCACCTTCGGTATGAAGAGGTAATTTGAGATATTGATTGGTGGTGATGGCAGCCCAATGCTGAGATAATCTAGCCAGATCCTGTGACCCTGGGTGCTCCAGATTGCTGTGAAAACTCCAAAACTCCTTCCAAGAGCAATCTGTATTTCTTCAGATTTCACACTAGAGGCTGAAGCAGGAACACAGAATTAAATGTTGTGCTGTTGTTAAGGACAGTGTCCACTGTTACTCTTGTTGATCACATCCATCACACTGGCATGGAAGAACCACAGGCAAGAGCTCAGCCCCTTGCTGGGCACACCGAAAACACATCTGGTGGTGGGGTCCTTTTAATGAGTTTTTAACCTGGGTTAGAGCAGGGTACACAGGATGGCAAATGCACAGAGATGGAGAGGAAGGGTAGGGCAGAGGCTACTGCAGAGGAAGATGGAGCATCACCACAGGATGTTTGAGGAAATAGTAATTTTTCTTTTTTACATTTATGATCTCACTGCATGTGGGCAGCCACAGCTGGGCACAAGGAAACTTGGCACGGGAAGCCCCATGCCCTGCTCCCCACTACACAGGTCTTTCTGATCATGGAACGACACTGGGGCATGCTTTGCTCCTGGTAGAACAGCATGGAGCTCTTGGTGTCTCCAGTGTCAGTTTGTATCATATGAATATGATAAGCAGTCAGAACGGCAGACCTGGAATGTTCCAGGGATGGCCAGACATGACATATCATGCTACATGCACACTATCAGCCCCTGAGCAAGGCACACGGCAGAGTCAGTCATTTCTGGCCCTTATCTTTGGACATCTCTCCAGGGAAAGAGCCTCCTTGGGTTGCAAGTCCAGACAGAAGCTGGTCAGAGAGGAATGATGCTGAGTCTTCATCATCCACAGTCCCAGCTGGTTTCAAGAATGAAAATAAGAGGGAGAAGAGCAGAAATGGCTTTGCAGTTTCCACCATTTCTTTCCCCCTTGTTGCAACGGGGAAGGAGCATCTGAGGCGAAGGCATTGCCATGCCTTGGGACAGTGCTTCCTACTTGTGACCCAGCCATGCCATATCAAAGCAGCATGCTGATGTATTTTGTGCTGAGATATCCAGTGGGTTCCCAGCTGCTTTCCAAAGACTAGGCAGGTGACCTTCCCGTGGGCTTGTGTCTGGCCCTTGTGTTTCCAGCTCTGCAGCAGAGGTGTTGGAGACCTTTCTGGGAAATGAAACACAGCCATACACCGGATGCAGAGAGGCACGGAGAATCTCTCCCGGCTCCCTTGACATCTTTCACCCTACCCTTCACAAGCTGCTTGGATTTTGTGTCAAGAGGGTGATTCTGCAAATTAAATCAGTTCTTGCCTCCTCTTCGTTGGCATGGCAACCCAGGAGGATAGATGGCACAGCCTTGCTACAGCTTTCATGGCTCTTGTCCCACGCGCACGCAGCATAGCTTGGCTGGCAGCTCCTTCGTGCCGGTGCTCCCGCTGATCTAGGCAGATAGTGCAAAAATCCCGAACACAGCGACTCTGTGGGCAACGCTGGGCCCAGATCCTGGGACGGCTGCCCAGCACCTGGGCTTGGATTCCCTCTGGTTGAAGGGCTGAGCTCAGCCCAGGCGAGGCAGGAGCAAACCCTGATGCAGGAAAGTGGCGCCCGGGCCAGAAGAGGCTCTGGAGCCTCCGGAAACAACCACAGCAAAAGCTGCACATCAGCATGGTCGCCTCCCAGCTCTCAGACCTCCCGGTCCTTGGCAGGGATCTGCTTTTCCCTGCTGTCTCAATAAATGAATTTAAGCATTTTCCAGCTCAGCAACAAGAGCCTTTGCTAGTCTTGCATTTGTGTTTGATTAATGAGATAGCCAGTAATCTAAACATCTCTTGAGGTCTCTGTCTTTCCTGAGTAATTCTGAAGTTATTGCTGTTTACATAGAAGAAAATCATATTGCCTCGCAAAGAGCATTACTGTGGTGATAAGAGTGGAAATTGATCCTCAAGGAGCAGAGGCAATGGCACTTCCCCGGAGTTTCAGTGAACGCTCATCGTTTCCTGGAAGAGAAAAACACCTTCTGCAGGCTGAGAGTTGCCCACCCAAAACCCAGGAGAAGCTGGGGCCATTCCTGCCCCGCAGATCTGAAGTGCCTGAGACTGCTGCTTCCTTGGGAGAGGCACCAGCAAGCCAAAGGGGCCAGGACACCATCATGAAAGCCCCCGTATTGTGGATTCCTCCAGGCTGGGGTTGGGAGGATTAATTTCCATGAGCAGTCTTGTCAGACCCATTTGAGATAAATCCATTTGCAAAATTATCATGTTAAAAGGTTTTCATTATTAGGGACATGTTAGGAAGACAGCTGGGATTTGCCTTCTGTTGTTCCCACCAGGCCTGATCAGTCCTGTTTTTTTCTCACATCCCAGCATAAATCCGGAATAATCCTCCAGGTCAGAGGAATCAGGCTGCTGTCAAGGCAAAACCCACTCTGGGAAGAGAGCGCAGACAGCGATGATTTGGGGGATACTTTTACAAAACCAAGACTTGCTCCTAAGCAGCAGATGTGGGATTAGTACTGACGCTAAACCACGCAGATTTCTGCATGCGTAACCTTGAACCTGCTTTGCCTTTGAGGAGAGAGCGCTGCAGCCACGTGTCGCACGCAGCACCCTGGTCTGGCTGGTTTTCCACCAGGAGCTTGGAGCCAGTTCAGATCCTTAGGTCTGGTTAGCGAGACCTGTCGTCCTGCCTCGGCTGCAAACAATCACGGTCCTTTCCTGGGGCTGTAGAACCACTCCGGGCAAGGCCTGAGCAGATGATTATCTGCAGCTTATTCTTCTTTGCACCGAGACCCACCACCCCCTGCCCGCCACCCGCCACCTGCCACCTGCCACCCACGGGGTGAGGAGCGCCCCGGGCTGCGGAGCTGAGCCAGGACTGGCCCCCGGGTGGGACTGGGCTGAGCAGCAGCCACCCGGACCCATGGTGGCAGTGTCAGGGGACAGAGCGGGGATACCGAGCCTGCAGTCCTCCTGCCTGTTCTCCCACAGGTGTGGGGAGCTCCAGCGTTTTCCTGCTGCTCCTTTTCTTCAGCTGCCTCAGAAAAAACCTACAAAAATGGCTAAATCCCACTGAAGTTGGGATTGAAACAAGAAGTGGAAAAAGGGATTAAATTAAGGCCCATATACTCTCAATGTGTCCTCTACATTTTTGAGTCATCCTGTTGCATTTGGCTGTTACCAGAAGGTCACCTTCCCTCCCACGCATACCAGTCAGCCCATCAAGCCCAAACGCTTTACGAACACTGGGCGACTGGGAGCTGTTGCCTGAGGGCAGCAGAGCTTGGCTTTGCTTATGCAGCTCTCTCTACCGCTGAAACGCAGGGGAGCCCAGCGCCAGGCTGAGCACGGCAGCACAGGGTCCGGCAGCACGGCGGTGACTGTGAGAAGGGGTGGGCAGGAGATGCCCCCCCAGGTTATTTATCGCAAGGCTCTCCTGGAGTGCCCAGCTCCAACGCTGCCGATCCTCCCACCAGCAGCCTCGCCAGGACAGCGGGCTGAGCAAGGGCCGGGCTGCCGACCTCCCACTCGTGTCTCCTGCTCGGGTGGACTTGAGGCCAAACTTTGCCAGCAATGCAGAGTTTAATACCTCCCTGTTCTCTAACAGAGCTTTTCACAGGCACTCTCTCGTGGCCCTGTATGAAATAATTTCCATTTAATATGCTTAGTTAGCTGCACATTAATTGAAAACAATTTTGCACAGGTTCCTTCTTTATTATAAAAACATTCTGGTCTGTCTTCTCATTTCTCAAACTCTCTCTCTGTGGTCATCTTCCCTCTCTCCCCTCTCCTCTCACGCTGCTGATACAAATTACCCTTCCCTGCATGGGATGGCTGGGAGAGCAAAAGCCTCAGAAACTCCTTAACTCCTGCACCTTCCCACGGGAGAGGTACAGGGAGCTCCTCCCTGTGCATATGGCGTGTCCTCAGGAGAGACACTTAAAATTCCTGCCATGGAATGAGGCAGCATTTGCTGCAAAGCAGCATCTCCCCTGCATGCTGAGAGCACCTGCAGCAGGGCCACAGCTGGCAGCAGCTGGGAGAGCCCTGGGCTGGGCTTGCACGGAGAGGGCAGAGCAGGCCCAGCCGGGATGGATGAGGGAGCTCCCGGCTTCCCGGCCCCACCGACCGGCCTCCTCTGGCACCGCTTCCTCCCATCAGCCTCCTGCATGCCCAACATCTGGGCAGGCAGGGTGCCCGCAGACCCTTCCATTTCTGTTCCCCTGTATCCAGCAAGATCTGAGCTTTCTCTTTCTCACAGTGCTCACGCTTCTGGGGCTTTGTCCTCAGAAGGTCCAGCTGCAGAGCTTTGAAGTCTCCTGGTGCTTTTGATGTGCTCATGGGAAGGAAAGTATCTGTGCAATCCCACCTCAACACTCTGGCCAGCCTGGGAGTCCCTCACTCACCAATTTTCATCCAGACCCACAAACTGCAGTATCTTTCTGCTGCCAACCACATTGCTGGTCCCAGGGCAGCTGCAGCACACGCCAGGCTGACGAAGCTGCAGCCCAAGGGTTTCCAGGGCTGGCACCACCGAGGCTGTGTGGCACACATTGCAACCAGCTTTTATCACCAAGCAATTCCCACCCCTCTGCCAAGTCCAAGGAGGCAGAACCAGCTCACCCAAGTGATTTCCTTCCCCCTGCAGCAGACGAGCTCTTCCCCACACTCACACACTGAGACAAACACCTGCCAACCGCTGCAAGGCCCTCCCTGTGCCGGGAGCTGCAGCTCCCCAGGGACATGGCATCCCAGGCTCCTGTCCCCCCGCACAGCCGGGCCACTTCTCAACCACGTGTCGCTGAGAAGTCCTGGCTCCCCAGTCTAACCTCCGTGCCACCCCAGGGGGGACAGGAGAAGGAAGCTGGGGACATGGGGCAGATGGGGCACAGCGTTTTCTGTGGGGACGGATCCCAGCCGCTGCCTTGGCGTGCGTGCACTGGTGAGATGGATGGTGCAGTTTGTAACTCTGGTAATGTCTCCTCCTCTGGTAAAGGGGGCTGGGAATTGCCTTCAGTAAAGCCAAGTTTCTGCCCCAGAGAGGCTTGAGTCCTGCGAGGCTCTGCTGGCTCGCCCTGGGAGCAGGTAAGCAGATGGAAGCTTTGGGCGTGCTGCTCCAGGGGAACAGGAGGGGCGATGCCACTGGGCAGAGTTCTGCAAACCCCCGACTCCCTCCAGCTGTCAGCTGCTGCCCCTTGGAGAAAATTCCCCCTGCAGCTTTGCAGGAATCCCTGTGACAGCATAGTTACGGCTCAGGCATAAAGGAAATACTAATTATCTCCATTATCTCCCAAACAAATTAGCAAGTGCATAGTATAAAAACTTGAGCCCTCCAGCTCCAGATGGGGTGTTGAGCCATGCAAGCAGGGCTGGGTCTCAGCTCCCCCCCCATGCTCTAGGGCAGGAGGAGCTGCTCCCTGCCAGACCCTCCAGCACCTGCCCGTGCTCTCCTGCAGGGGTGGGCAGGCAGCTGCGGCCCCGGGCACAGCCATGTCCCCTGCCTGTGTGCCCACTGTGCTGCCGTCACAGGCTCCTCACCCGCTGAGAGCCGCTGGTTGAGGTGAGCAACCGTCGCCTTTGCTAGCCGGGCCCTGAGCCATCCTCCCGACTGGGTGAGCTCCAGCCGAAAGGCAATCCATCTCGCAGCCTTATCGCTTTGTGCTGTTTGAACCTGATTTACTGTTATTGGCAGTCAGCAACCTTTGCCATTTATATTCAACGCCAAGCTTCAATTTACAGTATACTTTCTGCTTCAGCTCACCCCGGCCTCTGTCTCCACCTTCCACATTAATGCAGGATATGTGCGGAATTCATCTTGGAATTTATTTAAAAAACGTCAGCCACGCTGGCTTTAATATGTTCCCTCATCAAAGCAGCACAAAGCTCCATTTAAATGAAAACTAGTGAATTACAGAGTGTTACCCAAGCCAGCACTACGTTCAGTCCCGTTGAGTCCCTGGCAGTGTCCCCAGTGGCACAGCGGGCGCTCCACACCGGCGGCACCACCCCAGGGTGGCTCCAGTGAACCCATGTGAAAGAAAGCAGGAGATGAGTTGTAAGCTTGCAGCCAAATGGAATTCCTCCGGTTGCAGAAGATGGCCGGCCATGACCTGTGGCGTGTCCCTCCGGCACATCTCTCAGCGAGCCTGGTGTCCCCCCACCCCAGCCCACCAGACAGCCGCCCGGGGACTCCTGCAGCCCTCCCGTGCAGGGGGATTCCCACCTGCGGCTCTGCACGTCTGCCCAGGTGCGGTGACCCTGTCCCTGCAGTGCCAACCCAGATACAGGAGTCCCTGCACCCATAGCGGAATGTGATGGGCAATAGGGCAGCTGCGGCTGCATCTGCGCAGCCCCTCAGGGATAACAGGGCGGGTGGGAAGGGAGGGTGGGCGCGGGGAGTCAGGCAAAGGCGAGAAGGACGAGAGCCTCCCCAGCTCCCAGTTCGGGTGCCTGCAGGTCACTGGCTGTCCGCTCTGCAGAGGGCTGAGTGGAACACACAAAGTATTTTTGATAGCTATAAAACATTAAACTGTGCAGCAGCTTTCCCTCCCAGGGGAAGAGCTGTCCCCAGTTCCGGGCATGCTGTACAGGGATGGACCCCCTGCTCCCCAGCAGCATTTAGTTTAGACTAAGGGCAAGGAGCAGCAGCTGGGCACGCAGGGGAAAGCAATAACTGTTAATTAGGATAAAAGAAAGAGAGAGCCACGGCTGCCTGTTGCTGCCTGTTCTTGTGTTTGGGATGGGAGGGGGGAGATAGGCTGTGCTATGCCAGGATCTTCCTTGGAGCATCTTGTGTTGTTTGAATTAGTGGTTTTACTGCATGGGGGGGTCGGGTCTGGACTGGGGGGAGAGGGTGTCTATTAAGACAACAGTTTCTGTTTTTTGTGGTTCTAACTCCAGGTATAGATTTGTTCTCGTGGTGGTTTCAGCCTTAACAGGAGGCTCAGTCAAGCCTGCACTAAAAATTTTGATGTGAGCAGTAACAATTTTGGGAAACAGAAAAGCTGCAACAGGACACTTCTTAAGGAGCGCTGCCCTGAGTTTTATCAGGGCTTAAGGAAGAGTCTCCACCTTCACAGTCAGCAAAGCCAGCACCTCCTGATGTGAGGGGCACCCAGCACCTTCTGCTGCCCTGGCTGTGGGGAAGAAGCTGCCCTGCCTTCAGCCTGAACTTGCCAGCAGCAATCTGTGGTGGCTGCTGCTTTCCTTGAAAGAGAGTGGAAAATGGATTTTTAGCTAAAAAAGGAATTAAAAAACTGAAGGCCTGGTGGTGAGTAGCATATAATCCCCCTGCAGAATAAGCAGAGCTAAAAAGCTGAAAGCAAAAATGAGTGTAAACAGAAAATCTGTAATTGTTCTCCAAGCTTTGCTGTCTCGAAGCTGTTCTGAAACCCTCATGAGAAGTGCCTGCAGAGGACATCCTGGCTGTGAGTGAGTCCCCCTCCTGCGCGTAGACCCACAGATGCTGGGGGGGTGAGTCTGGCAGAGTGGGATAGGGGGCTCTTCTTCCCAGCTGGTTTGGATGCTCTGGGTGATGGTGTAGCTGCTGGTTGGCCTCAGAAGATGTTGCGGCGGGTTTGCGTGTCTTCTGCAGAGAAATGCTCTGCGTGACCATGCTGACAGAAGGGGAGTCCAGCAGAGACCACCTGGAAGAGTGGGGGAGGCCCTTGTGCACCAACCTGGGAAGAGGCAGGACTGAGCAGAGCTGGCTGAGCCGGGGATGGTGTGACAGGCAGCAGAGCGGGTCCCTGTGCTGGTGGGTGCTCAGGCTCGGGGCTTGTGGCAGGGCTGGGGCTGCCTGCCCTGGGGAGCAGGGGGGAGGGAGGGGGCCCTGGTGGAGAGGATGCCTGGAAGGGGGTCCCCACCTGTGATGAGGCAAGGGGCTGGCAGAGCTTGAGGATGTGCCTAAAGCACAGGTCCTGTACCGCTGGGCTGGACTGTGTCCTCCTTTGCCCTGAGCTACTGGGTTCCCCCTCAGGGCAGGCTGTCACTGGCAATGTCCCAGTGCTCTGCCCTTGCCCCGAGTTACACAGACCCCCCCTCAGTTTCCCTGCAATTAAATAAACAGGCCTGATGGTTTATGGTCTGCCCCATGCTAGAGCCAGTGGGATCCCGGGCCAGCTGCAGGGTGCTTCAGCACATTGGCACAAGCTGCTCCACCTGGGCCTGGACACGAGAGACCCAAGGAGGGGGGGAATGCAGAGCTCCTGCCCTGGGGGCTGCGGGCAGCTCAGCGAGGGTCTTTGGCTGGAAACTCAACTCATCAGGGGGATGCGAAGGTTCCTGAAGGTGGCTCCAGCTGCTCCCCACCAGCTGGGGACGGGATGGGGATGTGTGTGCTCACTGCTGCGGGGAGAGGTTTCTCTGTGGAAAGTCAGGAGCAAACAATAAATACTGTTGCAGAAAAATGCTGTTTCCCGCATTTTGCACCAATTAATATTCTTTTGGAGAGCTAACCATTGCTCCTTTGAGAAAGGGACAAAAGAAATATCATTGACAAGTTTTTCAGCCTTATTACAATATTCTGTACATCAAATGTGCCCAGTGTACCAGAAAATACAGATGTTGCAGCTGTCATTTGGGATAACCTGATTATCCTTTTATTTCTAGCTTTGTTCAAAATAAATTAGCTGTGGTAGTCTGTTCAAAGAGATAATTAGAGTCAGGCTAAACACCAGAATGTAAGAAGCCTTCTCTAGGTCATGAAACTTAACTGAGGCCAAGCCAGGCTGAAGACCCAGCCCTACTCATGAGTCTGCACATCCCACTGCATTCAGGACCTTATCTCCTCCTTGCCTCCTACAGCATTTGAGGACAATGAAGAAATGCTGGTGGGAGATGAAGCTGCTGCAGGCCGGTGCATGCTGCTGCCTCTGAACTGTGGCAGGGCTGCCAAGCAAGGGCTTGTTTCGCCAAGTGCAGTACAAGCACCCCAGAAAAGGGAAGTCCTTGCCTGCAGCTGCCAGTGGGCAGGAGGGCTGGGCAGAGCTGAAGCCTTTGTAGGATGCTCCTTGCCCAGCCCTGCATTGCCAAGGAGTTTCAAGGAGGCAGAGGAGGTCTCTGTGGGAAGATTTTCCCTGCATTAGGACTGGTTTGGGAGAGAGCTGTGGGATGCTGTGGCTGCAGGTGAGCTGGGTCTGGCCAAGGCTCCCTGCAGGTCTCTGAGCCAGTGCCTCAGCTCCAGCTGAATATTTAGGCTGAGAACTGCATTGCTTCTAAGGCCTGATTTGCAGTCTAATTAACAAATAGACTCAGTACACTCTGTGCACCAATTAAATGCTTCCATTCCAGTTATTAACTCTACTCACTTTTTAATAATAAAGGAAGTGAAGATGCTTTCTTTTTAAGGCTGATGTGATTTTGGCAGCTGTTGAACATGTCAGTCTTAGCAGAAGCTAGTTCTTCTGAATTAGGCCGTAGTCAAATCTCTGTTTTCTAACTCTAGATATTTAAAGCCTGAATAATTAGACAATCCAGAATACAAATGAATAAAGCCTGAGGAAAAGGAAAAACAAGCCCCTTTAATGAGGTCCCATCCCATATGTTCTGACAAAAATAATGCAAATAAATGCAGACGTAGATGTGTGGCAGAAGACCGGTGTGTAACCTTATGGCACTCGGCTCAAATTGTTGGTTTGCCTGTGCTCAGTGCGATGCTTTTTGGAGTGCTCCCCTCGCCCCTTCTAAAGGGGATCCCTTTCAGTGGTGCCTGCCCCAGGCGGATCCAAGTACAAGCTGTGAAGTGGCAAATTGAGTGAAGTTGCATGGAGCCGGCTGTCATTAATTAGTCTCTCCCCTCCATGCTGGGAGCCCCCACTGCAGGTCATTAACATGGCCAGTGCTCCCTGGCCGCTGCTCCCTGCCTGGCTGACAGGGATCAATCCCGGCCACCCCGCATCTTGCAGCTGGGTTGTGGGGAGCCACGACTGCTTCCTGCTTAATGAAATCACAGTTCATAAAATTTGCTGTCTTACAAATCAATAGTAAATACATGCTGAGCCTTCCCAAGGAGCATGGCTAATGTGCTTGCTGGGGCTGGGGGAGCAGAGCAGGGTCTCTGCCACGGACACAGCTGAAGCGAGTTGGGCTCAGCCTCACAGCACCTGGGGATGCCAAGCTGCCCCCAGGACCTTCCCTCCCGTGGGGCTCTTCACAGAGGGTCCTGGCCCAGGAAAGGTGAAACACTTGCTTGGAACCAGCACGGGTCTCTCAGGAGTTTATTGGCACCATGGGGAATTAGAGGGGGGCAGGAGCAGCATCCGAGCTGCTAGCCCAGCATGCTGGCTGCATCCCAAGCCCTGTGCAGTGGCTGCATCTGTGTGTGCAGAAGAGCTTATGTGTACATAGTGGTGCCAGTGGCCCAGGAGAGGCTGGACATCCCTGCCTGCAAGGGGACATGTGGACTGCACAAGCCTCGCAGTCATCTTCTCCCACAGGCTGGGGTTTTCTCTTTGCCAAGGACAGATGCTTCTTGGCTCCCTCCTCTGTGTTGCTGTGCATCTCGCAGGTCCTGGACGCCTGAGCCAGCCCCACGTGGAGCCAGCAGGATAAATGCTGACGGGCTTCCCCTGTGGCAGAGGCAAGCAGCCTGAGAGCAGGAGCTGGATGTCGTGTGAAACAGCAATAGCATTCTGGGAAAGCTGCAGGGTTTGATCAGGTAACAGCATTTCTGGGGATGCTCATGCATGCTCTCAGCAGGCAGTGCGGAGCCGTCGAGGCTGAGCAGGCTTCCCCAGCACAGTGGGAAGGGGTGGAGGGTTGGTGAGTGAAGTAGCGGGAGCACCCAGCCTCTCGGCAAGCTTCACCAAAGCCATTGTCCTCCTGCAATAGACTGCGGTGTCATGCCGTGCACTTGCCAGGCCCTGGCTGTTGCTGCCTGTCCTCTTGGGTGCTGGCACAGGCTGGGGCTGGCGCTGTGTTGGTGGAGGAGCCTGGTTTCTCCCGCTCCGACTTGCTCTTCCCAAACTGCGGCTGCCCCTTGGGGATGGGGTCTGCTCATCCGTCCCCTCCCCCCCCACCAGGCACCTGGCCAGGGAGAGAACCCATGCCATGGGTCTGCTCGGGGGAAGCTGTGCAATTTGGGGTAAATCGCCCAGGGTATGGTTTGGCACTGCAAGCCCCCTGCCCGGCAGCAGGCACGAGAGGAGGCTTCTGCCAGGCTTCACGTGGCTGCTTGTGCTGGGGTTGCAGTGTCCTGTGCACGGAGGCAGGAAGGCCCCGAGGTGTGTTCCTCGGAGGAGCCCCAACTCGGCCGTGGAAGCCCCGGTGTCAGCCCCGTGTGCTGCAATAAACAGGACGCACTGTGGATTCACAAAGAGGCTTTCGGCTGCCTGCTTAAAATCATCTTACTTTAGAAAAGCAAAGAAGGGAAACTGCCTGATGAGAGGCTCAGAAGAGACAGCTTATGTACTAGGGAGTGGAGCGGAATACCCTGCCCGGGCAGCCCCCCCCGGGGCTCCAGTGAGCGTGGCTGCAGAGCAGGTGCCAGGCGATGCCAGGGCCGGGGTGCTCGTTACCGGAGCAGAGCTGGCTGCCTGTACGTTCATAAATATTCTCGATGCAGGCAAGACTGGCTGGGTTTTGATCGCGGTTTTGCTAGAGAGCTTTTGTGAGGATCTTTATCATTCAGTGTCTGTGTAAAACACTTTCCAGAGTCTAAATTCTGCTATAGAAAAACTATTTATCAAGTGCCCCCCCCTCTGCTGATACAGTGGGCAGGAGTTGCCAGCATGCTCTGACAGCCGGCTGGAGGCAATATGATAGATATGTGGCTAATAATCAATCAATACTTTTGTTTAGGCCTCTGTCTATCAGTCTGGCATTGTGTGAACTAATTAGATGATAAAATGTGATGAATGTGTATTAAAGTCAGCTTCCTCCTATTAGCACTCCAGGGACCCTTTCCATTTTCTAGCTGACCTTTTAGATCTCAGCTTTATTGTACGTGAATGCAATTAAATCAATTTGTCAGATATTTGCATTGCTCCTGCTAGTTCAGAATTCAATTAGTCAGTGTCACTTTACCGTCCTTGTCAGCCTCTGCACAAGCTCGGGTAAAAAAAAAAAAAACAAAACAAAAAAAAGCCTGTTAAAACCAAACCAAATCCTGCCAAAACTCAGCTCCTTTCTCCATGGCTCATTCCTTTGTGGCTCACACTACTTACTGCTGCTGCTCCTCCCCGGGCCCCGCACAGGAGGGTGCATCCCCGCCAGTGTGTGCAGCCGTGACACCTGGGGTCCCCCCTGTGCGGGGGGGGGGGGGGGGGGGAGGGGGGGAGGGACCCAGATCAAGCAGGTGAATTGCTTGGGCCTGATGGGGCAATTAACAGGCGCCCCTCGTTACCTCTGCTCTGGCTGTGCCAAGTAGAAATCTTATCTAGCAAAATTATTCACACAAGCAGAATGAAACTGCAACAGCCATCTCCATGCTACAAGGGTTTTAAACAATATTCAAATGAGATCCAACCTTGGCAATTATTTTTCTTCCTGCTGTTCTAAAGTGATGGCTCCTTTATCCATATTTTATCAGCCAGCGAGGAGCTCTGATAGTTAAGATTCTGTTGCTTGCTTAGATCCATGAGAGCACATCCTGAAAGTCTGTTTGAAATTAGCATACAGGAATGGGTCTGGCGAGCCAGGACTTGGCCTCTCCCTCCACACTTGAATTTGGAGTTACTTCTTAATGGCGAAGCAGCTGCTCATGGCTCCGATGCAGAGTGCTGCTCCTCTCCCTCCCGGGCCCACGCCGGGGCTTTCTCTGGGGGCTGTTATTGGGTGCAGGCAGCGGTGGGTGGAACGGGTTTGCAAAAACGTTTGCAAAAATCTTTGCAAAGGGTAAGTGAACAGGATGGCAGTGGGACAGGAGGGGAGAGTGAGCAGCTGGACCCGGCAGGATCAGGTGCTGCAGGGCTGTGCCCTGCTGCAAGGCTGGTCAGGGGGCAGGGTTGGGTGCTGGGGGGCTGGTCAGGGGCAGAGACGGGCACTGGGGGGCTGGCTGCAGGG
Organism: Aptenodytes patagonicus; assembly: GCF_965638725.1. Taxonomy (NCBI): domain Eukaryota; kingdom Metazoa; phylum Chordata; class Aves; order Sphenisciformes; family Spheniscidae; genus Aptenodytes; species Aptenodytes patagonicus. The sequence continues at coordinate 4,299,393 of NC_134961.1, forward strand.
CTCCGGATGAGCAGCAGCAGAGCTGGCAGGAGCAAGAGCTGGACTGATGCACCCCACCTGGAAGCATCCCTTGTGCTCTGCTCCTGCAGCCTCAGCACCATCCCTAACCCCTTCCCCAGTGCCATGTGCTGTTTCCACCCTTACCCGTGGTTGGTGTGTGGTGAGACAGGCTCATTCGTCCTTTATCTCCTGAGAGGTTCAAATTCACATGTGGGGGTGTGCAAGCACCAAGGCCGCTGCCAGAGTGCTGTGTTAAAGTCTCTGCTCAGTCTGTGTTGAGCTCAGCCTCATCAGTCACCAAGTCCCAGCCCGAGATCTGCCCTGAACCTCCCATCACACTAGACTCGTGCTCTGACTCCTGCCCTGGCAAAGGTCTGTCCAAACCCAGCCTCAAAGGGCTTTGAGGGAAGTCGTGTCTGGAAACCATCTACCAAGAGCTCTGCAGCTGCAGGTGTTTCCAGTAAGCAGCTATTGCTGGGGCTTCCCAAACTGGTGAAATGCCAGCAGGAGGGCACTGGGGAATGACCCTGTGAGGTGGCTGGAGCAGCGGGAGGAAGGGGAGCTGCTGCACTCTTGTACCACGCAAGCACGTGGTGCCTTTGAGCAGCAGCCAAGAGAGAGGAGAAAGAAGCTTGCTGGATCTAATGTTTGGATGACAAGAGTTTTGCTTGCACAAGCTCACCTTCCTCCTGTGAGTTCTGGCTGGGATATGAATATCTGAACTATGGCAGGTATAATTAACAGATGGAACTAGCTAATTATGTCCTTTGCCTGTGAGCAGAAGATGCAACTGTTAGTTGCTATTTGCACATTTATTATTCCAAGCACTGGGACTGCTGGCATTTACTGTGACATGTGCCCTGTTTAAAAACAAACAAACTGCACTCCTGTCTGTGCTGTGGTACAATTTAAGGCCTAATTAATATAAGCTGCTACGCTGCCCTGTTGCTTTGAGAGGGTGTGTGGAGGGAGTGTGCTGGTGACAGTGGCAGACCCCAGGCCCCACAGCCAGCTGGGGAAATGTGTGGGGCCGCTCATAGGGAACCAGCAGTTGCCCCATTGCCAGCATCGCAAGGCTGCGAGCGCTCCCAATGAGCCACGCTGACCTCCAAAAGCACCTCTTCACATGGTTATTCTGGAGACTACTCAGGAGCCAAGCCCTGGACATCAGCAGGAGCACCCTCATTTGCCACTCTGCATCTGCCAGCTTGGAGATCTGAGACCAACTGCAGTTCAGAAGTTTCTTCCAAAATCCCCTTTCCACCATGAGTTCGAGCATCCTTCATACTGAAGCCTCTCCCATTTAAAGCAAGTCCCAGCCCATGCTTCATCCCTACCTCTGCTCTGAAATCAGCAGCGGGAGCAAAACTTCCCATCAGAGAAGGTCTCCCTTGGAGCCTCTCCCAGGCTCGGGCAAGGACCGACCTGCATGGCGAGAAGTGGCTCTGCACGCTGGGGGCTGATCTGGCTGCTGCAAAGACTGAGGAGGGGTATGTGAGAGCAGCCCCCTGCTCCCTGGCGGGGCGCAGGATGCACAGTGTTAGACTATACCTGCAGCAAACCCAAGTCTGGTCTGAAAAAGCAGCTCTGCCTCTCTCTGTCTCTCTAAAATGGAATAAGAAAAATAAGAACTATGTTTTCAAAAGTAATGATTAAATCTCTAGTCTTGAATAAGTATTTGTTTGAGATCAGTGCTCAGAGCGTGCCTTAGCTTGGTGGTTCGTTATATAAATATCGGAGATGAATAGCAGAGGAATTTCTACCTTTTCTATTAAAGAGCTGAGATGGATTTCAACGACCACACTTACATCAGGGGGTCTGAGCTAATATTCTCTAGGTGAAGGCTTTCCTTTGTGATTGGAGAAAGTGGTTTCTGAAATGCTGTTATTCCCTAGCAAAGCAGGACATATTGCACCAACCTCTGCCCTGCAATTAGCATGAGGTGAGAGAGCATCCCCCCCTGCTGGGGCTCTCGCCAGCACAAAAAGGGTCTGAAACAACCATGGGAGAAATGACAGAGCCCAAGCCCTGCACCCCAGGCTCTGCGAGGGGCCAAACACCGTCCCCTGGGGAGAGTGGGGCTGGGGGCGTGGGGGTCCCTGGCTCACCCCAGTCAGGGACAGCACCAGCCCGCAGCCGCTGCCCCTCCAAGGGGCTCTGTGGGCAGGGGAGCACCCAGCCCGCTGCCCCAGGGAAGGCGGCTGCCTGGGCACCCCAAGGGGCTTTCGCTTGGCCACCTCCCTTCCTTTTTCCCAGGGGGTTAGTCTCTCCTTGGCGTTTCCAGTGAAATCGTTCCTTTGAGCCCCTTTCCCCAGAGCAGGGGCTGCGCTGGCCCCCAGCCCTGCGTGCAGCCTTTGCATTGCAGCTTGGAGGGGGAGCTCTGGGTCCAGGTGCCTCTTTCCCCTCCTGCTCACAGCCTGCAGCCAGCTCCCGACATCCTTCTGTCTGAGGTGACCCTGCGACTGCAGAGTGAGAGCACGTGGCTCCATCGAAATGTGGCCCTGGAGAAAAGCTTCCTGTGACTTTGGGACCCTTCCTGGCTGTGTTGGAGAAAGCCCTTTGCAGGTGAATGCATTTCTGGGCTCATTAGCAGGAGAAATAAACTGGACTGAATAAGCCTCTAGATAATAGACTGCAAAGAAGTGCCCGGTGCTGCCAGACAGCAAGCAGGGCCATTTCCCCACCCCCACACATCTCCCTGGGGTGGTTTCACAAAGTAAAGCCAAGATGAGCTTCCTGCCGTGGAAATAAAGTGGCCAAAGCTGGCTGAACTTGGAGGCATTCCCTTGGAGAGGCAGGAAACAAGGCAGCAGGGACATCCCCTCTTCAACAATAATGTTGGTGCCTCAAGGCTGTGCTGCCGAGGTCTGAGGGTGCTTCATCTCCAGCGGTGACCAGCCCAGCGTAGCTGCCCCCGCAGCGTGGACCCGGGGCCAGGCAGCAGCACTGTCCCCTGTCACCCCACAGGAGCTGCGGTGTCAGAGCCCCCCCGGCTTCTGGCAGCAGACACAAATGTCCTTTATTTCCTTTGAGGGCCAAGGAAGCAAAGCCCTCGATGGACTGGTCCGGCAGGACACTGGGTGTCACAGGTGGGGGAGAAAATACCTTGAGGCAGGGGAGGACTCGGAGGGCATTGGAAAGAGCCCCAAGAAAACAAGTCTGGGAAGAGTGGAGGGGAGAGGGTAAAAGTTGTGGGTCTGCAGTAGGACCGTCAGAACTGGAGAGGCGGCTGCCCTACAGGACATCCCCCATTTTCAAATGTCTGCATTAAATGACCAGAAAGCCAGACCTTGCCAGGCATCGTGGGGCTGCAGCAGAGCCATGGCAGACCAGGGCTGGCATTGCAGGCTTGCACTGGAGATTTGTGCAGTGGGTTTCGGGGTGCAGCCTGCAGCTCCTGCTGAGGAAGGACAGGAGGTCAGCCCTTTCCTTGGGCATGCTGGGTCTACAAGGATAGCCTGTGGTCAGGGAAGCCAGGCACTGCTCTCCAAACAGGAACTGCAAATCATTGCCATCTGCCCCTTCCTTCAGCGTAATGAGCTGTGGTGCTAATATTCAGATGCTTGGGCTGATCATTGAAATTTCTGAGGAAGGTCAGGGGATGATCTGCACGAATGCTTACCCAAAGCGCTCCAGCATCTGTGACCGTCCCTCATTGGTGCCCTTGCTCCCTCCTGGCAGAGCTTGTCCCAGGGCCCGCCTGCTGCTGCTGGTCCCCAGGACCTCATCGGGACAGGGCACCATGGGTACACACAGGGCAGGCACCCAGGGAGCCCCAGCCTGCCAGCATGAGCGTGGCCACACAAGGGAGAAATTATAGCATGGTTTCTGATCAGTTAAGCAGCTACCACATAGGAATCCCACAGACTATATTCAGAATGCATCCAGTATATCGGGTTAATGGAGAAATACAGACACAGAGCAAAGTCCAAAGCTGCAGGCAAGATGCTTCACATGCGATGAATCCCAGCTGCTGCAGTTCAGCTCAGCACAGTGATGCTGTTGCAGCGCTGCCCTCTCACTGCCCTGGCCCTGCCTGGTGCTGGCGCTGGGAATGAGGAGGAGTGCTCCTTCAGAGCCTCCCTCCCTCTACGCATCCACACACAACAGGCTGTGGGATTCAGTGCTTCTGCATTGTGCATGTTGCAGGCACTGCACTCCTGAATGGGGCTGGGGAAAAATAATAGCTACTGTTTAAAAAAATCTGCAGAATGTTTACAATCAGTTGAGCAGATGCGTGTAAGTGTTGTCCTCAGGACTGGCATACGGAAACCCTCCAGGATAATAGCAGCCAGGCTACCAGAACAAAATGGAATAGTCATGGGTATAAATGTATTTCTGCTGGGTACAAGGGTTACAGAGCAGGATAGCTGTGGGTACCTCAGAGCAAATTAGTCGTATGTAATGTGATAACCTGTTTGGTGCTAGAGGAGGATCTCTGCCTCTTCCTGCCAGCACTCAGCAGCACACAAAGCAAGCAGAGGGACAAGGGTTGGGTGCGTTTTCAAACCACTCTGCCTCGCCTGAGCAGCATTTCAAAGCAGGTATCATCTCCTGCAGGAGCACGGGGAGGGTCTGGGGGATGCGGCATACACAAGCCTCTGTGCACACCCAGCACAGGGAACAGGCCTTGCACCAGCGCCTATTGGGGTCAGCGTGGGCTCAGCTCCATTCTCCATAGTCTCCGTTGGAGGAGGCGAGGAAAATGCCCAGCCAGGGCATCAGGCCCCTAGCCTGGGGCTGCAGGAGGTGCCCCTGGGTGTGGGGCTGCAGGAGGAGCCCCTGGGTACAGGGGGCTCAGCCGTGCCCTGGGCTGGGGCTGTGCCCTCCTCCACAGGAAGGAGGGTGGCAGGGTGCTGGGCGCCCGGCTTACGGGCGAGCTGAGCAGAGGGGAACGCAGGCAGGGCTCCTCCACACACAGCACGGGACAAAGCCCCCAGAGGCTGGGGAGGGGCTGGGGGGTAATAGGCTGCGTGCCTGGAGTGAACTGCCTCGTGCCCCAGCACCCGGCCAGGTTTTCTGCACCGGGCACCCACCTGTGTCTGGGGGATGAGCCCCTCTGGGATGGAGCAGGCAAGGCAGCAAGCAGAGTTAATGCTGGTTTGCGTTGGGAAAGAGGCTGAGAATGCGGGAGCAAGTCAAATATTTATAAGGATGTGAGAGATTCTCCCATTATACACAAGCCAACAGGCTGCACAGCTTCCAAGCAGATCTCCTGAGCATGACTCTTTGAAGTGAGCTCTGCAGAGCTGGTGTGTGCACAGCTAACGGGCCACACACGGCTCCTTGCAAACAGTGCCACGCGCTGCTCCTGCGCTGGGTGTGCCTGTCCTTGGTGCTTGCAGCTCAGACACTTTCTGGGGTTATCTGGCTGGCGGATCCTGCCACCGGTCCCCGGTGCTGCCGTGGGCTGGCCAGCACGCCGGAGGGGCAGCTCCCTGCGGGGAATGCTCCACAGCTGGGGTTGCAGCTGGAGCGGTGGCACTGCCCTGGAGCCCGGCACCCCCAGCCCCCCAGCACAGAGCCCCCATGGAGAGAGGGTGCCCAATGCCTCCAGAGCAGCTCGTCCAGCGATGGGGGAGTTGCTTTGGTGGAAGAATGAAGTTAGTGGGAAGCAAAGACGTGATGCCTCTGCTGAAAGGCATTGAGCAGGGCTGGGGCAGGTTCCCCCCAGCCCCAGGTGGGTCTCTCCCCTTTGTCCTGCCCGACCGTTGCTGGGAGCCAGACAGCACCCCGGCTGCTGAGCAGACCCAAGAGCAGCCCCTTGCTGTCATCAGATTGCTGCTGTAAGCAAACACCATCCTTTATGTTAATTGTTTTGTGTTTCCTATAAAGGGCTCGGGCTTTTTGAAACGGCAGCTAACTTCTGTGGGTATCTAATGAATGTCGTCCATGCCGAATACCGGTGAGTGCTGCTAAACAGCTGTTGATGTACCACGTGTTTTAGGAAATATATTAAAGTACCTGCGTGAAGCATGGGGACCCCAGGTACCAAAAGCAATCTCTTCAACCTTACCTCAACAGTGAAATTATGGACTGGAAATTTCAAAAAGCTAGGAAATGTAGAAGTTAAGTTGCTAATACTGATGTTAACTCAGAGCCAATTGGATTTAACTTGTCCATTTTACATAATATGTCTTGATATGCACTTTGTCATGAAACTCCAAATAGGAAATATTTAATGTGCACAAGATGATGAATTTTGTATTCCTGTTACAAATACATATTTTACATGCTTTTGACTGATGACTTTCACAGTACAGTTTAAGTGTTGCAATGCTATTTTATATTTTCGGAGCACAAAAAGGGAGGAGCAACATGGAAAAGAAGGAACAAAACCAAACAAATGACCTTAGCATTAAAACTGCTTTCAGAGTTCACATTTAATGGCCATTCGGGGCACGTTTCCTGCAGGTGTGGGTTGGCAGCTCAGCAGCAGCACCTGGCCCGGGGCAGCGGTGTGGGGAGCGGCCAGGGCTGACAGGACTGCACTGCAGCGATGTCGGGGGGACTCAAGGGAGATTCCTGGTTTGGAGCCACTCAAAGCCGAAGGTGGGCTCCTGCAGAGAGGGAGAGGTTGTGGAGCGGGTGATAGGGAGCAGCGAGTGCCCAGGTCCCGAGCTGGGATGTTGTTCAGGCGTGAAATGTTTAAGCTCTTCTCAAGGAATTGCATTAAAATATCTCTTGTCCCAAAGAAATAGCAAATGCTGTAACTGCTTCTTCAATTGTTATTTTTTTTAATTTCTTTATTTAAAGACTCCATAGTTTGTGCTAGGTACTTATAAATTGATCAGGCATCGACCTGGTGATTTGGGTAAAATAATCATGGAGCAGTGGGAGTGGGAGGTTTCTGCTCTCCAGGAGGCCCCGGCAGGCATGGGCTTTGCCTGTCTTTGCCTTAGAGGTGGGGAGGGGTTTGGGGGGTGCTGGAGGGTGGTGGCTGAAGGAGAAGGGGGTGACCCCCCTGGAGTGGTGAGAAGGTCCTGCCAAGGAGGCTGGTGGGGCAGCTCCAGTCAGGGGGAGGTACCTGACACCCCCGCGCTGGGCATGGTGACAGCCTCCCAGCACCCTGGCACTGCCCCCCTGTCCCTGGAGGGGGACAGGAGCTGCCTGTGGGCTCCAGCAGCACCTCTCGGCACCGGGCAGGACTATCCATGCAGTTTCATCTCCTGCCTGTCTCCTGCCTGTGCACCTGCCTTCAGACAGCTAGTCTTTATTCCAGCCGGTCCCACCGTGATAAACAAATGTTCTCCTGAGGTCAGGTCTAAATGTCCCGTTGCAGAGCTTGCTCCTGTTCGTCCCTCCCTGCACCGCTGTGTGCAGCTCTTTACAGCGCCATGAAGAATTACAATTCTGCACCACAAAAGCAGGAAACAGAGCTATTAATTTCCTTGCGAGTCTGCAGGGTGCTTCCAGGACGGATGCTGCCTTAAGTAAATGTTACCTGTTTCAGGAGGGAAGGGGAGATGCACTGCACAGGGCCAGGTCCCCAGAACCACCCTGCACCACAGCCATGCAGGACCTTGTGAGGGGCCACACAAAGTGTGCCCGGGAAGGAGAGGGGAGCGGCAGGGAGAGCTGAGCCCCTGGAGGAGACCTGCCTCCGACCCGGGGTCTGGAGTGGGGATGGGTTACATGCCTGACAGTCTGGAATGCCAGGCACGGAAAGGGTGGAAGGCAGGGTGGGTAGAATTGTCTAAACACCCCAATTCTTATAACTGAAGCAATTGTGAATCATTTGAAATGCCAAAATCTTGACAGGATAACGAGTTAAATCCAAGAGTGTGAATTCAATTACGTCTCGGGGTGCCGCTCAGTGGGAGCTGCCGCAGCATGTGCCACTTGCCTGTAGTGCCGGCGGCGCAGGGGGCAGCCGACCTGCCAGCCCAGGAGGCTTCCCACCACGCTCGGGGGGCTGTCTCCCATCCAAGCAGGCTGGTACCTCGGATGCTGGCAGTGCTCCCCAGTCCCCTCGTGCTGCAGCTGGGGCAATGCAGAGCCTCAGCTCCCTGGGGCCCTGGGCAGCCAGAAACAGTGGGCAGGATTCCCCAAACCCACCCTGCCCCTCACCTTCTCCCACAGGCTCTCGACTGGCCCTTGCTGGGTTCAGGACCTGGCGATGGTCTGCTGGGACCCAGCCTATACTGGTACCCTGTGCCTATAGATACCGGGGAGGCATTTGTCTTGCTGTCTGCTCCTGCTGTGGCTGGGCCGGCTGCTCCCCGAGCTCCCACCCTCTGGGCCCCATCACACCACCCTGGCACTGCCGGCAGCAGCCACAGCTTTGCATCGGCTGGTTATTAGCTGTGCAGCGGGAGCCAGGGATGTGCAGGGCATTAGTCATTCAGTCAGTCGTGCTGGCAGAAAATATGTTCACAACTTTCCCTCTCCTCCAGCACTGCCCCTTCCAGCCCGCACACTGGCGGCGTCTCCATAATTGCCTTGGATGGATGGATGGATGGAACAAGGGAGAGTGTGCCACTGGAACGGGGATAGATCGGCTGTCGGCATTCACGGGAGGGACCCCGGGTGGACGGAGCCAGCCAAGAGACGCCCTGGCTGTAGGTAGCCTCCGGGGTGGCAGAAACCTTGGCTCAAACATCTCTGAAGTCAGGGAGCAGTTTATGTGACAGAGCCGCTGCGGGGGGAGAGGGCACGAGCTGGGGCAGCCCCAGGGAAGTGCCTGGGGGGGCTACAGGGTGCGGGAGGGGGCTCTGCAGGTGGGCGACAGTGCTGGCCAGCAGCCCCTCCTGCCCGGGGCTGCACAGCTGTCCCCCACGGTCACAGTGGGCCCTGAGGTTGTCACCTGCAGTGGTGAGACCTGTCATCCCTTTTTGGCACTCTGGAGAATGTCCCCCCCTCTGCGCACCCCCCACCTGCGACTGCTGCCAGCTTGGTGGGGGTCCCCCCCCCAAAACCCACCGGGTGCTGTGCAGGCACATGGTCTGCGTGCTTGGGATCTGGCAAAACCTGCCTCTGTTCTGAGGGTGCTTCAGCACCGATATTGAAGGAGCATTTTTAAAGCAAGCCCCCCCAGGTCCTCGCTGGTCATGCTGTGGGGTGGTGTGGATGTCGTCCTGTCCCGACACGCGCTGGGCTCCATCTGGGGGCCACAGCACCCAAGCCCCCACAGCCATAGGCAGCACACACTGGCCCTCCCTGGCTGCCTGCCCTGCCCATCTATGCAGTGCAGAGCCACCCCAGAGTCCAGGCCTGGGCTGCAAGGTCACTGCCACCCATTGCCTTCCAGCTAGCTGGATTTGCAGGGCGAGTCTGATCTGCATGAGTTTTCCATCTTGAAAACCATCACCCTTGCTTCCTAGCTTTGCCAGATCCAGCGGACTCTGGCTACTTGAAAACACTGCAAGCTTTAAAATAGAGATGGCTTTGCAGGATGATGGATTTCAGTGTCTCTCTGCTCCAGCTTATTGAGCAGGGTGAATTTTTATGGACATCTCTTTCCTCTCCTCATGTCTATTCATCCAAGTGTCTCCAGAGCACACGTGCAGGAGGAGCACAAAACCAGGGGATATCAAACTGGGGCTGGCCCAAGGGAAGAAGGGAGTTGCCCGCCCTCTCCATTGGGGTTAAATGTGCACACCCCAGCATGCCGTTTCCAGAGCCCGTGTCCCAGCAGACCGTCCACTGGGATCACTTTGCACCAGGAACAGAGCAAATAGGATTTGTCACCTCATTAGGAGCAGTTCGAGGACGTTCTCCCTGCAGCCACCCAGGGCACAGCTATGAGTCGGCTGGAGCAGGCACACACAGCTGCCTTGGGGCTCAGTGAGCACCAATGGCACCAGGCAGGTCCCACGTGGGGACCCAGCACTGAGTGGCCATCGGTGCTGCTAGGACAGGACCGGCCTGTGGGACCAGCTGCCTGTGAGGAGAAGCAGAGGAGGCCAGGTCCCTGGGGCGGGTGGTCCAGCGGTGTGAGCTCCAGCCCTTCCCCTCAGCGTGGGGGGCCAGGGTGTCCCGAGGGGCAGTGCCAGGCTGGGCTCTGCTGCTGCTTGGAGCCAGGAACCAAACGCCAGTAGCAGGGACATGGTTCATCACATCGCCATTGTGCAGGGATGGCAGGTTCAGCACGTTACACTGCTGCGCAGTGGCATTTCCAGGAAGGGACAGTGGGGCCGGCTGTGGCGCACATGGTGAGCACCTGGCAGGTCCCTGTCCCCTGTCCCAAACCTTCTCTCCCATACAACCATGTGAGACTGTCTGCCAAGCAAGTCAATATGAATCAGTCAATGCTTGTGCCCTCTCAATAACTCTATTACATCCTCAAGGACAGATCTAAACCACCCAAATGGGCCTGAAGCAGATGCTTTGCTGCCAGAAGAGCAGGCGTGCAGGAGATTGTAAATCATGCAACATTAATATTGTCACTGACAATGAAAATCTCTGTATCTCTGCATCTGCCCATGAGTGGTGGCCTTCAGATGTGCTTAATAAGCACTTGAGCTCCTGCACTCGCAACGGAGGGTGGGTGAGGGAGACATGGAGCAGGCTGCAGCCACGGCGCCGTTTGCCAGGCAGACAAGCCTGGGCAGTGTGCCGGGGCTGGGGTGCGTGTGGGGTGCACGCGGGGCAAGCCCTTGCCTTGGGGTTATGCAGGGTTTAGGAATCGCACCCGGCACTGCTCACCCAGCGCTCCCAGGGGCTTGGAGGGTGAGCTGCAATCGCCAGGGTTCTGTAAACAAAACCTTTTCTGACATATTTGAAAGAGCAGAGACCCTTTTGCCCCATCGCACATCATCCCAGCCCCGTGCTCTGCCCTGGGCTCCCAGCCCTGCCACGGTGCAGGGAGGCTTTTGCCGAGCCAAAGCACAGAGCAGGGCAGAGCATGCCTGAGATGTCAGGGACCTGCAGAGCAGGCAGAGGCAGGCAGGAGGAGGAGGAAAGGGCGCGATGGCTGCAGAGAGCTGATGGGGATGTGCACACGTGTCTCCAGCCCAGCCTCTGGCGAGGAGAAGGCTGGCCTGATGGATGCAGTGCTGAGGCACTCAGCAGGGGGGAGGGAGTTATTTCAGGTGCTGGAGAGGCTGGTGCGGGGAGAACCAGCACTGCAGGCAGGGCCCTTTGCTCTCCCTCAGACATTATGCAAAGTGCCTGCCTGGGAGATTGATCAGGACATGCAGGGACCTGCTGATGGAGGTGGCCGAGCCTGGGCCCAGGGGATGCAGAGACGAGATAAAGCACTTAAGAGGATGGCAGAGAGGAGGAGCCGGCGCTCGGTGGAGGCGAGGTCTCCGGGACGAAGAGCCAGCTGCCCAAGCCTACTGCACCGGTGCTGCCAGCTTTAAGTGCTCCTCTCAGCTGGAGCAAACACAGCCTCCCACAGTCACGCCAGCCCCTCTTGCCGTTGGGATTCAGCCCAGGAGAGCATTGCTTTCGGCATTCTTTGTATGTGCAAGAGGCTATTAGAGACGCGGGTCCGGAGCTGGCCCAGGGGGACCAAAAGGTCAGAAGACATTCTGTCACTTGTAAATAAATAATAATAAATTACCATGTTTGAGCACATTCAGGAATGCCTCTGTGTGCAAAAACATCAGGCTGGATTAGTGCACAGCCCTGACACGGGGACGGGAAGGGTGCTGCTGCTGCCTCTTCCTTGCCTGCAGCAAAGGGCACGTCCTGCTGCTGTGGCAGCTCTGCCATGGCTGAGATGTCACTGTTATGCGATGGGCCAGCATGAGATGGCCCTGCTCCTCCCGAATGTGTCCGAGATGCAGATCGAAGCCCACGGGGGCTGTGCCGGTGGGACACAGTGTCCCCGTCGGCACTGGGTGCCAGCCGGCAGCAGGCAGGCAAGCCATTCTGTGCTGGCCATGGGGCTGCACAAGGCCCATCCAAGCAAGGTGGCTCCGCAGCCCCCGTGCCCCGGGATGGTCCCTTGGCCCCTGCTGGCACTGCGGCCCTGTCCCCGACAGCTGCCAGGCCCCGTGATGGGCTCTGTGTCCCGGCTGCAGCACCAAGCTCCTCTGCTCCGCTCAGGTTGTGCCAGTCACATCGTGCCCAAGCCCCTGGCCAGCTGTCAGCAGGGATTCAGCATTTCGGGTCAGTCAGGACCAGACCCTGGGCCCCCCATCAGCTGGTGGCAGGATGGGGCTGTGCTAGGCCGGCGCTGGGCTGGGCTGGCGCTCGGCTGCCTTGATGGCTTCGCTCGCAAGGTGCTGCTGGCGGCGGGGGGAACAGGGAGGAGCAGTGCTGCTGACGCCGGCGTGCAGGGAGAGTGGGAGGCAGTGCTTCCCAGCCCGGGACAGCAGAGTCCGGCCCCAAGAAGCAGAGACGACTGCAACCGAGACCTGCTCCCTGCAGGGCAAGGTCAGAGGGAGCTTTGCAGCAGATGCTGAGGGGGTAGAGGTGCCCTGAGGAAAGGTGAGGGGCTCCTCCTGCTGCATCCCCCAGGAGAGGGGCCTGGCAGGGACATGAGCCCTCCGCTCCTGCAAGTTTCAGAGCAAGCTAAAACTCAGTTTATTTTTTCCCTCAGCCCATAGCTTGCCTCAGCCCTGGCAGCTGCTCCATCTATCGAGTCTGTCTGTTCGGGGTCTATATGAGCATTCATATGGAAAAGATCTGTTCCTTTGAGTCATTTTTCATTAGTTGCAATACTACTGAGCAAAGCAGAGCTGGTTTTGTAAATTAAAATGGGTTGCAGTTCAATACAGAATACTTCATTTGCAGCCAAGTTAAATAAGAGAATTGACACAAATATAATGCAATTACTTTTGCTACTTTCATAATGCCTTTATGAGGAAGATAACCATCCACATGAATACATTATCCCACAGTATCTCTGCATCATTTCTGGACTTAACTCTTTTGAGTAGTATCAGAAGAATGGATACATTTAATTAAGTATCTTATTTTAGAAGTCAATTTTACAATGATCAGGAAGCAGTATCTTTAATTTTCAGTCATAGAAGAGGCTTTCTTTTTGTCTCTAGACTGTCGTAATTTTAAGGATGCAATCTTGAACAGAGCCACTACACATGTGAGTCTTGCAGGAGAAGCTGTAAGGTCTGAGTGTCCCCTCACAGCCCCAGACAGGAGAAGGCTCCTGAGGTCCCCCAACAAGCAGACTGCCTCTGGCTTCCCAGCCCGGCCGCAGCCCTGGGATGGCAGAGACTGCCCTGCCCACTCTGCGGGGTTATCCCTTCTGATGGCCAACGATGGGGCTTCAGCAATGGGGAGTAACGCCCCTGCAGGCGAGGGGCAGCTCCGAAGCCGGGGTGCCGTGCCTGGAGCAGCCGGGCAAGCAGAGCCCTTTGCTGGGCTGGGCGTAACGTAAGCCCCCTTGTCGGGGTCCTCAGTGCCCACTGGTGAGTCCTGGCGAGCTCGGCGGGCTGGTGGGCTGGGATGACGCAACAAGGCTGTAGGGCAGCACGGGGGGAGCTGGCACTTTGCTTTGCTGACTCGTTACGCTTACTGCAGCTTTTTTACCTTTCTGCTGCCTTTACAATTAATTCTCAAGTGCTCCAGTATGGTTATTACCTGCTGCGCCCGAGCCCACCTCCACCAGCTTCCTTCATTAGCAGTGACTTCTAATCAGCACAGAATTAATTGCAGGTTTGCTGGGGGAAAGGTGAGTTTGATAAAGCACATTTCTAAGGGGACTGTTGTATTTATGTTGCTCTCAGCAAACTTCTCATGTGGGGACCAGGAGAGACGTGATAGGACAGGGAGGTGTGATGGCAACGCAGGGAGTCAAGGGACAGGGAGCAAAGGGACCCCTCAAGCTGTACCTTGGATGCAGGTGGGGAGGGGGAGAGGCACGGGGCCAGCCCCAGTCCCTGCCCCAGGCCCAGCTGCTCTGGGCTCCCCCCAGCTCCTCTGCATCCCCATCCCCGCAGGACCAGCGCCGAGGTGTGGCAGCCTGGGCACTGTCTCAGGAGCCCGACTCCACCACGAGGGAAACCACGGAGCTGCTCTGGCTGGGAATGGCACTGCAGGGGCAGAGGGGGTGTTCAGTGGGGAAAATAAGTTTTACATTTAAAAAAAAATCCTTGAAAAACATAAATCTCAGTTAAATTAAGAACATGTAGGTCTTACTTAAGAGCAACAACCTCTCATAGTTCTGTTGAAAGCAAATTAACTTTTTGGCTAAAAAAAAAAGGCATCTTTATGAAACACCATTTTTTGGCGAAATCAGTATTTCATTAAAAGGCGTTTGCCCATGCTCCCAAAACAACACTCAGAAGCCGCTGCCTGATGCCTGGCCTGGCACCGCGTGCACCCCCTCTGCCTGCAGCGCTGGAGCCAGTGGAGTGGCCTCATCAGCCGCCCGAGGCCGGCTGGTGCCGAAGCCCCAGCCCCGCCAGCACCAGCCATCACTTTCCGCATGAATGCCATGGCAACAGCTGATCCCCGCTGTGGGAACCAGGCTCAGCCGAAGCCATCCTCCTCCTGCGAGCCAGGATTACTGTTCCCCGCTTCATAGCGGATCCTTGGCTCAGAACAGATCCTGCCTGTTTTGTCTGCTGGCTGGTTTTGGAAAGGCAGGGCTCAGCCCCGCACTGCTGCCTCTTGCCCCAGGGTGAACGCCCTGCTGATGCTGCTTCTGCATCTGAGTCCGAGAGACTCGAGTGTCTGGTGCTCAGCGGGCAGGGACGAACCTGCTGGGTGAGGAAGCTGCTGCCTGCGCTGCCAGGTCCAGGGCACACGGCTGCAGCAGCACTCCTGCCCGCCCTGCCTGCACCCCTGCCAGTGTGGCCTCTGCCCCCGCAGCAGGAGCTCACAAAGCCTCAGAGGGCACCGGACAGCAGGAAGAGGCTTCTCCCATTCCGGCTCCATTTTGTGATAGCCCTCACGATTTCTGTCTCTAGGAAAGAGCTCCCGAGGGCAGAAGGCCCCAGGAAAGTCCCTGCCTCCCCAGAGGGACCCGCTGTGGATGACCTGGCTGAGGCTGCCCTGGGCTTCCCTGTGCCAGGCTCTGCTTACAAGAGGGGGTTTGCTGTGTGCATAAACCCCCACTCACATCACCCTATCTCACTTCAGTCTTAAAATACAGAGTACGAAGAGAGAGAACAAAATCCCCGAAACTGGACTAAAACCCTTTTGAAATGTGCTTGGTGCCGGAGCAGATGGAATCTGTTTCTGTTGGGAGGGGCCTCTGCAGGCACATTCCCTATATTTGCTTTTACATCAGTAGCTATTTTAGACTTGCAATGCCAGTTCTCTGCAAGCGGCCAATAAAAAAATCCTCCTGGAAGCGATGAGATTCTCACCTCTGTACTTAGAGCAAAGCTGCTTGTCTTGAGTGCAAAGTGCCTTCAGCTCCTTGGGGCGAGCAGCATCTTCTGCGGCTGCTGGACAAGCCCCTGATATTGGGGATGGCCGTGGCAGCTCCACAAAGGCTGCTCAGCCTCCATGCATGCGGACCCTGCTCCCCTCGGCATTTCTGGCCGTGGTCCCCCCAGCCCCAGCTGGGTGTGGTGCCCCATGGGGACACCCCCTTGGCACCGCCGTGCAGGCAGGATGCCGGCTCGCCTTTAGCCCTATGCACTAACCAAGCGAGAGGCAAGGTGTCCCCAAAGCCCTCGTGGATGGGCAGGGACATGTTGCATGGGGGCAGCTCTGTCTCATGGTGCAGCACGGGGACAGCGAGTCCTGCCCAGCTCCGGCTGTGGGAGCACCAGCGAACAAGGACCCCACGGGGATGGAGACGGGAAGCAGCCCCATAGCCAGGGTGTGGGTCATGGTGTGAGCAGGGCTTGGGGCTGGCTCAGCCCAGCAGCACAGGAAGGCAAAGTGCCCATCTCCTGGGGTGGGAATCGACTGGCGCTCGCTGGCTGCAGCTGCCCTCCATGGCATTTTAATGCCACAGCTTTTCATCTCAAGGCTGAGCAGCTATGTTTTTAAATATAGAATATTAGGGGTTTATGACAAAATCAAACAACACTTGCTGGAGAATTGATTCTGCCCCTTGTTTCCCTCCTAGCTGGTGCCACAGTATTACTCCTCAGTGAGCGATATATCAGCTCTGCATCAGCAAAGGGTTTGGTTTTCAGGACGCTCTTATGGCTGACTTTTCAGCGTGAGGAATAGCAGCCCAGCTGCAAATGGGAGGATAAAAAGTCCCTCTAAAATTCCTCTGGCAGATCCATACTCCATTTCTGGTGGTGCGAAAACAACTGCACAACTGATTGGCTTTTAAGTCCAAATTTGTGAGTTGCAGAAAGTCACTGGCTCCAAAGGCACTTAAATTCCCCGCGTGTCCCAGAGGTGCTGTTAGTTCTTGGGAAGCTGAAACCACAGAGCCAAGCCCCTCTCCTGCACACCCACCTGCCTGGAAATCATCTGAGCCTTGGAGTGCCCACGTAATCCAATTGCCGGGGAATGGATCCCTGCCCTGCACAGCGCAGCTTCTGCGTTTGGTTATGCAAGAGCAGATGAAGAATCCCAATCTTCCCCTTAGTTATTCCTTCCCTACTTTCTCCCTGATTGCTCAGTACAAAAGCTTTGAGCCATCTTTAAACCAAATTGCTTCACAAATGACAAATAACATGAAAATAGGCTTCATAACCAGGAATAATGAAAGAAATCATTCACTTTGATATCAGGAGATGGTCTGTGTTAAAGGAGCCCTTCAGCCTGAATAGCAGAAAAGCACATTGCAATTTTCATGTACTTACTGGGATAAAACATGTGACTCCATGGATGCTGCAGCTGTCATTTTGCGCTGGTCTTTGCACTTTGATTCTGAATTGCATAGGTTATCTTGACACTTGCTGATAAATTTTAAATCACCTCTTTTGCTGTATGTGAGAAGGGGCAGGGAGAGCATATCTGAATAAAAGCATTAATGATATTTTTTAGTCTTTGCCAGAGAGTGGGAGCAGCCCTGGGGACGGTGTTCAGCGATGTGTCCCCATTTCTGAGATCCACCTGCCACAGCGGCCGTCCCATGTCCTTGGCCTGCACCAGAGCACAGCTGTCTGCACAGGCTCTGCACAGACAGGGCAGCCAGGCTCACACCGTTCCCATCGCTCACAGGGACAGTCTCCAAGCTTGCCCTCCCATGCGGCGCAGGGGCTGCCCACCCGCTGCTGACACCGCTGTGCTGGGGCTGCAGGAGTGATGCTCTCTGCATGCCCCAGCACCGGGAGCTGGGAGCACCCTGGGTGCCCTCAAAGCCAGCTGATGGGGTGACAGCAGAGTCCTCATGAAGTTGGTGTGATTGTAGAGTGTCTTGGTTCCTCCTCCGGTGGGAGCATGGCAGGCTGGAGAGCGGTGGAGCACCTCTGCGGTGCAGTGTCCCAGAGCCCGGGGCTCACCGAGTGAGAGCCGGTGGCCCCAAGCTGCCCTGGCTCCCAGTGTGTTGCAGGAATTGCCATCTCTGCCAACCCCCAGAGAACGGCAGTCAGAAGAGACCAGAGACTGGTGGGACCCGAGTGGAGCTGGGGCTGACCCGGGCTGCAGACATCGCTGCAGGCTCTGCCCTCCAGAGCCCTGCCTCAGGGGGGCCCCCCCGCTGCCCTTCCCACCCCCTCCACTCAGCTCCTCACCTACACACCATTGACCAACATAATAATCTTGGTGTAATTAAACAAATATCTGAGCAAAAACTAATAGTTTTCCAAAGCTTTTATCTCAGCAGCTATGAAGATAATGGCTAAAAATAGGTGCGCCCATACCGACTGGCAATTAAAACATCATCATTTTGATTCCATCATATTTTAGTGCGCAGAGAGCTCTGCTGGGAGTTAGATTAGCTTGATGTGGCAAATTTACTCATCAAAATATGTATAAAAAGTGGGGCAACTTGGAAAAGCACCAGAAAGCAGACCCCTGCAGAGCTCCCCGGTCAGATGTGCCACACTGGAGGGACGCAGGCATTGCTGGTGTCCAGCGTCGTGCATCCTCAGCGTGGGGTTTGGCCACGCAGGGCATGGGGCTGGTGCCCGGCCGCGGCTCCCCGAGTATGGGGCAGCTGTGCCCGACAGGGCAGGCAAGCCACAGCCAGAAGCAGGGCTCTGCACCAGCTGTGGGGCTGGCAGCATCCCTGGGCAGCGCCCCGCTTCCCAAAATCCCTTCTACTGTGTGTTCCTCCTCCTGGTCTGACTGGAGCAGCCACAGCACCGGGGCCTTTTCTCCACCTTGGCGATGCCTTTGACCTTCTCCCCTTCCTTCCCCAGTTCAGACAGAACAGCTCAGGGTTCAGAGATGAGTTTGCCCCGAAGAAGTTCAAGTGTTAGGAAAATCTCCAGTGCAAACAGATTAATTAATCTAATCAGACGCATCTCTCTAGAGGAATTGGATTAGTGCTTTTTGGATAAGGATTGTATTAAGCTGATAAGATAAGTTACAAATGCAATGAGATGCTGATTTATTGCAAAGAGAGGACTTGACAATTCTCACAGGTTCATGATCCCATCCTTAGGGCTGCAGGTTGCTGCTGAGCAAATAAAACAGCAACATGCTCCCAAGTTTCCTTTGACATTGCAAAAGCCACAGAGCCTTGTACGGCCAGGGAGCCACCTCTGCCCTGGCACCTGCCAACAACGGGTCGGCTGCGCAGCCAGAGCTGCACAGGCACCAGCCCCGGCATCCTCCATACCCAGTGCTGCTGGAAAACTGAACTTTGGGGATCTTCACACAGCACCTGCCCACGCCCAGGGGTAAAGAGTGGCTTGTGTGAGTATTTGCACGCTGTTAGTCACCCTGCTGTTAGGTCTGGGAGCTCTACTGGGGTTGTGATATGCCCTTGGGAAGGCCACGGGGGTGCTCAGAGGGGGCTGCAAAGTGTTTAAGTACCCCACAACACTGACTGCTCTTTCTTACCAGTTGCAGCTCAGTTCCACGAGGGCGAAGGCTGATGCACCAATAAGGACAGACAAGATTTGCTTTTTTTAAATTTATTGCCAGAATATGAGCATATTTGGGGGAAGATTTTATCTGAAGATACAAAATTCTGCTCCTTGCCTAGCTCACACTTTAAGTGCTAGAAGAGACTTCTTTGCTCTCATCTTGTGTGAATGCAAAGCACCATCTGTTTCCTCTTGTACCACAAGTCTTGGCATGCAAAGAGTTACCAGGTGCTTCACTGTTCGTCTTCACTCTGAGACAGAAAGTCCCCGAGACACTTAATCAGGGCAGCACATCCTTTACAGTATGTCCATTAAGTGACTGTCCATGGGACACCAGACATCCATCCCCCATTTAGTCAAGTGTCATTGGTAGCGTCTACCCACATTCAGCATGTTTAAACGTACAAGTGCAGCCCACCGCCCATGGGAACCAGTGCCATTTCAGCAGCTTCCTTCTGTGCCAGCTGGTGGCACCAGGACTTGCTCTGGCTCTTTGGGGATGGATGGGAACGTTTCCAAGGTCCTTGTCCCCCAGGCAGGTGACAGCATGGATGCACCGTGGCACAAGGGGCTGGCTGCACAGCGTGCCCTGGGGCAAGGCATGGTCCTGGCTGTTATGAGGAGGAACTGTGCGTGCATGGAGGGACCAGGTCACCTCGCGCTTCAGCACCTGGTGACTGGTTTATGGAAGGGGACAGGCCAGGAGGTCTCTTTGGCAGGTAGGGCATGGAGTGAGTAGGAGCACATCAGCAGGGCAAGGTGCCCAAGCACGGTGGCAGCCTTCATTAGGTGCTCAGTAAGCCATGCCATGACGGCTTTGTCAGCAGCCGTTTTCCCTGCCTCTGGATTTCCCTACAAAGCTGTTGCTTTTCTTGCTGCAGTTCCCTCAGCATCACTTCAGGAGCCCGAGTGAAATGTCTCTACACAGCTACTCTTGTCCTTTGCTTGGCTCTGTGCTGCCAGCACAGCAAAAATACAACTAAAACACACATAGCAGCAGCCGCCCAGGGAAGCACCATCGGTCATAGTTACTGGGTGCTTAACAAAGTGTAATGAAATGGCAGGTGCAGGCACTGCGCTTTCTGGAGTCCCATCTATTAGCAGGGAGGGGATGTGAATGCTAATCCCCCAGCCTCACTCCCCCTCCGGGCTGAGAGCTGCGGCTGCCCCCAGCAGCAGGCCTGGCTCTGATGGGGATGTGGCTCTCTGGGTCAGCACACCAGGCCCGGCTCCCCACAGGCTCAGGGTACACGCTCAGACCTGCCGAGGAAGCCCCACGGCACCTGCTTTCCTCCCTCCTTTGCCTTCTCCAGCCGCCTGGACAAAATCAGGCAATGGAGAAGGCTGGCTGGACACATCTCCTCCCCCCGAGCCTGGTCTGGGCTTGTTCATGCCCACATGAGGATCTTCTGCACAGAGGCTGCCCCAGCTAGCCCCGCAGGAAATGCAGCAAATCCTCCTCTTTTCCAAGCCCCCCAAATCCCCTCCATCTCCATTCCCGGGGTGACTGTGCAGCCTGGGACAAGGGTGAGGAGCCACTAGCACCACAAGGAGCAGAGGGGATCCCTGAAATCGCCACTCTGCGGGCCCATGCGTGACAGGGACGCTGGCTGCCTGCATGCCTCTTGAGTTTGCAAGGTTAATTCAGCTGGGAAAGCCTCCTTATGAGCAGGCAGCAAACACACCCGCTCACCACCACCCGCTTCGCCAGCCACGGCCTCTCCTGCCCCCAGAGAAGAGGATGAAAAGTTCACAGAGTTAATTTCTCAGCTGGAAGAAAGGCAGAAACAAACACAACTTGAACTATCACAGCAGGCACATTGTTGCCTGCTGCTCAGGAATCAAACAGGCAAGCAGGCAAGTGGCTGATCTTAAATACAGGCAGCTGCTCCCCAAGAGCCAACCGCAGCATCCGGGAGAGGTGGAGCTGCTTCTGGCCGAGGACCAGCCTTTGTTTCTCCACCCTGGGCACCACACAGGGCAGGAGCCTCCTGCAGCCCCAGAGGGCAGAAAGCTCAGCCAGCTCCAAAGGTAGCCAGGCTCTTGGGCAGATGCAAAGCTTCTGCCCATGGTCAAGGCAAAGCCTTTCCTGAGCAAGCAGATCCAGCTGCAGTGCTCCTTCTGCTGCTCAGGAACAGCAACGGTGGGAACCGGAGACTCAGCTGGGCTGGGGCGTCCAGACAGCAGCTCCCTCCCACTGCTTGCCATTGCTGCTGTCCTGCCTGGGGCAAGGGAGCTGCCCTGGCCACTGGGGTTTGAGAGCCTCTATCCCTCTCCAAGGTTTTTAGAGCACCTTCACCGTAGCAATAAAGTGCCGCACAAAATTAAAGAGCCCAGAACAGAAAGTTGCTTTTTTTTCTGTTCCTTCAGGCAGAGGAGGTAAAAGGAGATGTCATTGCTACACAGCTTTGCTCCGCATGAGTATATTGCGCCTATACACCCAGGCAGCGTGACAAGCACTTAGACTCTACCACGCTCAATCACGCCAGCATGGCAGCAGCACACAGCCTGCGGAGAGAATGGGTCCGGCTCCAGCCTGGCAAGTGCGTCAAGAGAGTTTCTGCTCATAGAGGACTATGCAGCATGCTGCTTCCCTCGAGGACAGGCAGCTCCCCGGTGCTGGGGAGAGGCAGTGCCACTGCTGCGGCTGGACTGGGCTCCCCATCCCACCAAGCCTGCAGGCGGAGGCCATTTGGTGGCACAGCACAGAAAGCTGGCACAGGACTGGCAGGGTACAGAGCCACACCGATGAGCAGCACCTCCAAGGTCACTTGGGCCTCTCCAAAACCCAGGGTGGCCAGAGGTTTGCAGAGCCGGAGCTGAAGCGGGCAGTGCGAGCGGTGGCCCTTGCTCCGTGCGGCAGCTGTGGCACTGGGCAGCATCGGGCAGCACCAGGCAGCACCTGTTCGCACTCTGCCTCAGCTGTTCCCAGCATGTGTTTGCCTGGGAGCTGGGCAACCCGCATCCTTACTTCCCTTGCCTTTTCCAGCTTGCTAACTATGAAACAGCCACGTGTTTTCTAGGTAAGACAGAAATCCAGCAGAAGTGGTGATCTTGCCACTTCAGCACAACCCATCATTGTCCTGGGATTAACAGGAGGTATTTTACTACTGTATTTCTTTTCCCTTTCCCCAAAGAGATCTCCAGCCAGCACGGATGGCAGTGCAGCTAAAGCCCAGCCTAATCCTGCTTCACTCATTACTGCAGAAGGTGAAGGAAGGGGTTTGTTGCTTTGAAGCCTCTTCAGAGGCTCTTTGGGGTGCAGATGAGCACGAGGTGCTCAGTACTGCCAGGAGGGAGGGTCTGGTGATTAGCAAAACCAGCTGCTAGCTCAGCAGTGGCCCAAGCGACAGGACTCCCCAGGTGACCCACACGCAGAGCTGAGCAGGAGGCTATCAGAGAGCTGGACTGCAGACTCCCATCTTGATGGAAAAGGTTGGTGAACAAGAGAGATGGGGCTCCATCTTCTTTTAGCCAGGCTTTCTCCAGAGCAGCAGGGCTTCGATTCAAAGTGCTGCAGGAAAAGAATACGCAAACTTTCCCCCTCTGAGGCAGGCGTGCCAGGCCTGCAGCAGGAGCAGCTCCCTGCCGGCGCAGGCAGCATTGTGTGAGCAGAGAGCACACTCTGCTGAGCCACTGCAACACCGCAGCCTGGCTGGGCACAGTGGGTGATGACAGGGCCTGGTGAGTGGGAAGGGTGCCCGGCTGGGACTGGGCCCCGCAGCCCGTCCTGCTGGAGCCGCAAGGCCAGACACCTGCCCCACATCAGCCCCACACAGGCCAGGCATGGCTCTGACAGCGCAGGCTCAGCACAGGCCCCAAACCTGCCCTGCAGACGGGGTGCGGGTGGGCTCACTGGCCCTGGGGGCTCTGGCCGCAGCAGCAGAAGGGAGGGCGGATGCTGCAGTGTCAGGCCTTCCCCATGTCATCCCCTTCCTCTGCAGGGCAGAAGCTGGGAGAGGCCCCGCTCCGAGGAGCTGGCAGTGCAGGCCTGGCAGTGCAGGCAGGGCGGTGCGTGCTGGCCCAGGGCTGAGCCTCCCAAAGCCGCAGGCAGGCAGGGGCTGCCCTGGCCCCGTGTCGAAGCAGGCCGAGCTGCCTGGCCCGCAGGGACCTCTCCGAGGGGCCCGCCTGTCCTCAGGCAGCATGAGCACCTGGGCCCAGCCCATCACCTGATGGTGGGGACACGGGTGCTCTGCAGGGCTCCCTCAACACCCCCCTCATCTCTGCCCTGCTTGGTGGTGGCCCTGTATCCCGCTGCTGAGGGAGCTGGGGGCCGCGGGACAGCTTGAGGGGCTCCCACAGCCCTGTGCCGGGCTTGCTGGCGAGGGACAGGGCGGCTGCCTGCAGGCCGGCCTGGGGGCACACTCAGCTGTGCCTGGGGGACTGTGTGATCTGGGGTCCCACAGTGCAGCCGGGGGTCCCGCGTGGCCTGGGGGTCCCACAGCGCAGCCCAGCGCCGCGGGCACGGCCTCCCCCGCCTGCCGCCCCCGCGGGGTCTCTGCCCCCGGCCCGGCCCAGGGCCCCGGCCACTGCTTCCCCCGCGCCCGCGGGCGGCCGGACCGCGCTGGGCCGTCCCCGTCCCCGTCCCCGCCCCCGTCCCCCGCCGGCCGTGCGCTCCGCGGCCGCCAGGGGTCGGTGTCAGCCCGCAGAGCCCCGCGCCGCGGGGCCGTGAGGCCTCGGGCAGCCCCGCCCGGCCCGGCCCGGCCCGGCCCGCCCCGGCCCTGCCTCCCCCGGAGGAGAAGGGAGAAGGCCGGAACCGCTGCGGCTCCCTGGCCGGGCGAGAGGCGGAGGCCGCGCCGCAGGGCCCCGGGCAGGGGCCGGGCCCTCATCGGTGTGGCAGGCTGGGCCGCCCCGCGCTGCCGCAGGCCTTAGCCGTGATGGCGAGAGGTATGGGACCGGCAGAAGCCCCTTGGGCCGCCCTGCCCGCCTACGGCTGCGGTGCGGGCAGGGGCGGCCCAAGGGGCTTCTGCCGGTCCCACGCATCCCGGGGGGTTTCTGAGGGATTCCTCGAAGCCAGCTCTGCTGCTCGGCCCGGTGCTGCGGGGTTGGGTACACGCACAAGGAAATCAGAATAATATCCTCCAGATTAGGAAATCGAAACCTCCAGCTAATCAAGTTTTATGCAGTGTTATTATTTTTCCTATGCAAAACCCATTTAAAAATCAATCTTGCTTGAATGGTAACAAAAATACATGGCTGCGGTTGCGATTCTCTCTGATGCTTTTAACATCAGTTTGTCACTAATTGCGTTAACGTGGTGGTGGTGTTCCAATGGACGGGGACAGGGTGTAGTCGTGTGATTGTATCTGTAGGTTTCTCATCTCACCGCGGGAAGAAGCCGTGCCAGGGATGGGCCAAAGCCTGGCCGTGCCGGCAGAGGGATGTGGTGCCTTGGCAGAGCCTTGGCACATCCGAGGTGCCCAACCTGGGTCGAGGAGAGGTGTGGGAAGGTGCCTCCGCTCGCCCACCTTCCCCTGCATTTCACAGGGCGACTCCTGTGTGCCTGGTGCCCGCACTTCATGAGAACTGCTCTCCCCTGTGGCAGCAGACAGCCAGGCAAAAAGTTATCCCTTGTCACTTACTCAATATATTGATCACTTAATATTTAAAAAATAGCTTTCTTCCCTCATTCTTCCCTCAAAGATTTCTGAAGGCTTCGGTGACAAAGACTTATTTTATAATCGATAACTGTTAGCATCATGTTAGGCCCATAATTCATGCTAAAACACTTGGTCCATCAGTCATCGGGTTACGATGTTCATTTGTCGAACTGCTAAAATACTGCCTGCTGCCTCTGTGGCCAGAGCAGGAGAGACGTGCCGGGACCCCCCAGCCTGCTGCCTGCCGGCAGAAGTTTGGCTCCCACCTTACTGCCGCAGCACCCACAGCTGAGGGTGTGAATTCCCAAGGCTACTGTGAACCCCAGGGCTCACTTACGGTGCCTTTGGCTGCTCTCAGTGCTTATGGGGCACCCACCAACAGGTCCCCATCCCCTCAGACACCCTCCAACATGTTTGACCCTCACGTGGTGGTGAACACGGTGTGTTTGAGTTCTGGTACGCTGTTAATGCAGCAGTTTCTCAGTGCCTGATCAGAAAAGGACGTGGCAGCTCCACCACAAAAAGTTGGCTCTCTATGGCCGTGGGTAGGAAAGTTTGGAAATTGTGTAGCCTTTCCTGCTCTTGTTTGGAAACATTTGGCGGAGTTCATGCTTTGCAAAAAGCCAGCACAAAAGATGGGTGCAAATCACACACAAGCCCAAAGCTCACGAGCTGCTTTCTGCCTCCAAGGAGGATGCACCATTACTAGGAGCTCTGGGATCTCGGGGACCACTGCAGGGGGGGTCACAGCTTCACACCATGATGTATCACAGTGTAACTGGAACATTTGCAACATTACAGCTGAATGAGTTGAAAAAAAGGGTTTTTTTTTAAAGAAAGACCTTCCCATGTTACTTAGGATCTGACAGATGCTTTAAAAATGCTTTGTCTGATGGAGACCTGCAGGACACAACATCTTCCACGACCTCTGTCCCTCCCTGGGGCCTGGGAGAGTGGCTGCTGCTTCTGCAGGCAGGGAGGCTGGCTGGGGTGATGGCAGGCAGTGCTGTTCTTGTTGCTCAGTTTGGACCTGTGCCCAGAAACTTTAGCAGCGGAAGCAAAACTGCAGCACTGGATATGCTGAAAAATAAAATCAGTGGGAGAAGACTGTAACAAGGAGATTTTTGCTCCAGAGCCACGCAGTTTGCTGCTGTGTCCCCATCCCTGAGAAGAGCCGAAGCATTCTGCAGCCGCTCAGAGTTCAGCCAAATCATCTGGGCTGGGTTGCCTTCTTGAATGGCTCGGCTGAATTTGTGGCCCTGCAGCTTTCACACTGTATGAAATCCTTTTGCTGACCTCCTCTAGAGTCACTTCCTCGCTCACAACTATTTACCTCTTCCAGCTGCCCTTAAACCCTTCTTTGGGCTTTACAACCCAACTGCTGCAGTTTGTTCCAGTGTGGATGGTGAGGGCTTTGCATTTTTCCATGAAACACCATTTCCGTACAATGTTTCGTAGTCACAAAGCCGGACTGGGGCATCAGGCCTACGTTCCCGCCAGCTGGGCTCTTGCTGGGCTCTTTGGGTTGCTGAGAGAGACTTATGGTATTTTTCAGCTCGTCGCCCCCGTGCCCCTCCATGCTATCCCAGCGGTATGTGTAGCACGTGCTCCTGGTCAGGACTGAGGCTGTCAGGACCATGTCCTGCACAGACAGAAACACAAGCAAGGTTAATACAGCGGTGCTTGTGCCGCGTGTTGTTGGTGGGTGTGGGATGCTCTTGCTCCATGGTGTACTGCCCCAGCCCTTCCCCTCCTGCTTCCACTGGATGCCAGGCCACAGTGCCCAGTGCCCTCAGGAATGCAGATACCCAGCTCTGAATCACCCTGCGGTCCCTCGTGACTTTTGGTGTAAAGGTCCCGGCGTTTCCCTCTGTGCCAGTACCTAGGAGAGGGAGTTTCGCTTTTCCCTTCTTGTTCTTCCTTTCAGGTTCCCTCCTGCCTGCAGCGCCTTCCCAGCCCTATAAATACCTGCCCTCTGGAGGAGAGCTCTGCTGCCGCGCCTCCCCGGCTGCCCGCCCCACAGGCTCACACGTCTCGGCACCTTCATTCTCAGCATAAACCCTTTAAATCACACCTCGTCTAAAAGCGTGAGGGACTAGCAAACAACACAACTTATATTGGTTCCTGGGCCATCTGGGAACCTGATTTAGATGTAAAGTTTTCTGCAGTCACCTGGAGGAGGCTTTGGATAAAATATTTCAGGGCTATTGATTTCTATATCCATCAGTCAATCCCCTTTATTCTTCCTTGTTACTTCCAAAGCCATTGGTGCCTAACAAACCACCCGGGCTTCCCTCTGACTTAACGCCGTTCCCTCAAGCGTGCACAGCCAGCCTGTCCCGCTGCCCACACAAGGTGACAGAGCACGCCTTAGTCACTGGTCCCAGAAATAAGCTGTCAAAAACCCCAGTGTGGTCAGTGTGTCCAGCCTGCCAGGGTTACTCCTGGAAATAATCTCTCCATCATGATTTTGGCCAGAGAGCTTCTTGGCACCTGGCGCTGCTGCACGAGTGGGCACGGCCACAGTGGGTCACTCACCAAGCACAGCAATGACTGTGGTGTGTGGCTGGGGCAGGCAGCGTGGTCACCACCTGTGCCTCTGCCGGGACAGGGTGTGGGTGCTCACAGACAGGCACCCAGCGCTGCTGCTGCTGGGGACAGAGCTGTAGAGAGCGCAGCAGTGCTGGGTCGCAGGGTCCTGCCGTGCAAGCTGGGGGATTATGGTGCAGGAGGAGAAATCCCAGCTGGCTGCAGTGTTTTAGACAAGGCTGGAGCTCTGGGGATAAAAGGTGCAATAGAAATGAGTACAGTGCATGATACGATGCTCCTTAGCACTCTCTGATGGGCATGGGAAGATGGAGTCCTTAATAAATGCTTCAAATTGATCCTTCAGCTGTTGCAGCCCTGGAGCTGGGGTGGGTGCAGCCAAGGCCCGTGGGCCACAGTAGTAGAGAGGGGAGTAAACCCCTGGGTTCGTGCAGCAGCACGTGTCGCTGCTCCTGAAACTGGTTATTGCTAGCAAAGTGCTGTGCTTTGAACACTAGAGAGCAGTGGGCTTTTGCAGGGACGGCACTGCCTGCTCTGCCCAGGCTCTGCGCTTCTGCATCCACCGGTCTAGGGGAAACCAGCCTTAAACTGCTTGAGGGGGCTGTGGCTGGGAGCAGGGCTTGGGCCTGTAGGTCCCGTAGGAGATCCTGCCTGCGGCTGCCCTCGCAGGCGCAGTGGGCACAGACCCCTTCGCTGGCAGCAGCTCCCCGCTCCCCCAGCCCAGTTTTGCAGAGACCTCTCCTGAGGTGGAGGACGGGGAGTCCTCTCTCATAGCCGGGGCGTCCCAAGCCGCCAGCCCTCCCTGAGCGCTGCCCTCTGAATTGCTCCTGCTGCCCCAGCCAGGCCCTGGGGCACAGAAAATCAAAACCAGGGCAAACGTAGCATGGCAAGGCTCAGTTCTCCAAGGCCTCCCTGGCTTTCCCTGCCTGACCCTCAGCTTTCCCTACCGGAGATGCCAGCGCCCAGAGGAGCAGGTTTCTTTAAACGAGGGAGATTGCTGTATGTGGCTTTGCACTGAGCTGCTCGTCCAACACCTATCGAAAGCTGTGTGTTTATTTTCCTAGCTAAGTCAACGACTGAAAAATGAGCTTTCTAAGTTCACCTGAGTTACTCCAGATTGATATTTAATGAGAACAGTAATCTCTGACAGCTAGGGCAACACTGTCCTGGCTGTGCGTTCAGTAATACAGACGCTTGATAACAAGGGCGTAACTGCGCAGACACAGTCTGGCTTTAACCAAATTAAAAGCTTGTGCAATTTCAGATGTGCAGCCCAGTCCCTTGTCACCTCTGATTTTTCACTAACTTTTTTGCACATCAAATGCTAAAAACCTCGCTCATACCTGTCTCTCCCCCTCTTGGCCTGACTCAGGGAGGGGGTTTAATGAGCCCCCACGTATGAAAGGAAGAGAAGAGGAGAGGGAGGAAATAGTTTTTTAGCCCAAATCCAAGGCTGTGACTGGCACTTTCATTAAGGGAAATTGATTAACTGGTGCTGATTGTGCTTGTTGCTCTTCCCGGCTGCTGCCGGGGCTGAGCGCTGCCGAGGCTGTGATGCACGGAGGTGCTGGGCTGCAAGGCCTGGATAATTGGGTCCTGCTCTCCGGGCTGCTCAGCCCGAGGTGTGATTTAAAGGGTTTATGCTGAGAATGAAGGTGCCAAGACGTGTCCGTGATTCACAGGTACCCGGGGAGAAAACAGCGGGCAGCTCCAAACAAACCACGTGCCACTCCCGAGTGTGAGGGTGGTGCAAGGGGGTACAGAGGTGAGAGCCATGCCCAGGGAGTGGGCTGGGGGAAAGGACCACTTCTTGGACACCAAAGCAAGAGGAGTTTTAATTAAATAAAGTTAGCAGCTTGTTTCGAGTCCAGTAATCTTCATTTCATAGGGTGCGCTGCAAAAGTGTCTGCTCTTGGAAACTTAATGCTGCGTGAAACTCTCGTCATTAGGAGGAGCAGGGCCAACGTATCCATCCCTCATGACCTCACAGGGTGCAGACAGAGGAAACCAAGGCCATGATTTCAGTTCAGGTACTTTGTTATGTAGGTGGCTGGAGAGCGGCCTGGGCAAGGGTGGTCCCCCAGCAGCGATCCTGCCCTGGCAACTCGCATAGGCTGTGGAATCAGCTTCGGCACCTGCTGTCCCCCAGCATCCCTGGGGACCTGGCAGCCCCACAGTGAGGCCCTGTTCCCATCTGGAAGATCTGAGGGGGGGACGTGGCTCAGGTGTCGGCAGCAGCCGGAGTCCTGGCATGCCATTGTGCTTGCCCCTCCATGGGATGCCCAAGGCCATCGACCCTGTTGCTTTGCTCCCCCATCACAGCCGGTGATTCATGTGTTTGTCAGTGGGCTGGCAGCATTAGCGGCCAGGAAAAGCAATTTGTGAAGAGAGGGGACTTGCCTTCACAGCCACCTCTGCAATTTAGTTGTTCAGTGACTCCAAAGTTTGGCACCGGCTGAACCCAGAGTGCCAGTTCTGTATGATAAATATAGCATCCGTGCACCGCTGCTGGGGATAAAAGATTGTTGATGACCTTTCTGAATGAAATCTTGGAGCGCGTGGAATAAATGTAGAAAAGGTCATAAGTGGAAACTTTTATTATGTGGTAAAGTCAAATGTCATTCCTAATCAGTTAGTAGACACCTGGGCCTGCAGTGCATGCCTGCCTGCCGCCGTGTCCTCCCCGGGAGCAAGGAGAGAGGCTGCCTGGCACATGCTGTCCTGCCTGCACAAGCCTGCCCACACAGGCAGGCATGCTCCTCCAGCTGCCCCACTGCAGCAAGCCGGGTGCTCCAGGAAGCCAACCCCCAGGGACCAGGCTGTCCCATTCCAGGGTGCTCCGGGGAGCCACCCTCCAGGGACCAGGCTGTCCCATTCCAGGGTGCTCCGGGGAGCCACCCTCCAGGGACCAGGCTGTCCCATTCCAGTGTGCTCTGGGGAGCCACCCTCCAGGGACCAGGCTGTCCCACCCCACCTGCTGCTCACGGCTGCTGGGTGTCCCCCAACGCAGCTGCAGCTGCAGTGTGGCTGAGAGGGACAAAACCCAGAGCAGGCAAAATTAGCTGGGAAAATAGGGGCAGCTCTGGCAGATGTCATCTTAAAATGAACCCAACGGAGCGTTTGGGGGTTGTTGTTATTATTATTATTATTTTGTATTATTTCTAGACAATGTGAAGTGGCTGAAATCTCAGTCCTGGATAAAGTGAGATGGGGACGAGATGCAGCGTGCCACCGCGGGACCCCACCAGCTGAAGATACCTTTGGGGGGTGTGAAGGGCACCTGCCGAGAGGCTCGGTGACAATCTGTGCCATACATCAGGGAGCAGCCTGCCAGAGGATGCTTGTGACCTCGCCTCTGAAAAACGCAAGCGCCTGGAAATGTTCTGACCATAAAAGCGTTACATAGAAGACGATGCAAAAGGGGCAAAATCAGGAAAAACTGCTGCGAGTGCCCCGTCCCCTGGGCCCAGCCAGGGAGCGGGAGGGCAGCGCCTGTCGGGGGCCGTGGTGGGGCTGGCCTGCTGCCTGCCTGCCTGCCTGCCTTTCTGTACCTGCGCCAACCGGGAGGGAGGGAAAGCGCGTCTGTGCGTGAGCAAGCGGTGGAAAGGCTCGGTAGGATTCACATGGATGT
The DNA here is from genome assembly GCF_965638725.1 of Aptenodytes patagonicus. Classification (NCBI taxonomy): domain Eukaryota; kingdom Metazoa; phylum Chordata; class Aves; order Sphenisciformes; family Spheniscidae; genus Aptenodytes; species Aptenodytes patagonicus. The sequence continues at coordinate 4,329,983 of NC_134961.1, forward strand.
CTTGCTCCAGGACCACTATGGGTGGATATGATAACTGTGCTTAACACAGGGCTTTAATGTTCACTTTGGTGTTGCAAACAACTGTTTCAGTTGCACGAAAAGCAAAATGTAGACAAAGCATTTTGTTTTCAAAGGCTCATTAACTGCAGCTGCAAGCAGAGGTGCCGCTGAGAGGAATCCTCAGCAAGCTCCTCTCTTGCCGGGTCTTCTCCTGGCTGCATTTCACAAACATTTCTAAGAATGTGAGTTTACTTTGTGTGAATGTTTTAAGAAAGAGTGTAATTGAAATTCTCTTCCCAGTGCTGGGGAAGATGACTCATACATCACTCTGTTATTTTCTGTATAATAAACAAGATGGAATGCTGGGGTTGGAGGAGCTGGACTTTAACAAATAGCTGAAGCTCTTTGCATTCCAACAGAAATGACATCAACATTTAAATCCCAAACAACCCTGCTAAGATTACATTTGCAGTTAGCGCAAAGGGCCCAGACATCCGGGACGTGCAAATGCATGTTTGCATTTATCTTTTGCAATAAATATTTCCAGTTGTGTACATGAAAAATTACATAATTTTCTGGGTTTCAACATTTTGGGTCTTTCAGCACATACATAGCAGTCTGCTAGGTTTGGGCCTTTCCATAATGGGCTTGGGAATCAGGAAGCACTTTGCAGCGGCGGCTCTTTCAGCGGGATCCCTGCTGTGCCCGATCCCAGCTAACCCCAGATGGGGAGGTGGGATGACGAAGTGGCTGCAGCGGCACAGCCACGAGGCCCGGGGTGGGCGCAGGGGCGAGGAGCTGGGGGCAAGACCCAGCCCACCGACCATGCCTCGACACTCCCCAGGGAGCCCCGGCAGGCAGCCGGGCAGCATGCACCCCACGCTCCCGCGGAGCCGTCCCCCTCTGCACGGGAGCAGCACGCTGCCTTTGCCTGCCCGCCTTGGCTAAAGGGGCTGCCTGCCAGGGCGCAGCCCGTGGACCGAGGGCCTTGGCAGGGACTCGGCCGGGGTCTCGGCTCGGCCGGCTCCACAGGACAGTGGCAGGAGCCATCCCACACTGTCACTGCCAAGGTGAGACGTGTCGTCCCCCTGCTGAAGTCCAGCTCCCGGGATCCTGCCATGCCTCTGTGGGATGGGAAAGCCCTCGGGGAGTACCGTCAGGCTGCAACTAGGACACCTCCTCTCCTTCACCTGGGCACTTCTGCACCTCCCCAGGCCCTGTCCTTGCCGCCATCCCCGTCACTCTCCACCAGCAGCTCCTGTACTACCGGCCCGTTGGTGGTGGGATGGCCAGGTGGGCCCGGCAGGCCGAAGAGACCTCGTGTTTGCCTGGCCGATCTCTTGCCCACCCAGCTGGGCCCCACTCCCCGTGCCCCCCAGCATCCCCGGTGCTGGCAGCTTGCTGACAGAGGAGCAGTGCCAGGGCTGAGCAAGCGGTGCCGGCTTTTCTCCTTCTCCCTGTGCAATTGTGTAAAGGGCGGGGGGAAGCGATGGGCTCATCCCTGGTGTCTAATGGAGAAATGGGAGGGCCAGACACATCCCCATCAACAGCCGGTCCTGAGGAGTGAGGGAAGCTGCCTGCTAGGCTGCAACTGGCTCCGGCTTCAGCTTCCCCAGAGCTCCCTGCTGCCACACCCTCAGAGGAAGTTTTAAAACACATCCCTGAAGGCTCAGAAACAGCCTCTCCAGCCGCCCCAGTGCGCTCTGCTCCCACCATGTCCCCGGCCTGGGTGCCGGGGCTCCTGTCCCACCAAGGCACCATCCCCGAGCCCCTGGCACGTGCCTGGCAGCGGCAGCTCAGCTCCCTGCAGGGTCCAGGCAGCCCCGGTGCTCGCGGAGCCTTGCCGGCTGTGTTCTCCTACCTGGCCACCCTGAGCTGCAGCTGCCACGGAGGAGAGAGGGAGAAACCACAGAAAACAAATTGTTTTCCTCTTGCTTTTCTCTCTTTTGCTAAAAGCCCCAGTGCAGTAATCTGAGTGGCATTGTTTAGCCAATTACTAATTTACTAGGAATTAACTTTAATGCATTAATAAATGTTGTCATTTTCCTGACAAATTATCATAATAACACATTTTAATGGGCTGCAGGAGTCGGGAGAATAGTGGGAAATAAATATATTTTAGTATTACTTATTCACTACATCTGTACCTAATTATATTTGCAGAATAATTACACTGCCACTGCTTCCCTGAACTGTGTTTGTGTCAGCAGCACGGCGGTGATAAATCCCTGCCAGGCGGAGGCAGCCCCCCGCAGCGGTGATTACAGCCTTTCATCACCCGTGGGGGAGGCCCCTGAGTGACACTGTCCGGCCGGGCCCACCGCCAGCTGCCCTGATTTACTTACCTCTGCGCAGGAGAAACTAATTCAGGAGACGGATTGCTGGAAGGACCCTCCATGTGAAACATGAATCATTCTTTAATCACAGCCTATCCTGGGCTAAAAAGCGCAGCTCCAAGGTACTGGCGGGAGAGGAGGGCTCCAGCCCATCCTGGATGATTTGGGTACTGCAGCGATAGGTTGGAGGACCCCCCTGCATCCCACTGTGGCCCTTCCGCAGCCCCCGAGCATCGCCCTGACTGGGGATGCCAGAGCCCTGGAGCCGCAGGGTCCCTGCACAGAGGAGGGGGCAGCGAGACAGGGTGACGGGGGGCTGGATACACAGGCTGGCTCCGTCAGCACCTGGCATGTGGCACCAGCTCCCAGCAGAGGGGCTGGGTGATGGGCTCCCGTCTGCCGCGTGAAGGCGTAGAGCAGAAACTGTGAAACACTGGGCCTGGCCAGCCTGAGGGCTTCTGCTGCCATTTGCAGGTGGTGTGCCACCCCACGGGGCAGGGACAGGGACAGGGACAGGACAGACAGGCAGTGCTGCGGGCAGGGTGCTGGCATGGAGAGCCTGGGGCCCTGGTGCAGTGACAGAGCAGCTGGCTGCTTTCACGGATGCAGGAGGACAGCAGGACAGGAGGACAGCCCTGCACGTGTTCTCCCAAAGGTCAGTGCTCAGACTCGTCATGGCATCCCTCCATCCTGCCACTTTGTGTGGGCTCTGAAGGGTCCTGGACAGCAGCAATGAACCACAATTATGCAAGACCTTTCAACATAACAGATTTATTCAAAACTCATGCATAAATATTAATGTCCCCAAAGATTTTGAACAACTATTTGGCATAAGCAGAGCAAATATTTAAATCAAACCTGACTGCTGTGCATTGCAAACAGACGGGGCAGTTCTGCACACGACGGCACCTCTGCAAAGCCTGTCTGTGCGCTGGCATTTCTGGGAGCCCCACAGGCTGCTGTGACGTGCGCGGCATGTGGGCCTGCACCCACGGACGCCCTCCTCTCCCCTGCTTACAAGGTGATTGTTTCAGCCGTGCAGGCGGCTCCTGGGTGAAGGGGAGCGCCTCTGCCCGGCCTCATCCCGACCCCGCAATCCCCCTCCTGCAGCAGGGGCTGGCACACAGCTTCGCACCCACAGCCAGCAGCACGCTCCTGCAGCTCCCAGTGCCCAGGTGGGTTAGCAGTAATTGGCTGTGAGTTTCAGACCCCTTGCCCCATTCTTACCCCCTCTCCAAGAGCAGCACACCGGGCATGTGACACCCGATGTATCTGCAGTAATGAACAAAGATGTATTTGCTGTCATCAGACAGCATGAAAGATTATGAAATTATAACTGGCTCCTCTTAGCATTGGTGAAGCATGCCCACTTTAGGCAAATTGCCATTTTCCTGGTTAATGGTATTTCAGCTGCTCTCCAGGGAGCTGCCCGAGGGCCAGCCCGAGGCTGTCCCCCTCCTGGTGGCAGCCGGAGCTCCCGGCCCCGCAGGGCTCGGTGGTGAAGGGCACAAGGCCGGAGGAGCCAGGGTGCTGGGCAGCCGGAGGTTGATCTAAACCCCTCCCTGCTCCTACTCCTGCTGCTGCTCACATTGCAGCTCTACAGAACCCGAAAGCAAGGACAATGGTTCATCCCCCAGTGCGACCACCTGTGATCTGTCCTCACGGAGGAGATAAGCTCTTTGCTGTAGGAAATGCAGAGACTTCGCAGGTCCTGCCTGCTTTCTGATCAGGCTGTGCATTAATGACACGATCGATGCTCATTGATTGTTCAAGGCCATAATATCAGGATGCTATCAGCCAAAGTGGCAATTGCACAGAGACCCGGTGTCTCTGGCAGTCGCAGTGCAAAGCAGAGATAACAGAAGTCCCGTTCAGCACTGATGAAATAATTGTTCAGTCTGTGCCACGCAGGTGAACGTGCCACTGCACTTCATGGCTGTCTGGGTGAGTGGTGCCGTGCTCCTGCCTGGCCAGGGGGGCAGACAAAGCGAAAGGACAAAAGAGGTTCCTGCTTCATCGGTGTCCCAGGGGGAGTTGCTGGTGTGCAGAAGAAGCAGGAGTCATTCAAGAGGTCACTGAAAGGAAATTTTTCTGCCTTGAAGCATATGGGGATTCTCCACCTGTACACAGGATGCTCTGCAGTCTCCTTCTGACAGGAGGGATTCGTCAGCGTTTATCTCTCGCCCTCAGTTATAAGAGGTGGGTGAGGTAAAGCAGACCTCAGGGATGTGTTTGGGCAGCCGCATCTCCAGGGCCTGACTCCCGCCGGAGGCTTGAGCTGAGCAAGGGGCAGGACCAGGCTCTGGGCGTGCTGCCTCCATTTCCCCTCTTCCTCAGGTGCCTTTCCTGGCTCCCTCTTGCGCTCCTAGCTCTCAGCTAGCATTCAGCAAATGAGGGTAGCAGAAAATAACCTCGTTTACAAATACTCTTGGCATACCTGGAGCTTATGCAGAACTGGATCAAGAAAAAAATGCCCACAAATGTGCTTTCGGTGTATGATTTCCTTGTAAGGTTTAGAAAACAGCGCCAGTTCTGTCCCTTCCAACAACAACAACAGATCCTCTAGTAGGTAAGGGGGGAAAGCAGAAAATTGCAGCGATTTCCTGTAGAAATGGGCTGGTTTGAGGCTACAGATGTTGGCACCAGTCTGTCTAAAATAAAAATAATTGCAGACCATTAAAATAAAGCAATCTCTTCAGATGAGAAACAATTATGCTTTTCAAAGCAAGTGTACATGTCTTTACACCTAGTAATTATCAATTACAGAAAATACCTGCTCTGTTATCTCAACAGCATCTCCAGTTATCTTTTCAGGGCTAATTGCAACAGATTTAATTCAGAACTCAAACACTAATGATTTTGACCGTTATGCTTATTTCTGAGGTGTGATAACACTTTAAAGGCCACGCAAAACTGATCTGCCTGTTGTTTGCATTGCGCTTCCCCACCTTTTAACATGGAGAACCCCCCCTTCTGCCCCGGTCTGTCCTTCCTGACAGCTCTGGCTGCTGCAGGGGCTAGCAGGGAGGCAGCAGGGGAGGCAGCATGCGGCCCCCAGCCCCAGCCCACCGGGGCGAGCTGCCAGCTGGCACTGCCCGCCGGGGGGATGCTCTGCTGCCAGGGCTCCGGAGCGGCTCTGGGCAGGCAGAGCCCCAGCCCCAGCAGGTCCATCCCAGCCTCCCCTGGGGTGTGCGGCCGGGAGCATGCCCCGCTGCCCCAGCCAGCCCAGGCTCCAAAGGGAGCACTGGTCTAATGGCAACACTGCGCAGCTGCGGTCATTCCTAACTCCAGATTATTTACAGTGAAGCTTGTAAATGTCCCTACAGACTTCCCCAGTCGAGCAGGGATGGAGAGAGGCTGGAGGGAAGCTCTCTCATCGCACTCTGTCATAACCCACAGCGGCCTTTGTTCATAAGTACTTCTCTTGTCACCGTGTGATGTTTAAAAATCACCTTTTAAATCACTTTGAAAAGCATCCATTGAAGTCTGGTCAAGCAGCAGCTTTGGGGAGCAGAACCGTGCACGGTGCTGCGAAAGCTGCACACAGAGCAGTGCGAATCATTGATTTATTGTGTTTCAGCACTTTGTCTATGCATTAAACGTGAGTGAGTGTCTCACTGGGCCCCACAGCATTCACTCCTGGGCAGCGTTTTCCAGTATCTTCCTCTCGTTTAAATGTTAAGCGGGTGGTATTGGGGGCATTGGGGGGGTTGCGCAGAGCCCCTGATGGAAGATGAACATCCCCGGGGCATTGCCGGACCCCACGGTCCCCCCAGCTGGATACATCTGTGGGCACACTGGCTGCTCCCCTGGGTGCCGCCTCCTGTGCCCCGGCGGAGGCTGGATCCTGGCTGCTGGAGCATCCCTGGGCCCCGAGGCTGCGGAGCAGGCGCTGTTGGCTGGAGCAGGGCAGCCGTGCGCTCTGCAGACCCGGGGAGGGCTCTAGGCTCTGGTGCGGCCGGGCAGAGCAGCACCCGCCCCCCGGCATCGGTGATGCAGCTGCGGGCCACGCATGAGCGTTGGCGCTGGAGGCTCCACGGGAGGCGGAGGTGGTGTTGCAGCTCTGCGTGTCTCAGGGAGAGAAACTTTCTCATCTGCTCCTTCTTCAAAGCAGATTTGATCTCCACGTTCAATAAGCACATGTCCTAGCTAAATCCCCTTTTTAAAGGCCCTGATTTCTTTTCTGTCTTTGAGGAAGATGATTCCCTCTTGCCTAATTAAAGCCTCATTTCCATGAGGAGCCTTTGAGTTAGCTGGATTCTCTACCAGCACTGTCCCCTGGCGGGTCCGCGGCCGCTGCTGGTGGTGGTGCCAGGCTGTGCTGGCCGGCACGCTCTCCACTCAGCCCCGCTCGCGTGTGCGATGCCACCTCCACGTATGGGTCCTTGAGCGAGGCTGAGCCAGCTGTGGGAAGGGGAAGTGGAAGAGCTGTGAGGAGCTCCCTGGGGGGGGGCAGGAGGTCCCTGGGGTGCAGGAGATGCGGTGGGTGGTCAGGAGGTGTGGTGTGTCTCTCCCCATTCCTTGTCTGCTGCCTCCGGCACCTGAGGAGCAAATTCAGGTGCAGAGGAATTGCAAAGCAGACAAATGTCAGGAGTAAATGTGCAAGAAACTGCATAGGTGGGTTTCCATCACACCCTTAACGCTGTCATTAACATCGAATGTTTTCATTATAAATGAGCTTAGAAGTTCTTCTTTAATCTCCAATACAAATCGTCCTTATTGCTTGCAGATGGTAAAAACCCATTCATGCTAGGTCAAGTGCTCAGCCCTGCCTTTGGAGCTGACACGTGCCCCCTTCCCCTCTCCTGCTATGCATTACATTTGTGAGTTTTAATATTTAATTGGTGTTTTTTGCTATTTTCATCTCCTGGCACTTTGCCGTGGTTGAGAGCTGGAGGTCAGCAGCCTGGCAGAGTGGAGGGGAGGCTGTGTATTAGTTCATCAGGTTTTTATAATTTATTTGTTATGGATGCTACACCAGACCTTTCCCAGAACGCTTGGCTGCCTCCGTTACCTGTTATTTATAGGCTTCTCTTTTCCTCCCCTTACACCCTGGGCTCTGGCAGCCTCACTGATGGAGCCCTCCTCAGGGGGCTGGGACCCCACAAACCTCTCGGCCAGCTGCTGAGGCCAGGAGGAGACCCAGGGGGAGACCCGGGAGCACGGGTGGCGCAAGCACCGCAAACGTCCCCAGGCGACAGCTCAGTGCCCAGGGAGACAGACGCCCCATGGCTGGAGGTGCCTCCGTTTCGGCTGGCAGCCCCCGAAGTGCAGCCACAGCACTGGCTCGCTGGCGGGACTCGAGCGCCGCAGGGGATCATGCCGCGGCCAGGGGCTGAGCAAGGCGCCGAGGGTGGTGCGAGGGCCGTGGGCAGTGACGCACTGCACTTTCCCCGCGGCTCCAGTCTGCACCGGAGCTGAGCTCCTTGCACCGGGCTGGCATTGTGCCTCTGTTGTCTAGGCAAAGGTTTCCATGACACTAAATAAAGTGAACTATGATTTTGCACAGCTGGATTCTGTCTTAGATGCAGGTTAGGGACAAGAAATGTACATCCAGCAGAGAACTGCAGGTAGCAAATTATAAGGGCTGTGATCCATGATGGCGACAAGCAGAAAAATACCAATTTTTAGCAGTTATTCAACTGGCTCCCAACCAGATGTTTACTTCCAAAGCCACATCTTGTTTGTTGGTCTTGCGTAATTGGCTTATGCCATGAGGAATGAGGGTGTTCAAGTGATGTCATACAATAAATGAGGAACCGGAGGGGACATATATCTGTGCCTGAGCAACGTGCCAGGTGCCCCCACCCAGCAAGCTCACGTCATGCCTGGGATGCAGCCAGCAGCCCCGGCAGTGTGCATGTGGCTGGCAGACCCGTGCATGGGCACCCTGGGCTTGAGCTAAACTGGGCTCGAGCTAAACCGGGCCTGTCCGTCACTTTCCAGCATCTGGGGCGGTCTCCAGGCAGTGGTGAGGGTGTCCCCCCACCACCTCGTACTCAGGTGCCTGAGCACCTGGGGGGAACAAAGGCGAGTTCGCCTGCCCTGCAGGTCCTCGCCCCACTGCATGCCCCCGGCAGCCTCCGCCAAGCCCCGCCATGAAGGCAGCGCTGCTGCACTGGCGCTCGCTGGCTCCCGGTGAGGGTGGGGGGAGCCGGCAGCAGCTGGCGGCCGTGCAGGACCTCCCCAGTGCCCAGGCAGCGCTGCGGGAGACACGCTCTGCTTGTCCTGATACCCCTGCTCGTTGCATGCGGGCTGATTAATCAGCCCAGTTTATTAACAGCGGTACCTGAAGATCACCTCTGCCGTGCTTGTGCGCTTCCCTGCAATAGGCTCCGAAACTGCTGCTTGTATAAGGATTTTGTTTAAATACCTTTAAGGTGCGGCATCCAATGGGATCATCTCTGTGAAACTTGGAGGGGAGCTTTACAGATCTTATTTTAAGAGCTTTAATTAAATGTTATGCGATATCAAGTATACTATGTTAATTGGTGTTAATTTGGAAGTTGTCTGAATTCTGGAGACTCAATTAGAACTAATTAAAATCCATTCTCATTTATTCTTGCATACAAACTATATGCTGCTTTTCACTTTTCTACTCCTTTTTCGCCATTAGAAGCAAAGAGCATGTCTGGGCCCAGGGTGCACCCCGGTTTCAGGGAAGAATTCGGTGAGCAAACCCAGACTGGGAGGAAAAATCAGAATAAAACTGCATTACGGCCTCGCTGCTTAGGTAGGCAGCTGGAAGAGAGCTTTCTGTGGTTATAGCTCAACCCATTTCCACCGGTTTGGGAATGAGCAGCAGCTCCACGTGCCTGCCAGGCAGGGACAGGCTTGGCAGTGGGTCGTGTCTGCCGTGGAGGGGCTGCGCAGCAGAGCGGGGCTGTGCCGGCACCTGGCAGGGGATGGGCAGGGCTGGGACCCTGATGGGTGGGAGGGATAGGGGGGGCTTGGCTGCCTGAGAGCAGGTGAAATAGGGGCGGGTGGGAAGTGAGCAGCCCCCTCAAGCCACCCTCCTGCCTGGCATGCTGACAAACAGCTGGTGCTTGCAGAATAATAATGCAAAAGTGAAGAAATAAATATATAACTGCAGGAGGTGAGCTGTGGGAACGCCCTGGCTGCTGGGGCTGCCTGCCCGCTGCCTGCCCCGTGCCGGCAGAGCTAACGATTACACAGGCGATGGCTCTACAAATTAGCCATGAAATTGGGACCCTGATGGGAGCTTTGAAATGAGGAATTTGGGGGAGAGTTTGTAAAATGTTTAAAAGGCAGAAGCAGCACAAAGCCTCAATTTTAATTATTGCGGTTTTAATCAGTGGAATAGTTTTTTCTAGCCTGAATGGTAAAATAATTGGAAATGTGAATGGAGTGTGATTATTGTGTAAATTACAAAATCAGAAAGAAAAGCAACCCAGCCCAAAACAGGCTCCTTGCTCTGGGGGAGGGAAGAAGTGCTTCGGCTGCACCAGGCGCTGGGAGGGGGCTGGGGGGCGGCTGACACGTGGGGTCATTGCGGTGGGGACGGTGCACTGGTGCTGGCCATGTGCCAGGGTGATGGGTGGGCGTGGGGCCTCCGCACATCTTTTTGGGGAGCTCTGCCAGCTCTGCCTCCTGGCACGGGCAGCTTCTGCCTGCTGCCGTCCTCGGTAGGCTGGTGGGACATGCACCTCTTCTGCAGATGGCCACGGGCGGTGGGTGGTGGCAGGGCTGCAGGACGCTGCGCCACGTTGCTCACTGCAGGACCTGCTCAATGGGCACGATGCACTGCGGGCTCCGGTTATCCCCTTGGGCTGCCGGCGTGGGTGCCCTGGATGGAGACCAGCTGGGCAAGGGCTGATCGCATGCCCCCGGAGCATGCGGATCGCATCCCTCCTCCTGGCCTGCCTGTCCGGACAGAGGGGCTGGACTGCCCCGAGGCAGGACGGCTGCACTGCCCCGAGCGATGCTGAGCCCGTCCTCCGAGGGCCACGCCAGGCAAGGAGGAGCTGGGAGCATCTCTGTCCCCAGCACCCCGGGGTGCGAGCAGAGACCTGGCGGTGGGGGTGAGCTCCGGCTCCAGACAGTGCTGCCCAGCAGGACCGGCCGTGGGCAGGGGCGTGAACAGCTTATCAGGATGAGCAATATGGAAGTCATTTGATAGCGAGGAAGGGATATACCTGCTCTCAGTCATGTTTAGGTAATTGGAAGTAAATAACTCCTTTCATCCTTAAATCGGGTGACTTCATACGCTAAGTAAATGGAAGAAACAAAATCCCGATTTTCGTTCGTGTTCCACGCACGTAGTAAAAATGAACCTTCGTCTGCAGCAATTCTGAGCTAATGAAAAACGAATGAGGTTTTAAATCAACCCAAAAAGCAGAGCTCTGCTGCCATAGCCGCACACTGCTGCTGTAGGACAGCCTCTATTTCCAAGGCTCCTCACAGAATCCTGAATAATTTTATTAGATTTTGAGTAAGGCTGTTGCCAAAACATTCATTCATTTGCACCCAGCAAATGGCAGGGAGACAAAGGGGTGTTTGAGGGGCTAATGTCATGGGCAGTCATTGCTTTCTCTTCTCTTTCCAAAGTTTCGAAGGGCTGAGGTTTATTTTGTGGTGCTTGTACATTGCTCATCTGGTCCAGAGTGACCAGCCCCACCTGATCGCTTCTCGTGGAGGGGTCCTTCTTGCACGGCCTTTAAATCATGTCTGAACACGACATAATTCTCCCATGTGCCTGGTGACTTCTATGTATTTGATCAGTTCAGATTCCATAAAAATGTAAATAATCAAAGCCCTTCTGCTATTATTTATAACGCCTCACTCCGGGCTGTAATTTATGTATTAATTTCAGCTGCAAGTTTCTGAAGGGAGGGAAAAAAGATTATTAATCGGATGTGTGGCTGCCACTAAATGTCATTGCTGCCAATGTCTCCTCCACTGCACACACCTGAAAGCCCCGCAGACCTGATTACCCGCTCCCAGGAGACCGGAGGGGCCAGTCCCTGCCCTGGGACACGCTGGCAGGGCAGCCGCAGCCTGTCCCCATGGGTGCTGGGAGAGTCCCTGCCAGCCTGGGCAGGGGGAGGCACCTGCAGGCCGGGGATGCACCGTGCGGCCCTGGCTGCTGGCGGGCGCTGCCTCCAATGGTGGGTCCTGCTGGGCTTCAGGAGCCTCCAAGGGAGCGGGCAGGACCTGCCAGGGTGCTATGGGTGCATCAGCACAGTGCGGTACAGCCAGGGGTTTGCTGGCAGAGGATCCACTCACCAGTACTTATCTCTGACATGTCGTATAATCTGCCAGCTCGTAGACTGAAGCTTATGATGGTCTTTAGAGCAAATGATCAACCCAGAGGTGCTGGCAGGCGATGTAACACGGACCGGTTTGGGGCCATGCCAGCAGCTTTCCATTGCTGCCCTGTGCACACAGCGCTGCCTGCCAGCCCTCCAACCATCTCCAAGGGAAGGGAGGTTTTCCCTGTGTTAAATCTCCTCCACAGCCTGGAGCAGGAGGCAGGACAGGGCTCTGCCCCCTCGGCCCTGGAGCCGCCCAGCCCACGGGAGGTGCCTGGCTGAGGGCTGTGGTGTGGGATGCTCATGGCTGGCAGCGGCCGGCAAGGTGAGCCCCACACAGCATCAAGGAGCTCCTGCCCTTGTGGAGACTGTTTTTTCCTGACCTGTCACAAGCAGCCCTTCCGTCCCACACACTCGTGCACGTCGGACCCTCCTTTAGATGATATTGAAGCAGCCGTAACTGGGTTCTGTGGGGATGTCCTTAGTTGCCGACTGAGATTAAACCACGACAGGGGAGCAGAGGGGTTGGTTGGGATGTTAAGGACCAGTCCCACCCTCTTCCTAGAGGGAAAGGGGGAGATGAGGAACATGGGGCTGTTTGTGGTGCCGTGCCAGCGGCTCTGGGACTGCAGAGGGACAGGACAGTGTGACTGCATGGGGTGTGCTGAGAACCCAGCAAACTCATGCCACGTGGGGCTGCCTGGGGTGCTGCTTTCAAAGCCCTGTGGGCCATGGCTCAGATCTGTTCTGCCTGGGAGAAGATGTGCCCTGCCAGGCCGGCGATGAACCAGAGCAGAGGGATGGCAGAGGCAGCTGCCATGGGACCTCGGCCCTCCTGCGCCTGGGGCCATGCCATGCCCAGCAAGAGCAGGACCAGCATCAGCTGCCGACAATGCCGGCTCTGCCTAGCCACACCGGGCAGGGAGATGCAAACTAGCCTGGCCACGCTGGCGGTTCCTCAGCCCCCTCTATTAGCTATCTGTTAAGCATCGTATCTGATCCAGACACAGCATTATATGCATTTCTCTGGGAATAAGCTCCTGCTTGACACAGTCTGTGATTGCTTTTTTAAAACCATGCGGGGAGGATCAGTTCCTTCATCCACTGATAAGGTATCAGGTGACAGAGGGATCAGCATCCACCACATAAATCTGCAACTAATCCTTCGGAATCAATATTTTTCATTAAGAACCTGTGAGAGTTGGGCCATTATAGGGAAAAATCTGTTTAGGTTGACACCTTGATGAAGTTATTCAGTTCAGGGGCTTAAGTCATTGAAAGGTAATAAAGAGCAAAGAGCACAGAAAGATCGAGGTGCCGGTTATGAGAGCTTGCGACAGGAATAGGGGCTTTATTGCAGAGAGAAATTACCATACTGATTTATTGTGGAATTATGAGAACTTTAAAAGGCTGGCAGCACTGCCCAGATGTCACTGCTGGCTGGGGACACTGCCCAGGTGTTCCCTCTCACACTGAGGGCTCTCCCCTCCCACACACCGCATGTCCTGCTGTGCCACAGCATGCCACAGGTTTGCTTTGTCCTCCCAATGCGTTGGGTGCTGGCCGAGACACCGGCTGTGCTGCCTCAACCACTGCCGCCAGCATGGGCACTGCTGGGGGCTGGAGGCGGAGGAGCCCAGGACTCCATGGCCGGGACACAGGGACCCCCCTGCACTCAAGAGCTCTGGGTGGCTCCTCAGGGCCATCAGTGCCGCAGCAAAGCCGGGGTCCAGGACGAGGTGCTGCTTCCGTCGCCCCGGAGGCTGCGCCGTCCGTGCCCTGTGTCCTTGATGTTCCCCAGGAGAGGAGGTCTTGCTGCCTTCCCATGCTGCTGGCAGCCAAGGTCCCTGTGCCATTGCTGCTATCTCCGTGAAGTGCTTCCAGCCGCAGCAGCGATGTCTGCTGGGGCTCCCGGGTGGGATTTGCTCCCAGTTGGCTCCTTTCCTGGCAACGTGGCCATCCCTGCTGTGGCTTCTGGCTGAGCATGGCACCAGCTGCGGCAGGTGCCGAGCGGCGGCCCCGGTGTGGGGAGCAGCCCTGCAGCCGCAGGAGGGGTGCAGGGACATGGGGAGCCGCGGGGGCACGGGGAGCCGCAGAGCCGGGACTGCGTGAGGAGCATCAAGGGGCCCGGCTGGAGAGCAGAGTGTGGCCAGGCAGCAGGTGCCTGTTGTGCCTCTTTGGGAGGAGAGGAGCAGCTGCCCACAGACCTGCCGCAGAGCCCCATCGGGGGCGCACCCTGTGCAAGCAAGTGCTGCTCCTGGCTCAGCAGCGCTGCTGAGCTCTGCCACAGCTCAGCGCAGACGCTTAATCCCTGGATAAACTGCCAGAGAACGAGTGTACACAAGCACGTACACAGCTGGGAGGCAGGACTGCTCCTAACACATGGGATGCTGCTGGCTCCTCTGTACATGATACTTAATAGCGTGAGTGAGCCGGGGCACTGCGGGCTGCCTGCCGCTCTTCCAATCCCCAGCTTTAATAACTGGAGAAGTCGAACTTATCCTGAAGTTTTCTTTATAGGTTAACCAAGGTTAATTGTGCGAGCTACACATGAATACGTCTGGCCCATAAATCCCCAAACCTCATTAAAGAGGATTAAGTGATATGACTACTTTGTAAATTCTAAAATTTCATGCAAACCTCTCATAAACAATAACATGAGACCCCTGACATGCTCAGTCTCTGCTAATCCTGGTGCTCGCTCCAGGAAACGAGCATCCACCTCCCTGCAGCTCGCGAGGGTGGACACTGCCAGCAGCGGTGGCACAGAGGGGTCCGCTGCCCACATCCAGAGCGGAGCAGCCGATGTCTGCATCCCAACCACCCCCGGCCAGCAGCCGCTGAGCCTCTGCCTGTGGCGCAGCACCCCGGAGGGCCCGGCTCACCCGGGCTGGGTGGGCACCGAGAGAGCGCCCGGAGGCCTCTGCCAAGCGCAGAGACGGTGCCAGCTCTGCCCCAGCACTGAGCACCCTGCTCCAGCTGAGCCAGCAAATGGAGGCAAATTGTAATCCCTCAGATCTGGGTAATGCTGGGGAAATTCTGCAATAACTACCTTGGCTCTGAGCCACGATTGATGTGTTTTGTTCCAGAAAGGTTTTGTTTTGCAGCTCCTTCAGCAATCATTTGTTTCCATCCTCGCTGACTATCCCTAACCAACACCAAAATAAACTGGGGAGGGGGAGATATGGAGAGAAGCAGCCAAACCAGAGGGAAGCACCCAAGCCGGAGAGCAGCACCCAAGGCAGGCTGAGCGGGCAGAGCTCTCCTGGCAGTGGGAGCGCTGCTCTCCTGGAGGAGCCTGGGTTTGCTGGCTGGACATCACCACGGCCCTGCAGGGAAGCTGCTCCTCTGCCATGCAGAAAAGATGTAAACCACCCAAATCTTAATGAGCAATTAAAAGCTAATCAAAGGGAAATCTGTCAGATAAGGATTTTTGTGTGGTTTTATATTTGGCTTTGCATCTGTGGAACAAAACATATTGTCAGTGAGATTTGTAGCCCTGAGATTTGCATTGCGGTCCCTGGATCTAATTCAATTCAGAATTGATGGGTTGGGAAGGATGGGATTTTTATGTTAACAGCAACCTTTATCTTAGATTTAAGCTAACTGCTACGTGCTCTGTAAATACGTGCATGTGCTAGACACATTTCCTTAATTTATAATCACGATAAGAACTGCTGTCTGTTCATCTTCTTCTCTCCAGACATTCCCTTTCACCCAAGCACTGGAGTAGGGATTTCAGTATCCTAGAGCACGGCTCGGCCCTGGCTGTGGGACTGTCCCCCCACCCTGTCCCTGCCTTGGCTCGCAGGAGCCAGAGCTGCCCCATTTCTGTCAGTGGAGATGAGGTGCCCCGTAACGGTGTGGCACATTTCAATATCTGTTTGATTTTTATTTTTGACTGACTTAAAAAAAAAATCTCAAAAAATTTCAAAAGAAAAGCAAATTTCGCAGGCATTTTCACAAACCACCTCTCTTGCTCTTTGCCAGTCGCAGAGCTGCTTTAAGAATGTTTTGGTTAAATTTCACGTTTGGGAAAGGAGGGAGAGAGGCGTTGGGGTTGGCGGTGCCAATGCTCCCAGTTTAGAGGCCGTGCAACCCCTCCCCAGCCTTTTTGGACGACCCTGAGGGGTGCAGGGCTGGTGCGTCCTCACCCCATGGGTCCTGCGCGGCAGGGGCTGGGGATGGCCGTGGCCCCACCAGGCAGCCTGGCAGCTCCCGGCCGCGCGCTCTCGGGCTCTTGGCAGCTCTGGGCTCCCCAGCAGCCCTGGGTCTGGATGCAGACCTGGGACCTCCCAGGAGGGAGATGCCAGCATCCAGCCACCCACGTCGGCCCGAAACCCGGGGACACAGGGGACAATTGCTCCCTGCAGCACTTGGGCTTCACCCAGCTGGCTCTGAAAGGTCTGCAAATGGTGCAATCACGGTGGTAATTACTTGCCAGGCAAAGAGCTGAGACCCGCCTGCATTATGCACAGTTAAACGCTCAGTGATTCCGCCCCGAGACTCTCCGCTCCACTGCAGGCCACCCACCCTCCGGTCACTGCGATTAATGGATTACGACGTTCCCAGTTTGGAAGATGCTTGTATCCCCAGAGTTTTGCTGAGCAAATGCTGCTTTCGGAGATCTGAATAGAAACTAATTGTTCTGAGCGTCTTTCGTGTTCCTGATCTATTGATTAACTACCGGGAGCGGGAATCCCTCTAGAAATACTCTCCCAACTCACTCAGTCTACATCACTTCAGCTTCTTAACTAAATCCCTTCCAAATCCTTGCAAAAATCTAATTGAGAGCTCATGCTGCTCAGCAAAGGTGCTGCAGCCTGACTCAACTAGTAAACGGCGTGTGAATAAGAGGGAGCCTATTGTTGCCTAACACGGTCCTATCAATAATAGATACCAGCAAACCTCCAAGGGAGCTAAAAATTTCTCCTTTAGGTATGAATTATGGATGCAGTTTAGTGTAATGTAGATGTATCTCAAAGGTTTTTCCCAGTTTATATGCTAGTAAAAGCTAGCAATTTGCTTGTGTTCCACCTATAGGTTCTTTAAAATAAAGAAATTCTCTCTCCTGCAATAAATTCCGGCATTAATGAAGGTGAAGACAAATTTTTAACATGCATTTCAAGCACAGAATGAGTGTGTCCAGGTGGGAGGCATGCGGGGCTGCCAGCAGTGCTCTGGCACCACCGGAACCATGTGCCGTGGGCAGCCGGGGGCCGAGGGATGCACAGGGCTGGTCCTCCATGGCCGGAGCTGTCCCATCTGGGGCACTCCCACAGTGCCCATCACCTCCTCCCCAGGGCGGACAGGCAGGGAGGGTCCCTGGGCTCGGCAGTCTCTGCCCCCAGGTAGATTTTGGCTGTGGTGGGGCAGGGGAGTCGGGCGATCCCAAAGGGTGCTGAGCACAGCCTGCTCCCGAGGGTCTGCCAGGAGCAAGGGGGCACTGCTGCTCCGCGCAGGGCAAGGGGCTGCTGGTGGGGATGGCCCCCAGCGCGGAGGCTCAGCTCCACAAATGAGCGGTGCTGGCGCCCATTACCTGCGGCGCCCGTCCCTGCCCTGATGAACAGCCCGTGGCCCTGATAGATCTGTGGGAGACGCTTGAAAAGCCCATGTGCATCTCCCGGGGTCAGAGGGCTAATGCTTTTTTTAATACCCTCTGATAATTAATATTCTACATCTACAATGAAAGATCATTATAAAAAGATTTGCTATAACTACAGTAGCTCCTTCTCGAACATGTAATGAACAGCAATCCCGAGGGGTCAGCTTCTGTCAAAAAAAATCCATAGCTGCAGATTCATGTCGGCGTTTCCTACAGCTCCAACAACCGCTGAGCAACCAGTGGTAATGAACCCACGCCAGCAGCTGCGGGCCCCAGCGGGACCGGCACGGCAGAGCCCCCCCCGGGCCTCCTCTGGGGTGCTGCTGGGTGCTGCTGGGTGCTGCTGGGTGCAGTGCAAGCCAAGCAGCAACGCCCTCCATCTTGGCTGTTGCTTCGATCCCCAGCGGGAATCCCAGCTGGTCCCTCCACAAGGGGCTGAGGGGATTCCCTATGGATCCAGGGCGTCACAGTGCCACCACAGTGCCAACCCCAGCTCTGCCTCTGGCTGGCTGTCCCTGCCTTGCTGGCCATTGCCACCAAACTGGGGGGCACCAGCAGCTTTGCAGCACCCCCAGCCCTGCCAGAGCACTCATCGCCGGTCCTGCTGCCCGAGGCAGCGGGGGGGACCCCAGCGGGTGCATGGGAGCCCTGGCACTTGCTCTCGGGCACCCAGGCCCATCTGCTCTCCTCCACAGGAGAAAGCATACAGCAACAGCGGTGTTTCCGCAATCTGGGACCAGAACTATCAGGGAAATTCCCAGTTTTCCAAAGGCATTGGCCTGAAAGACAGTTTATACACAAAATCCTTGTCATCTAATATAAGTGATAAAAAGGCTCTTTAAGCACATCTTTTGCTGACATAATGTTTCAATTTGCAAGTTTAATTTTTTTTCTGATTTTTTTCAGAGAGGCGTTGACATATCTGTATTTATTTTTTAAAGAGAGAACAAACTTTTATAGACCTTCTGCAAAACCTTGTAAAAATATAATCTCTTCTTGTGCCAGACAACTGGTGCCTGCTGACTCAATTGCTTTTATATATGACAAGGCTTGAAAAAAATGATTGCCATTGCCTAACTCTGAACAGATTGGAGTGAAGTGCAGGACTCATCAATCAGAGGTGCCATGTTGGGCATGCAGAATATAGCACCCTGGTGCCGGGATCATCATGACGGTTTTTTCCTAAATCTTCCCTTCAGCCATTGCTTCCGAGCGCTCCTGGCTGTCGCTGAGCGGCTTGAGCAGCAGCATCACAGAGTAATACAGAAAATGCAAGTGCTGCAAGTCGGACACCGCTTCCAGCCGACGGTGGCTGCTTGTCAGGCAGAGTAATCGCTGATACACTTTTGTAGGAAGAAACTGTCTTCAATTTAATAAATATGTAAAACAGTGTTTAACAGCCCTGAAATAAACTGTTGAACTATGTGGTCCATGGAGCTCATTTCATCCGCTGCTCCTGATGGTGCAGCCGTTTGCATCTGTGTTTAAGCATGTCACACGCTTTGCACCTGCAGACGCGTCCCCACGCCCCACTCCTGCTTCTCTCCACGTCCCCAGACTCAGTGTCTGTGATCAGTGGGCTCCTTTCCCCTGAAATGGGGGCAAGGCCAGGCTCAGAGGCAGCATCACGCTCACACAGGGGCTCGTGCAGGGGCTCGTGCCAGCAGCGGGGGGCAGAGGGGGGGTCTCTGCCAGTGCGGGAAGGGCCGGGGCTGGAGGCGGGTGTGATGGGAGGGTTGTCAATTAATAAATTTAGGAGGTGACAGCCCAGTGTTGTGCCAAAGTGTAGGGGTGGTATTTCTTGAAAGTTTTGTGGTACACGTACTTAAGCAGGATTATTGATTTGAGCACGTATGTGGCGCAGCATTGGAGCCAATCAATATGTGCATTATTAATGTGCTGTACTTATATCTAGTGATTACTCATGAAGAAGTGGCCTTCACTGGGGCCAGAGTTCAGACTGCTCTGCTGTGATAGATGCTTTTTAAAATTGCTGGATTTGAGTCGTCGGTGTTTCACTCCATGGGTCCTGTGAGTTACCTGTCCGCTTTCCACTCTTCCACCAGCTTGGCTTGGCAAATACGGTGTGCAGAGCCGCACTGCTGCCAACGCTTTACACCTTCCCCCTGCCCTCAGAGCGGGGCTTGTGTCCTAGGAAAGTCCCCATCTCCCCTTGGTCACCCGTTCCTCCCCGCAGGGCCATGGTTCTCCCGCTGTGACCAAGCAAACCGAGGGATGAGCAGCTCTGCGGCGTGGGTCGGCATGGCCACGGAGCCCAGCCCCAGGCTGCAGCCTGCCACAGGGACAGTGGCACCTCACAGGGACTCGGTTTGGTGCTGAAGCAATACCCCCTGTCACTGCAACTGCCTTCTTGCTCTGAACCCTGGAAATACCAACCGCTCTGGTGCCACCAGTGCCTGGCGCGCTGCTCACCCTGCCCTTTGCTCCGGGACCAGAGCCAGGTATGAGGTGGGAGCGGGGATGTGAGACCACGCGGTCCATCTTTGCCACTCTCTGAGGGGGGGGGGGGTAAAAAATCATCCCTAGAAAGGCTACTCCCTGCTCCTGACCCCCACCCCGTGTCTGAAATTCAGCGTGTGAGAGGCCTCCCTGTGCTGGCAGAGCCGATGGAGGGGAGCAAGGGCCACGCCAGGCTGACGCCTACCTGCAGCGTGCAGTCTGGGCAAGGGGCGTCCATCCCACCATCAGCTCCCCAAGCTTTCAGATCAGCCCTGCCGCGAACCCAGTGTCATCCTCTTGGGGATGTCTGCAGGGACGCCACAGTGTGAGAGGACTTGAGTTACAACAAGGCAGTCTGAACTCTGGAGTATTTAACTCACTAATTAAGCACAGACCGTGCAAGCTGGGACTTACTGAAAAGGGAGATGCCGGGGGATATTTCTGAATGCTGCTGTACAGCTGAAAATTAATTCTTCAAGATGTTGCATGGATTAAAAGGCAGAGCCAGGCTGGAGCTGGTAATTAGCAGCTCTGGGATCCTGCAGTCACAGCCAAAGGAGCAGCTAGTCCTGGGGTAGAGACCTGCCTGGAAAGCAGCTCCGCCCTGGCCAGCAAGGCAGCAGGGAGATTGGAGGCTGCCGGAGTTGTGTGCCCACTATGGCCTGCAGTGCCCATGATAAACAAACACACGAGACCGGAGCTAGGCAAACCGGCAGCGCAGCCCCGTCCCCAGAGCCCTGCTCACTGGGAGCTCACACACGCCGAAACTGAGGGCAGGGAGCTGCCATGCCAGGCTGGCCGGGAGGGTGGCAGGAGCGGGCAGGAGATGGCCCCCTGCCTTTGGGGGCGAAGCATGCCAGAAGTGTCGGCTGGCGCTGCCACCAGAGCTGGTCGAGACCCTCTCGGCCAAATACCTCCCACCGCCAGCCCTGGCTCACTGACACTGAGGTGTTCTGAAGGGAAGTGTCAGCACTGATGAAACTCTCAGCAGAAAAACTGGAGCTGATTTGAAGTATAAATGCCGTCTTTCATTACAGTTCTCCCTCGTTGTTTTGTTCCAGCTTTCCTGCAGTATTTTCTCTTCTATAAGACACCGTCACGTTCACATTACCCTGCTGCAATGTTCCAGTGGGATCCTTCCACAGCCTCTGAACTCACTTTCTCCCCAGCTGTCCAGTCCACAAGATACCTGAAAATTTTACTTTGTCCTGATTTGTGATTACCAACAACCACGGAAGATCTTTGCCCGGGAAGGGAAATTTGGGTTCCTCACTGGGGCAGCAGCCATGCAGCGCTGGGGGCTCTGGGTGGAGCTGCTGCAGGGCTGGAGACCCCCCCCCGCCCATGGGAGGAGAGGGGCCGCAGCAGTGGGGGCACAAGGCAGGGTCGGTGGCTGAGCTGCCAGCAGCCATGCACGGGAGGGCGGCGGAGGTGGGATGGGAGCTGCCATGGCCGTGGCAGAGGTCCTACCCTGCCTGCCCATCACCTATCACTGCCCCGCACTGGGCGCTGGTGGGGCCCTGGGCAGAGCAGCCCCCGCGCTCCCCGCATGGGCAATAGGCAAGCTCTGGCCAGATTTATTCCTGTCTGCATTTGACCTGTGTTTTGTTTCTTGCAAAGCTTTGAAAAGGCAAATAGTTAGCTCGATTGATCTCCTTTTCTTGTTAGTTTGGAAATACATCACCAGCCAGCAATCCAGATCCTATGGCTTTGCAGCGCATCCTCATTAGAAACACCAGGACAAGCTCAGACTCCTCAAATCAAAGGCGCCAGATCTGTGCACACATCTGAGGGATTCAGCACTGTCACAGGTTACTGCATGTTAAACGAGCATGTACAGGAGCTGCGGCTGAGGATGCTTACAACGCTGCCGGTGAGGGATGGAGGTCCCCAGCCCAGCCCTGCACTGACAGCACAGCACAGGACCGGGGCCTGCCGGGAACATGGAGCTGCGTTCCCTGGTGCTTGGGGAGCAACATGCCTGTGTGCCATGAACAGCTCATCTTTCACCATTCCCGAGACATCCAGTGCCAGCAGCAGCCAGCGGCACTCATGTTTTCCTGTGGAAAAGGGCTAATTCAGCCTCACATCCCCCTGTGAAGAGCGCGGGATGTTTACGGGTCCCATGGACCCTGGGGTTAACAGCCACTTGTCTGAGCGTGCTCCAGGCAAAAGCCTTCCTGGGAATTTCCATGCCAGGCAGCCATCACAGCTGTAAATCTGCTCCATCTCTCTCTCTCTCTGCCTCTCGTTTAAATATTTTTTCTTTCATCTTGCAGCAAAAATGCCAACTTTGACAAGCCCCTTCCCCAGAGAACAGCCTGATTAAAGTGGGAATATTCAGAGGTGGCTCTGGTTCACAGACCCAAGTCAGCTCAAATCACCTACAACCGAGGAGCTCAGCATGTCCCACGACAAGCCACCTGCTCACCAGGGACTCTGCAAAGTGCTTTAGCTGGAGCCCCGCAGCCGCCTGCGAGGCTGGGGGTCCTGCAGCAGCAGGCAGCCCCAGCACCGCGGCCCCACGCACAGCATCCCTCCATGGGCCGGGGTGGCTGCACTGGAGCTGAGAGGATGTCCTTGCACACGCGTGTGCACATGTGCGGGCACTTGCTACAGGGAGGGGTTCGCCACCCTCCAGCAAGACGGGGTCGCTGCTGTGCCTCTGCTCCCCTCCTGGCTTCTCTGCTGCAGTAACAGATGGCAGTGTCACCCCCACCTGCCAGCTCGCAGCCCCCCACGGCTCTTGCCACTCTGCCAGCGATTTGGGAAGGTGCTATAAGGTGCCCGCTAAGAATGAGCAAACCTGCAAGCCTGGTGAGTGGGAATTTGCAAAGCTCTAATAGGCAAAGGAACCACAAGCGTGCGGAGCTGAAGGACAGAAAAAGAAAGGGGAAGGGTGTTTCAAAGCAAAGACTGGGGGATCCTCTAACACCCACAGGGAGTATGGAGGCTGCTGAGCTGCTGCATGATGAATGAGAAACCTAGAGATTACAATAATTTTGTTAAAGAGTTCTTAGCTTTGCTCTGCTCTTCTGATTAATGGGATTTAGTGGAGAGTGCAGGGAAAGGTCATCTGACACGTGTTCAACAGCTGATGACATTATTCAGCTCTGCCAGGGAACTGCTACTCCTAAATACCCACGGATGTGCTTCACCAGCAGCTACAAGGTGCTCTGCACAGCGCAGACCCAGTAGCATCACTCCAGCTGCACCGGAGCACCCCGAGCACTTTAACAGGGATAAGTAAACATTTCAGACAAGGCTTGTACCTAGATCTGCAGAACGAGGTGGCACAGCCACCCTCGCCACCCTCATTCCCCTTCTTGGGAAGGGCCATTAAATAATGAACTGTCTCTGACCGTGCTTCCTATCGCAGGCAGATGTGTGGTACATTATATACATCATACAGGGCCAGTAAATGTCCAGCAGGTCCATACCTGTTTGATCCTCTGCTGCAGCTGACTGCGGCTCAGCGGCTCAGCTCCCACACACCGAACGCAAGTGGCTTGGCACAGGGCCTGCCTTGCTCAGAGGGATGGGTGAGGTGTATCCTTGAGAGCCCTTCGCCTCCCAGGGCCCTGCTTGGGGAGGCAAGTGCCCGGAGAGCCCCAGGCCAGCTCCTGGTGCCCAGGGCCGCATGGGGCACGGGCTGCAGAGCGGTCCCCAAAAGCAGGCAGGGGGTCCCAGCTGGGTGCCCTTGATCCTGTAGCAGAACCCACGGGGCCACAGGGCAGCTCCCATCGTGGGGCTCGGACTGCAGCCTTTGTGTAGCCCAGCCCAGCTCGGGTCCCCTGGGGCTGGCCAGACCCTCGTCCCGGTGCTGCTCCTCCTGACCCAAGCTGAGCTGTTCCCGGCTCCCGGCCCCATCCCTCCTGATCCACGGAGCACCCTCCGGAGCACATCCCAAAAGTGTGAGGGGATTAGACAGTTATCACCAGCCCTGTGTGTAAATCTCAGCTAATGACAGCCCTCGATGACTGCTCCCAGCAGAGCTGGCTGGGGCAACTGCCATGCCTTCCGCACGCTCAGTTAATCCCTGCTCTCCTCCACCTTTCCAAGCTACTGCTCAGCCTCAGATTTACGAGCTGTGCCGCCGGGAAGCGCGGTGCTGCTGGAGCCATGCCTTGGTGCCAGCCGCCGCGCAGTGACTCCTCGCGCCAGGCTTTGCACCCTCAGCCCACAGCCTGCCCGCAGACTGCCCACAGCGCCTGCTGTTTGGGTGGTGCCCCTACACCCTCCGTCCCCTCTGTGGGGACCGGGGCACAGCTGCGATGCTGGGAGTGGGCACGTCCCAGCCCTGCACTCACGGGGAGCCTGGTGCAGCTCGGGTGCCGCTCACAGGGCAGCTGGGAAGAGGCTGACATGTCACCGTGTCTGCTCGCCGAGCCCATGCGTGCTCCATCAGCAGGTGCTGATGCTGGAGCATGTTCAAAGGCAGTGCCAGCATGGGTTGGCAAACATATTAATTATGCATTGTTTTCCCGGTGGTGCCCATTTCTCTGCAGGAATCGATGTTTAGCCTGAAGCCAATTAAATAATCACAATAGCTCTTAAAAATGGTGCACGCTCACTGCGTGGGAGTTCCCATTCTTCCAGGTCAGGACATTCTCAGCGGCTGAGGGGATGCTGCAGCCCACCAGGCACAGGGCAGTCCTGCAGCAGGAACAGCACGCAGCGGTGACTCCCTGGGCACAGGGCAGCTGGCACAGACTGGTGTCCAGGCAGACTGATGTTAGAGGTGTTATTCCTCATTTAGCCCATCCTGCACCCTAGCCTGTGTCCCTGAGGGGTCCTGTCCCCATCCAGGGGCTCAGCACCAGCGTGGCGGAGAAAGGGCGCCCCTTTCCCACTCTGCTCCCTTCATCCAGGTGTGCCATAGCTTCGACTGTTTTTCCAGTAATGAAACTTTTTTAGTCTAATATTATAATCTGCTTGGTGTAAATGGCTTGTCCAGCCAGCCCTGCAAATCACCTGTTATCATTGCAGTCAATGGTCTGTGTCAACCCAATTTCACAGACAAACGCTTCTCTCCCTGACCACGGTCACTGACATGGATAACTCTGATTTACAAAGCCAATAAAAATAAATTCACTGAATTACTAAGAACCACTGACTTAATATAGGAGATTAAAATCTCCAAATTTAGGGTGACTGGAAGCCATTTAATACAGGAACAGTGGCAAATGGGTTATAGAAATGTCAGCCTAACCAGGGTCAGATGCCACAGTATGATGATTTATTGGTGAGAAAAGGGCTAATTGATAAGTTACCTTTAGTGCTTTTTTCCAGAGGCCAGGTTATTTATATCACGGTTTGTTTGTCATCTTTTACTTTTGGGGTCAACCGAAATTTTTTATGGTAAGAAAAATCTCAGTGTCCTGTTCATTAAAGTAGCAAGGTCAGGCTGAAGTGTGGAATTTAGCTGGAAATAATCAGGTTGGTGTGATTAACTACGGCCTCGCTGCCTCTCAGAGCAAGCCACCAGCGAAGCCAGCCTTCAGGCACACAAAGCGTCGGCCACTGGCCGCTGGCAGACGTGTCTTTAAAAACCATCAGTAAATAAGCGGAGAGAAGGCGATGGGCAGTAACAAGACAAAGTGCCTGCGTTTCCTACCTCATCCCTTGCTGGGTGCTGCAGTCAGCAGCACCTTCCCCCTTGCACCATCTCCAAGGGGGCTGTGGGCAGCAGGCTGGCTGGCTCCCTGCAGCCCCTGCCCCTGCCTGGGGAGGGTCCCCAGGGTCCCCTTGTGTGCCCCAGTGGGGTGAGAGGCCACGCAGGGGGCTGCAGGGAAGCTCCGGGAGTTTCTCCTGGGCTCCCTCTGGAGCTCAGCCTCTCCCTATTTCTTTGCATGATTTTTGTCCTTAAAGATCTTCCCGGTTTGTGTCTCCGCCCCACGTGCTTTTGCAGATGTTTGCAGATGCTGTTTGCTGTCACAGCAGGATCTCCGGGCCAAAGCCTGCCCTGGGTGCGCAGGCAGGCGCTGGAGCAGAGCAGCAGCCCTCCCAGCCCCTTGTTCGCTCAGTCCTGCGCCGAGGTCGGGGGATTGCACCCCCCCACGGGGCACGGGCACAGCCAGCAAAGGGGATTAAAGAGCCAGATGAAAGCGCAGCTCCCAGAAGCCAGTTAGGAGGGACGTGTGATTACAAATGAAAGGCTTGTGTAGACTTTAAACTTCACTCTGCCTTCATAAAGGTGTCAGCTGGAATTATTTTGGGCATTTACTTGCGTGGTCTAGTGCATCACTAGCTAAAACAGTTTTTTTTAAATAATGGAATTTGCTGCTTGGCTCATGCATAAAAAATAGCAAGAACACGACCCAGTTGCATAATTTTTTAGTAATAAATAGAGTCAAAAGTGTTTAGCTCAGCTGCTGGCACAGTGAGAACACCCTGCGCATGGGGACATGGGGCAGGGGGACGTGGGGCAGGGAGCCCCGGGCAGCAGGCAGCGCAGCCCTTCATGGCGCACTTGTGACCAAGTCCTTGGGGCAGCTCAGAGGAGACAGCAGGGGAGACCCTGGGAGATGCGGCACCTTGGCTGCTTGCAGTGGCCCGCTGCTCATGGCCATGGTCCCGTGCCGCAGGAGGGGCACTTCCCCGCGGGGGCTGTGCTGGCCTCGCGTCGCTCGCGCTGCGTCTGTGTCCCCCACACGGCTCAGCCCCGGCCCTCCTCGTGGTTCAGCACGGCAGCGCTCCTCTTCCCACTCCAACTGTTCCATCTCCAGGAAAGCTGCTCTCCTCCTGGAGAAATGCAGGGCATGAACCGTTTTACCTCCACACTGTTAAACAATTGGTGCATGAAATATGTTTCTGTAAGAACCCCTACAGATGTTAGCTGAGCACAGCCCAGCATGGACGGGAGGTGAGTCACCGGAGCCTGCACACAGGAGAGCAAGATGCGGCAGGAACGACGTGGCCAAGGCCATCCTGTCATCCCCGCCGGCCTCAGGGCCCCTCTCCTGTGCCCCAGTGCTGCTGCTGGGCTCTGGCTGTCAGACCAGGATCAGCCGGGACCCACTGCTCCCAGCCCACACCCCCTCTCCTGCAGGCCCAGGACTGGCATCGCCAAGGTTGCTGGGCTGCCTGCACAGGCTGCCGAGGGTCTCTGCGGCTGCGGATGCTGCAGGTGGATGCAGGACCAAAGAGACCCATTTACCAGCCTCCTGCTCACCAGACACCACCTCCTG
Organism: Aptenodytes patagonicus; assembly: GCF_965638725.1. Classification (NCBI taxonomy): domain Eukaryota; kingdom Metazoa; phylum Chordata; class Aves; order Sphenisciformes; family Spheniscidae; genus Aptenodytes; species Aptenodytes patagonicus. The sequence continues at coordinate 4,356,846 of NC_134961.1, forward strand.
CCCCAGCACACCAGGAAACACGCTCCTGTTGTATTTCTGACAATTAAAAAGGTTTGCAGCAATTGCTGTTACCTGTGATGAGCCTGGAGATAGGCACAGGAGCCGGTTATGGTCCCAAAAAAGCCGTCCTGTGCCTGGCCCCCGGAGCAGGGCTGGGGGTCGGGACAGGGTGCAGCGGGACCCTCCACACGACACAGCCACTGACCCCAGCACAGGAGCCTTGTGCAGGGCTGCCAGTGCCAGCTCCGCATGGGACATGGGACAGGCTGGACCTGGCCCTGCTCTCCTGCGCCATGGGGTGCCGGGAGCCCAGGGGACCACAGCTGGGGGGATGCCCTGCCTGAGGCGCAGCACAGCCCTGGGCACAGGGACAGAGCAGCCTCTCCTCCTGTGCAGAGGCAGTTTTATAAGAAGTGGCATTTTGATTGATGCCATCTGACATATGGAGAATTCCTCACAGTGGGCAGTCACTCACCCGGCTGATTACAGGCTCTGATTTCTTTCTCTAATTAAAACTCTCCCTCCCATTTTAATTCCTTTGCCCCTGAACTCCCTGTTCTGGATCATCTCCTAATGTGACACTAACTGCCTGTGACAGGCAGCCAGGGATGCCCCATGCCCGGACCAGCCAGGGCCCCGGTGCCGGCGAGCACAGCTGCACAGCAGCCCGGACCTAGAGACACAGTGTCGGGACCTGCAGGGACACCCCTGCCCACCCCTCCTCCTGCACAGGCTGCCCACGCACCGGCCGGCTGGGTCCCTGCCCTGGCCAGGTGTGTCCCAGCCCCGGCCAGATGTGCCCCTGCCCAGCTAGATGTGCCCCTACTCCTGCTCCAGCAAGAGGCACGTCCTGCTCCGCCCCAACCGTTTTCCAGCCATGTCCGTGGGGGGACACAGGCTGTAGCCCGGTCCTTGTGAGTCCAGTCTCTGGATTTTTGGCAGGCATCCCTTTGCAGTGACCTGCCCAGGGATTTCCTCACCTGCGCGGCAGGGGTCTGCTTCTCCCACATGAAAGAGTCAGGTTTTCATGACTAAGCTGCAACAATTTCCCTCCCCTCCCAAATCCCACACTGGATAGGAGCCATTCAAACCAAATCCCTTTCTTTAATGCGTTCCACCTCCCCTCGGGCAGGCACCTGTTTGCAGCTCGGTGCAACCCCTGCACAGGCAGCCGGGCTGCCTGCGTCGGGCAGCGCTGGCGGGGTTCACTGGGCATGGGGCCAGAGCCCAGAGCCCTGCCTGCATGTGCCCCCAGCAAAGCCATTTGGACAAGAGGGGCCACTGAGAGAACCCAGCCCCAGCAGGGCAGGGCGGGCAGGGCAGGCAGGGCGGGCAGGGCAGGCAGCCAGGCTCTGCTGCAGGCCACGCTCCAGCTTGTTTCTGGTTACAGCTGACCAAAGCGGGACGAGTAAAATGGGATTTCTGAAGGAAGGCAATAGCCTGCCCAGAGGGCTGACAAACATGAAAGGTCCCACTCGGATTTTCTTGGCGCTCTGGGACTCATTTTTAATGTAACTGAAAGGAAAATATGTTTAAACACAGGATTTAACCCTCTGACACGAGCTTTATTCTGGAGGAAAGTAAATCCCTGAGGAGCAGCGCCCAGCACAGAGGGCACACGGCCCCGGCACAGGAGCTGCAGGGGAGCCCGGGGCCGGGAGCAGGACGTGGTTCTGCCGGACCAGAGCCCACCCACAGACCCCTCCCCGGGGATCCACAGCTGCCTTCTCCTCCCCCTCCCTGCTGAACACCCACCCCGGCCCCCGCTGCACGCTGATCCCCAGTGCCTCTCCTCTGCGGCAGGCGTTTGCTGTCCCAGCTACATCTGTATTCAGCCCCGACACCCGCCAGATTGGAAGCCGTTTGCCACAAAAACATGTGCAGTTATTTTATATGAACAAGTTACCAAGCTGGGGTTTTACTGCAGCGAGAAAATACTGGGTCAGGCCCTCTCACAGCAATGTCTCTCTCACTGTAATTAATATTGATTTTGTGCAGCTGAAATATAGCTACAAAATTTAATTTTGCTGCTAAGATTTTTGACATCGCTGTTCTTAGAGATTAATGTGGGATTTAATGAAGGATTTGGCCTCTCATCTGTGATGTTCCCTCATCCCGTCGTGTGCCACAGCCCCACTGCCGACTGCTCCGTCGGTCAGCTTATGGCCGGCGTCCGCATGGGCGGCGTGTGGCCCCGTGCCCGCTGAGCCAGTGGGGCCGGCGGGACCAGACCGGGCACACAGCTCCTGTTTCGCTGCGGTGCTTTAGAGGAGAAATAGGGCCCGGGGCGGTGGGCACGCTGGACGATGGGGTGCAGCCCCTGGGATGGCACCATGGCTGTGCCACAGGCAGGGGTGGTTTCATAGCCACTGCCACCAGCGCACAGCTAGTCGATGACTCTGCCCACCCCAGGTGGGAGAGTGGGAGAGTGGGACAGTGGGACAGTGGGACAGGGAAGGCTCCTCTCCTTGCACCTTGAGGTGTGCAGTGGCTCCCGAACTCAGCTCTGAAACAGAAGTGGGAATTGTCCTGCCTCAGCTCCAGGTCCGGTAAGAACGAGCTGGGGGGCACATGGTCTCGTCAGCCCCTTCGCTCTGGGCTGGGACTGGGGTCCGACCCCTTTAGTCCTGCGCCTGCGCCCAGCAGGATGAGGCCAGCGCAGTCCCCTGCACCTGCTCCAGCAGCTGGGCATGGCACAGCACGGGACGGCACAGCATGGCACAGCATAGCATGGGATGGCACAGCACGGGACAGCACAGCATGGCACAGCATGGCTGGGCAGGACCCCAGAGTCCTCTGCTCTCAGGAAGAGCAGTGTGGTGGGCTGGCCCTTGGGCTTGGGGACACAATGAAAAGAGCACGGGGTGGCACCCGTCCTTGTCAGTGCCTCCGAGAAGAGATAGCGGATGGAACAAGGACCATGTGGCCGGAGCAGATTTTTCGCTTATCAAATCAAGGAGCAGCTGGATTAGAGGATTAGAAACCAAATTAATTACTAATGACTTTCCTGAGCCCCAGGCAGTTCCGACATGAGTCTCCCAGGCAGCGGCAGGCAGCGGCAGTGCCCGTGGCACTGGGCAGGCAGGGAGGGGACCATTCATCAGCAGGCAGCAGGATGAGTGCACAGAGCCAGAGGACGGGACCTGGCCCCCGCCGGCAGCCGGCACCCTCCCGGGGGGGGGGGGCTGTGTGCCGTGCTGTCGGTGCCCTGCTGCCAAGCCTGACAGCCAGCGGCTGCTACACCTGACCTGCAGAGCTGTGGTTGGGGGGAAAGTGCAGCCCCTCACCTCTGGCTCCTGCTTAGCACACAAGCTGGAGCGTTTCCACAGGCATATCTGAGATGTGCCCCCTGCCCCAGCCCAGAGGGAGGTTTGAGTTGGGGGTCTCACCATGGACGGACCCTGCTCCTGCCCCCAGCACATGCTGCCGCTCCTGCCCTGGGATGAGCCCGTGCTGCTCCAGTTTCCCTGCGGGATTTTGCCCCCGGGGCAGCGCGTGGCCCAGGGTGTCTGTGCAATCCCTCCCCGTGCTCCCCACGTCACCGGCCTGACCCGCTCAGCTCTGCCAGGAGACGGGAGCAGGAACAGGAGGGGGTGAGTGGCTGGTTTTGTTGGCACAATTAATTGACTCGGTAAACAAGCGCTCATAAACAACTGTTCCTGTCCCCATTAGCCAGGACAACTGGGCTGGTTTCCATCTGCTTCCTGACCTGGATATTAAATTGCAGCAGATGATGAAAATATGTCAATGGGAAGAAAGTTTTCTTCTGCCTGCCAGAGCCTTTTGCTCAAGTGTGCAAGTGCCAGGCAGAGGGACGGAGGATGGAAGGACAGAAGGATGTCGTGGGGAAGGGCGAGCAGGGCAGCGGGCTGACTGCGTGTGCTGTCCCTCTGCCAGGCACTGTGTCCCCACGCTCCAGCCACCGCTGGGGCACCCTGCGGTGCCACACCCGTGCCGTGGCCAGGAGCTGCTGGCACAGCGCTGGTGACATCCACGGGGCCCCTGGGCGGCCAGCGCGGCCATTGGCCTTGGCTCTGCCAGCGCTGCCTGGGAGGGCATTTCTGCAGCAGCTGCGAGGTCTGGGGGATGTCAGTCGATCAAAGAGCTGAAAGAACTTTTTAAATTGGATCAGTCCCTGCCTCCCCCTGTCTCTGGATGGAGGCTGGGTTGTATTTTTAACCAGGTACATCACAGCTCGCAGAGGAGCTCCCCAGGGACATGAAACCTGCCCAGGGTCCCCGGGGAAGGGAAGGCATGGGGACAGTCCCAGCCAGTGGAGGTGGCTGTGGCCGCCCCTCGCTGCAGCCTCCTGGCATCGCTGCACCCTGGGGCCAGGCCCACTGCAACCACTGCCGTGTCCCACGGGATGTGAGGGACACAGCATGGGGACAGCTCTGCACGGATGGCGCTGGCTCACAGGGCCCTGTGTGAGGATGGCCGCCACCGCTGCCCGCTCTGCCATCCCTGTGGCACAGCCAGCGCGGCACAGCCAAGCGCAGCCGTGCCAGAGCGCTGTGGGAGCACCCCTGCCTGCTGGGCAGCTCCCGGCTTGTTTCACTTGTTACACTGGGCTAATTGGTTTAAAAGAGATTGCTGGGTCACTAATTATGGAGCCTATTGAACAGCACATCTCAGCTTAGGGATACAATTCAAAGTTCACCCTAATTAATCAGGGGTAATTAACAGACCTTGCATTTCTCTGAGGGTAATTAATCAAGGAATCCAGAGAAAATCAATGCAGGCAGAAGGGAAGCAGGGAAGGGAGGGAGCGAGCGGGTGTCACAGGGGCGACATGCTGCCTGACCCACTTTTTTGGGCTGGGAGCAGAGCCGGGGTCCCCACACCAGCTCCCGTGGTCCTCGGGGTGTGTCACCCCTCTCACCCGCTGCCACAGCTGAGACCCCGCTCTGCCCCCTCCTCAGCACGGGGGTCTTCACGGCTGCAGCGACGCGGGACCTGGCTCCTGCTGCAGGTACAGCCAGCAGGACAGCACTGTGGCATTGCTGCTGGCACCACGGGGGTCCGGCCCCACAGGGTTCCATGTCCAGCCTGCTGGGTTCAGCCCACCGAAGCCTTCGTGCCCTGCACCGCCCAGGCCTCAGCCACCACACAAGTGTGGCCATGCACACGTGGGCAGCAGCGCCCAGGCAGGGTCATGTGCCCGGGGGACGCGGGGACGGTGGCTGGAGCACTGCGGTGTCCTTAGCCGAGGGCTGCTGCAGCCATGCCAATTGTTAACACTGGTTTGGCTGCAACTGCTTTATCTCCAGCTCCCCAAGGAGAAGCATATTGAGATAATCCAGACAAAATGATAGATGTACATCGATGTCTTGTGTATGGATCTGGCTCGGTGTTTGTAATATTTTGTTGCTAAGGAAGCCCTCGTTTGTGGTGTGATAGAGGACCCTGTGCCAAATCACAGAAATTGATGTGCTTGTAGTGGGAAACTTAATCACCAGAGGGGAAATGCCCACCTCGTTTTTCTCATGAAACAGGAATGCAGTGCTTTGATTTTTGGCTCCAGTATAAACAGGGTGTGATTAAATATTGTTTCCCCTCTCTTTCTTGTCATTAATCAGGATATAGCTGTGAGCGCTGGGTGTGACGTGGGGACACTTGCTTTGATTCCTCAAGTTCTTAAATGGTTTTGTTCTCTTTTCAATCCCATTAAAAATAGAAGGCAGGGTGTTTCAAAGTACTCCTGCTGGAGAGCACTTCTGATCTGAAGGATGCGCTGGGAAATACGCCTTCTGCAGCCGGCGGCTGCGCTGGCAGGTAGAGCACCAGCCCCATGGCCATGCGGCTCCTCCCGTGCCTTGCATGTGTCGTGCTGCTGTGCCATGCCACAACGGGCCCTGGCAGCCAGGGCAGCCTCGCAGCACCAGCATGAATCGGGCCTCAGGGCTGTGCCCCGCGGTGCAGCTGGAGGGCGGCCGCCCCGATGCATGTCCCACCCCGTGCTGGCAGATGAACATCCCTTAGCAGCTGGGGCACCACGAGCCCCCGCTGGCTCCTTGCAGCACAGTGCGGTGAAGCTGTGGCTCCCCAGGTGCTGCCCCAGCTGGGGTGGTTAGTGCTCACTGCTGCGATACAGGTGCCTGATGTGGGGAGGTGCAGGGCAGCCCGTGCCTCTGGGACCCTCAGCGGGGGCTGGTGTAATCGACTGATAGGAAAGCAGACAGCGCCCATCCTTTAGGTGCATTTACTCCCCTGAGCTCACGTGGGCTGTGATGGGAATTAGTAACTGCAGCAGGGGAGGCTGGGCTGCAGGGAGCTTTTGGTCTCTGTCCATGCTGCCCAGCAGAGCTGCAGGAGGGCGCCAGGCTGGGGAAGCCTGTGAGCACCGTGGGCTGGGAGCCCCCTCGCAGTGGGCACTCTCCTCCCACCTCCCCTCCACCGGCCACCACATCTGCTGCCTCCTGCGCAGTCAGAGGACGCTATAATGTCACCGGCGGCTGGTTTAGGCTGTCCCCACAGCCAGAGAGGGGTGTCGATGCTGGTGGTTTTGCAGGGAGGAGAGCGCAGGCAGTGTGAGCCACCGGGAGCCCTGCTCCAGGCATGGCCCATCACACAGGGCAGGACAGATCCAGCCCTGCAGCCCCCTCCTGCCTGCCCAGGCTGGCAGCGACCTGCGGCTCCGTGCTGCCAGCATGCTCTGCTCAGCAGCTGCCTGCACACGTCTCACGTCCCTGCCTGCAGCTTGCTGAGACGGGGAATGCTTTGCTTGTTCACTCCCGCCCATGTGCTTCACTCGCTCACAGCTTGTTCTCCCGTGGAAATGCACCAGAAACTGCTTTCAAATAAGTTAATTTTAATGCAAAGCTGCCACAGAAGCTTCTGCTGTTCTGCCTGTCACAATCTCTTGCATCTGGTGTGACCACACCATCCCTTCCCCGGGCTGCCCAGCAAGCCCAACAGCTGGGTCCCTGACGAGCATCCCCATGGAGAGACCTTGTGGGTGCACGTCTCCTCTGGGCCTCTCCGCAGCCCCAGGTGAGGAGCATGGAGGTGATTAGTCAGGAGGTTTAAATTGACAGTGGGCGAAGCTTTAAAAGTTTCCAGCAGCATGGGTATATCAGGAGTGGGGTTGGTGCTGCCTGGGCTCCCTGTGCGTGTGTTGGCCCTGTAGGCAGGGCATGGAGCTCAGGTGGATGCCCTGTGCCATGCCTGGGTGGTCCCAGGGTCCCCCCGTAACAGAGCCGCTGGGCTGCTTGCCCAGAGGGGTCAGAAGAGGAGGGAACCACAAGCAGGTGCCCAGCAGCCCCCAGGAGATGTTGCAGGTGGGTTGATGCTGGTGTTGGGGTGACTGCAGGTGACTTCCTGGGATGGGGGGCTGCTCACCCTGGAGCAACGGCTTTGCCGCAGCCTGAGACCTCTGCCAGCACACCCTGCTCTCTTGGCTTTGTGTGGCTTTTTAGCCTTCCCATGGCTTCCAACATGGGGAGTGACGCCTCCTGGTATGTGGGGAGGGTCTCACCAATGCAGTGAGGAAGAAGAGGGCAGGCCTTCCTCCAGCCAGTGATGGTGCCAGAGGACACAGCAGTGTTGGGAGCGAGTGTGAATTGCCCACTTCTCTCCCTTCAGTGTGAATGGAGCAGCTTACTTCTTATTTTCTGCCTTAAAGTTTATGTAAGGCCCTCACCTGGGGTTGTAAAGCTACAGAAGAGCTGGGCTGAACATGAGGCAACACTGAAAACAAGCTTTAAAAAAAAAAAAAATTAGCAGCTTGTGTTTGAGTACAGATTCCTCATTTGCAGTTAAATATAATTGTGAAGGTCTGTGAGCCAAAGAGATATTTCTAGTTATTGGAGAATGAGCTCCTGCCCCTGTGATCCCCAAGGAATGATAATGAGATTTAACCTAAGCAGCTGCTGTGGAGAGCCTGGGAGAGCTTCATGCGTGATGGTGTAATGATGAGGAGCAGAGGATGGTTACGGGGTCCCTGTCTGCTGCAGTGTACAGAAGAACTCTGCCGACTGCATCATTTTCTGCACCGTGCTGTTCATACAGCGGCTCTGCGGCACGAGACGCAGACAGACCCAGCACGGCCACCCAGAGCCCTCTGAGACCAGGGAGGTGCCTCTGGCTCCTTCAAGGGTAGGAAGGATGCTCGTGGTGGAGAGAGGGAGGATCCAGCTGCCCTCGGGGGCCAGGACATGAGGAGCCTGTGGGTCATCCTTGCCCTGCCTGCTCCTGGGGCCCTTCCCCTTCCCTCCTGGTGGCAGCAGCTCATCCTCAGGCCTTCGTGCATCTCCAGCAGCCAGGAGGTGCCCAGCTCTGCGGGCAGGATTCAGCCCACAGTCCTGTGGTGGCTGCCTCCTCTGCCCAGTCAGTCATAGCTGGGAATGGAGGGTCAGCCTGACCTGGCATCCTCATCTGCCGGCTGCAGTGCCGGGGTCGGCACCCGCTGGACCACATCCCGGTGGGAGCAGCCGTTGCCTCTGGCATGGTGGGCGGCAGGGCTGTGGCACAGCCGGCCACTACAAGGGGCAGGAGCTCGGAGGGCACCAGTGCACCCCTGCCCATCTCCAGTTATGGTGTTTGCAGCGTCAGTGACAGATATGTAAGGATTAAATTGCAGTAATCTCTGTAATCTACTCGGCAAGATTAAAACCTCCCCCTGCCCCCAGACTTTATCCCTTTCATTCCAGGACTCCGCTAGCAGTGATTACAGCCGGGGGAAGCCATTTAGCTTTTAAGCACCGCTCCATCCTGCTTAAAAATGCATTTCAGAATCAAATGAGTTTGTGCAGCATGGCCAGGGCTGGCTACTCCGGCTGGGCAAGAGGCTCAGAATTAGGACCAAAGTAGCTTGAGTCAGAGTCAAAATTAAATTTATTGTTTCTGGCCTTATTCAGAATACAGTGCATTTACAACTGATTAACGTGGCTTAACAGGAGTTTCAGACTCAATTCAAGGCAGCTCAGAAAGCCTCTGCTTCCACCCTGCTGTCTGACAGGCACTTTTGGACTCCGCTGCCCTTGGGAGACCCCACACTTTAGAGCTGGGAGACCTGCCAGCCTGGTTTGGTGGTGATGAGCTGAGGGGGCTGCGGGAGACAGGATCAGCCTTCGGAAGCAGCCCTGAGGCCAGGGCAGCTGAAGTGCCATTAGCTGATGGGACTGAACATCACCTCCATCTTCTGCATCATCAAGCCCCTGGCTCTCACCAGGGCTGGGATGGTGCCAGGGCTGCACCGAAGAGGAGAGAGGGAGGGAGGGAGAACCACCCAAGCGCTGACAGCCACTGCAGTGATGCTGGAGCCTTTGGCATTGGCTGGAGCAGGAGAGAGGACGCAGTCCCGGTGGGGTCCTAGCATTTGGGAATGGCTGGGTCCCGCTGGCTTGTGCCCCATCACAGCACCCACAGTCGTCCTGGGGGACATGCAGCAGGTCTCTGAGCACCATTAGCCCTAACCCCTGTCCTTGTGCCCTCCTGGTACCTTGCTGCTGCCCACAGATCTGGCTCGGCTGTGTCCCTTGCTCCTCTACTTCCTGGCTGCAAAACGCTGAAATGTCATTTTTCCATCTCCAAGTTTCCTGCCACGACAGGGAGAACTGGGAGACACTTGAGAGCATCAGACTCCATGGCAGAGGCTTTGTGCAGGCATTCAAGGACGTTGCCAGGGCCGTGAGGCTGGAGCAGCTCAGCCCTAGCTGCCCTGTGGCACTGAAGATCCCCCTGTCCAGGTGCATGTACTGCTCAGCCATCAACTCCCAGCACAAAGATGGGTGGCAGTTTGTCAGCCCAGAATCAAAAAGTTGTTAATGACATACATGTTAGACAGAGAAAACTGGATTAATGACACTTTGGCCCCGAGGGCTTTTTTTGGCTCTGGAAATAAAATCTAACCTTGATCTTTTCTGCCTACAACCTGAAGACATCAAGGGTAGAATATCACCTTTAATCTTATTTGCTATTTCCAGTATGCATTTTATTGCTTCCCTTTTTTTCTGTAGGTTTCATGTGCTCCTGGCACAGACTTTCTTTCTGTATTTCTGTAATAATCTTCTGATCCCTACATTTCTGCAGCCTTTCTCTTTTTGCCTGCTCATCAGCTGCCTGTGCTTGGGATGAGCCCTTGGACCAGGTCCTCCCTGGCAAACCCACCAAGCCAGGAGCCCCTCAGCAGCAGTTCTCGCCTGCTGTCAGTTTGTGGCCCGGGGTGATCAGTACTTCAGGGGGGAAGCAAGGCAAGAGGGCTGAGGGACAGGGACAAGTTCCAAATCCCTTCCATGGTGTCTGTGTCGTGAGTGCTGTCCGGCCACAGCCCCCACGATCCCGTGAGCTGGGCGCTGCTCTGGGAAGGGAGGAGTGCGAGAGGCTTCCTGGGGGCATTCGGAGAAACTGTCCTGGGGCAAACCAGCATCCAGGACTGTGCAATGAGCTGCAGCTGGCCTGGGAAGGACACGACTCTGTGAGTGGCCTTCAGGGTTAATGCCAGGTAAGGCAGCGGGGTCTCGAGCTGGGGAGACTGGAGAGCCTGGGAGAGATGAAGGAGGAAGGATGGGAAAGACCAACTTGGGAAGAGAGCCAGGAACCCAGGAGAGGTGAGGAGGAGAGGGGGGCACCAGCAGGAGCCTGAAAAAGGGCTAATGGAGGTGGAGAAAAGAAAACAAAGGAGAGGAAGGTGTAAGGCTGGCAGCAAAACATAGTGCCAGCTTGAAGGGGGGGGCAGAAGGGGAGACAGGACCTTCTCCAGAGCTCGCAGCAGTGGTTCCTCCAGCCCCCGTGCTGTGAGGTGCTGGCTGATGAGAGGGGAATCTCCTGCAGCAATTCAGAGGGCTCCTTCCTCCTGCTATGCCAGGGCAGCTCCGGCAGCAGCACGGTGCCTGGCTCCCCCCCCCCCCGCAGGGGGGATCCCGCTTGGGGCTGAATCCTGGGGCTCCTGTTAGCACAGGTGGCAGGGCCGGGAGTGTGCCAAAAGTGCCAGAAAGCTGTTGTTTATGTGGAGTTGGATGTAAACACCGAATATGTCATGGAAAAGACATGCCCTGCAAAGATACAAAGACTGAAAGCAAAATTGTCAGCTTTACAAAACATTCATCCCTTGCAAGCAGAGAAACCTGGAGGTGTCTAGGCATCCACACCAGCTTTATTTATCCAGACGCCTCTAATGTTCATGCTTAAGCAATGTGTTTGCTGCCGAGGCTGGATCACCACATGGAGGCAATAAGATGGCTAAAAATGGAAAAAAGCAACTTTTCCACAGATTTATTTTGGCAGTTTGTCATCGAGCGGAACTGAGTGAAGGACACCTCCTGCTGCTGGAAGGGGAGCCTACCAATGCCTGACCCCTCGGGTACCACTGCTCCTGTGCTCCTGCCCTGCTATCACTGCTCGGGCAGGGCAGCATCCCCCAGCTGAGGGGCTGAAGCCCCATGGGCTCTGTCAGTGCCACCTCCCTGCTCAGTGCTGCACCGGCTCAGGTGGGGGGTGTACGGCCCAGTGGAAGTACCAGATGTGGGTGAGTTTACACCAGCCAGGAATAGTCCAGTGCTGGCTGGCTCCTCCAGGCTGACACAGGATGCACGGCTCTGTCTCCCTACTTTGACCTGCACAGGGGTGCTGGTGCTCAGCCCGCCTGGGCAGAAGCTGCTGTCGCACAGAGCAGCAAACAGAGTACCGAATGTCCCAAATGCAAAACCCCTGTGAGTCACTTCAGCACGTCAGGATGATGAGGTTGGCCCCACAAGGACTCAGCCCCTGTCCTCCAGTTCCAGAGCTCTCCTGAGCCAGCACACTCTTTCTTCCTTAAGAAACTATTTTTAAACTCCCAGGGGGGTCCAATCCCACTGCTCCCGCACCAGCACAGGTGAAAGACGCTGCGGAGAGCACTGCTTTTCAGCTGTCTTTTCCATCTTTCTTTACATTTGCACCGAGTTCCTGGGTGTTGTACAAGAGGAAACCTCATCCCCACACTGCACTGGCTGCCAGGGAGCTCGCAGCATCCTTGTTTGTGTCGGGCTGGCATTTTTTGCCTGTCTCTCTCTATTATCATCTTTCTTCCCAAGTAACACGACAAGTAGTTTTCTGCAGCTGAACAAGCTTTCTGTGCTGAGAAAGCAAGGACAACGACCGTTAATGTTTAAGCAGTGCTGCACACAGCCCTTTGGCTTTAGCATGAGCAACTAAGCAGAAGCCTGTGGTGTCAGGGTGCGAGAGGCAAGGAAGCCGTGTCAAGCAGAGGGAGCCAGAGGGGCAGGGATGGAACAACAACCTGCACCCATACCCTGCATCAGCCTTGCGGTTTTCCTGTGTCAGCCTGCTCGTAGGGCATCACAAACCATGCAGGCGAGGCTGAGCGTCCCCAGCCTGGCAGAGAAATTTAATTCCTGCATCTTTTTCGAGCCTTTCCTTCTTACTCGGCGGTACCACAGCGGCCGATGGTTGCTCTTCCTGCCCTTGCTGAGGACAGAAATCGTTGCTGCCGTGCGGGGCGGCCCCTCCTTGCTCCTGTCCCCTCCTTCGGAGGAAGCTGGCTGCAGGGCAGAGCGGCTCCGGCACCCGGGGAGGAGGGATCCCTGGGGACTGGCTGGGCACGTTGCCTCGCTGCTAGCAGCTACCCAGCCTGCTGCCAGCTGTGCCCGTGCACAGCTCTGAGCCCTGTCTGCCCGGATCCCGACTCGGTGGCTGCTCACACCCGCTCCGGTGCCGGTTCGCGTTCCTGGCCCGGGGGCTGTGCGGCTGCGGGAGGCAGCACTCCCGGCCCGCCTGTCCCGGCCCGGGCGGCAGGGGCAGATAGGCGCGCCCCCGGCCCCGCACCGCTGCTCTGAGTAGTTGAGGACTCGCTGCGGGTTCAGAGCTGCCTGCAGGGCCGGGCAGGACGTCGGGCGTCTCCATCCCTGCCCTCCACCGCCAGCGGCACGGCGGAGCCCGGGGGACCGGCCGGGGCGGGGCTGGGCGGGATGCTCGCACCGGGGCCGCGCCCGGGCAGGGCAGGGCAGCGCCGGCGCGGGCCGGGCTCAGCCCCGTGGCAGCCCCGTCCCGGGCGGGAGGGCTCTGCGCGGCGGGTGCCGGCGGCCTGGCTCGGCCCGGGGGAGGCTGCGGCCGCCGAGCGATCGCGGGGGCTCCGGGAGGAGCTGACGTCAGGCGGCCCCTTAAATAGCAGCGCAGCCGCCTCTGCCCCGGCACTTCCCGCGGAGGCAAGAGTCGGAGCCGCCGCCGTCCGAGCGCCGAGCCGCGCCCGCCGGGGATGGGAGCCGCGGCGGCGGGGCCGCGGGCGCGCAGGGGCCGGGGCGGCGGGCGCAGCCCCCCGGGGCGGCCCGGCCGCGCCGCCGCGTAGCCGCGGGACATGCCGGAGCGGCCGCGCAGGGGCCGGGGCGCCGCCGCGGGGCCCCGGGGGCAGCGGCGCGCCCCGCCGAGCCGCGCCGGGCCGGGCCGCGCCATGCCCGGCGGCGCGGCCCCATGGAGCCATGGCGCATAGGGCGCCGAGCGGGCGGGCCCCGGCTGCGGCTCCGGCTCCCTCCCGGCGGCTGGCGCGGAGGGTCCTCGTCCTCTTCACGCTGTCGCTCTCCTGCTCCTACCTCTGCTACAGCCTCCTCTGCTGCTGCGGCGGCCCCGCCGCGCCCCGCGCCCGCTGCGCGCCCGCCCGCAGCGCCGCCGCCGCCAAGAAACTTCTGCAGAAGTCGCGGCCGTGCGGGCGGCCACCCCCCGCCGAGCCCCCGGGCAGCGCCGCGCCCGCCCGCCGGCCGCGGGAACCCCCCGCGCCGCCGGCCCGCAGCCCCCCGGGGCCGGCCCGCCCGGGCGCCAAGCGCCTGCCGCAGGCCATCGTGGTGGGCGTCAAGAAGGGCGGCACCCGCGCCGTGCTGGAGTTCATCCGGGTGCACCCCGACGTGCGCGCCCTGGGCACCGAGCCCCACTTCTTCGACAGGAACTACGACCGCGGGCTGGAGTGGTACAGGTGAGGGCGGCGCTGCGGGACCGGCCCCCGCCCGCCCGGGCATCCCTGCCCCCGCCCGGGCATCCCTGCGCGGGCATCCCCGCCCTGCCCGGCCGGCGGGACCGCGATCACCCCCGGCGCGGCCCCGACCGGTCCCCCCTGCCCTCTCCCCTCCCCTCTCGGTGGCGGACTCGGGGCTCGGGTCCGCGCCCGCTACCGCGGCGGGTGCTGCCACCTCCCTCGGCGCTGGCGCGCCGGCGGGGCGGGAGCGGACGGTCCGGTCCGCACGGGCGGACGGCGTCGTGCTGCCGGCGGAGTCTGTCGCCCGGCCGCACTCAGGGAGTTTTCCCCTCTCCTCCTCCTCCTCCTCCTCCTCCTGGAGTGCCGAGCGGGGTCGGGGCCGGGCTGGCTCCAGGCAGCGCAGGACAGCCGTGCCCCAGCCCTGCGCGGCTCGTTCCCTCCCGTGGGAACATGGCTGCTGGAGCCCACGCCAGCGCTGCCAGCGCTGCGGCTGCAACCGCCCGAGTCCCAGCCCTGCCGGGAACGGGCTCTGGAGCCGGGACAATAACAGGTTTCCCGTCCCGTCTGAGGAAACACTTGCCTGCGTGAATGGGCCTCCAAAACATGAGTGAATGACAGCTGGACGGGACAGCACGGCTACCCTCCCTGTGGCCCCGCTCAGTGTGCCTCAGCACCCTTCTGCCATCAGGTTTTATCTCTGGCTCTGTGAGAGGGGCAGTCCCTGTCCTCCGCCGTCTTGTCTCTCTGAACTCAGATAAGTGTGGGTCTATCTGAGATCTCTAATAATTTGCAGAGAACAGCGAGCACATCTCCAGCAGGAGACAGTGGGATTTTAATTTCAGCAAAGGCTTTTGTGAGGAGCTCAGGGGTGCTCACAGAGAGGCAGTGTGAGTACTGCGTGTGAGCGGGTCACAGCGCCCGTACGCTCATCCCCTGCCCGTGGTCCCGCATTCGGTGCTGCAGGCAGTTCACCCCCTGCTCCCCGCGGTGTCCAACCCAGTGTCCTGGTGGTTGGTTGCTGCACCGTTGTGGAGCGCTGCAGAAGCTCTGGGCTGCTCTCGGCAGAGCCACAGTGCTTCTGCTGGGCGTCAGCCTCAGGAGGCAAAGGAGGGCTCAGTCTGGCCTTGGGTGCCTGTGAGCTCACAGCAGGGGAAAGGGCACCTGGCATGGTTGGTGTGTCAGAGCATCATGGCGGGTGGTGGCCCGTGGGGCTCGCTTGCCCCTCCAACTCAGCAGCGGTTTCCCAGCAGAGATGTCCCCTGTTCCAGAGCAGGGCAGTGCTTGTCAGCGGCCAGACTGGTCAGGAGGCACCGTGACACGGTGCTCGCTCCCAGCTCTACTGGGGTCCTGGTTTGTCTCCTTGCTGGGCAGGTGTGAGTTGTGCCTGTGGCATGAGGATGCCAGTTTCTGACCGTGAGCGGGTCAGAGCTGCTCTGAGCAGCACCTGCCTGCTGGGCACTGGGCTGGTGCTCCGGCCCTTGTAGCTGGGGTTCATGCCCAGGGAGGCAGCTCAGGCACTGCACTCCCTGCAAATGCAGGCAGGTCTGCTGCCCTGTGTTGTACTTGGGTCACAGCGGACCCTGCAGCCGGGAATGTTCAGCTCCTTTTGCAGCGGTACCAGTGGCAGGTGATGGGAGAGCCAGGACAGGCATGGGTGGAGCTCACTGAAGCTGTTTCCCTCTCCTAAGGCTGTCCTGCAGCATGCCCAGTTCCTCCTGCCCTTTGGAGAGTAGCTGCAGCAGTGCCCTTCACCTGCTCTTGCCCCCCGACAGGTCTGTGTCATTCCCCTGCCTTTCCCCCAACATCAGACACTCTCACCCATCCTGCATCGCCTAAAAGCAAACTGCTGGGAGCAGCCCTGCAATACAGGCCTGTAAGGACAGGAGCAGCAGTGGTTTGTCTAAAGGGCATCCAGAGTAGCAGGACGGGCAATGGAGAAGGACATGGGTCCCAGCTGAGCCCCTTGCTCAGAGTGGAGCTGAGTGTGCTCAGCGCCTGGCTGGGAAGCAGCCCCCCCAGTCATGAGCTGGGGGTCTCCCCACGCAGTCCTTGGCCCTGCAAGCTCTCCGGGCTTTTGTGCTTCCCATGCACACAGTTGGTGCGGGGAATCCAGGGCTGGGAGCCTTGCAGGCAGCGCAGGACTGAACCTCGTGGCACTGCTCCTGCAGAATTGCTCGTGGCTCCTTGCAGGAGGGCTGGGGCCACAGAGCCCAGCCAGGCCAGCGCCTGTCCGAATGAAAGGAAGGGGCTGCACCCTGGGGCAGACCCCGCCTGGGGCACGTAAGGGCACCTGTGGGCACCCAGCATGGTGCTGGTCCAGGAGGCGGGAGCCGTGTCCCCCTCCTGCACATACTTTGGCATCGAGGGGCTGTGGCAGTGAGAGCCGAGCAGCCAACCTCCCACCCCGAGCCGTGGTTCAGCCTGGGATCCTCCATGTGAAGGGACCCATCTGTGACCGGGAGGGACGCAGCCTGTGACAGTGAGTGGCAGTGACGACGGGCAGCTGCCGAGCGAGGCGGGGGCAGCGATGGGAGCACGGCCGGGTGAGCAGTGTGCTGCCTGGGGCCTGGCTTTGCGTCTGGATCAATGGAGAGATCACACCGGAGCAGCGGAACCTCCAAATTAGTTCAGCTAAAACAATTAAATGACACTTCCCTGGTTTTATTACCTTTTTTTTTTTTTAACCTCACAAATGTGCCAAAACTTAAGCACAGAGGCTGCTAATGTATAAAGCGTGGAATTGATTTTCCTCCTTGCAAGTGAAGCAATTAAATGTGGAGCAGGTCTAACCCGCAGCGTGATGAGCTCCTGTTGCTCTGCCAAGAGGCCGGGGAGCAGGAGAGCAGGGTCCTGCCCACGGCCATGTTCTGGGGAAGGGCACAGCTGATGCCATGAACAGCTGGCTGTGAAGGGCTGCCCCGCCGGGACCCCAGGGCGGGGAGGCTGCTCCTGGCCGAAGCCGGAGGCTGTCCCCAGCTGCCAGCCAGGGAGAGGTGATGCTCCTGTGGTTGGGGAGCACTGCGGTGTGGTGGGGTCTGCAGGTAGCCCGGAGCACAGACCCCTTGGAAAGCCAAAGGCAAAGGCTTCCCCCGTCATGAGCAGAGACACTTCACTTGCAGGAGCCCGTGGCTGCTGCAACAGCCGAGCACCCGGTCTGGCTCCGTCCTTCCCATTTTGTGCCCCGGTGGGGAGCCAAGCAGAGGGACCAAGTAGGTCTTTGATACAGTTGAGAGCAGTGTGAGAGCTGAGCCCCTCGATGCTCCAAAAATGTCAGTTCCCATTTTTCCACATTTTCCCCTGCCCCAGAGTTGGTCTGATGCGGAGGTGGCAGAACCAGCGGGAGAGGACATCTCCTCCTGATCCGCCCGTCCTTGCCGGCTCCAAATGTCGTGCTTGCTCACAGCTGCTGTTTTCATGGTGCCTCCTGTCTTAGGTCCTGCCATTGCCCCCGGGGCGGCCTTGGCTCCGTCTGCTCTGGGAGACAGCACGCTGGGCAGAGCCAGACCCTTCTGCTTTCCCCTGCACCAGACCACCGCGCAGGAGCTGCCTGCTCACCGACTTCAGACCCAAAACACCCGTGCCGTTTCCAATTCCCATCAGCCTCTCTAATCCACCTCATTAGCTACAGATACACTACAGGAAAGGTATTTTTAGCAAGATCTGTTTTAAGACAACTGAAACCAAACAGCCAGCTACTGGGGAATATCGATTCATTACCAATCCTGGACTAAATGTTCAATATAGAGCTTTTCCTGCTGCAGGTAGCGTGTGCCAATAACCTTCAGTATTTTCCAGAACACAGGGAAGACAGTGCCGTATAATTTGCAGTTAACTTTGAGTGGTGACTCTGTAATTACAGCATCTCGGGGCACACCTTTCCACCCTAGGATTCTTGAGTAACCCTGTCAGATGCTCCAGCATTGTTTTCAGAGAGGGGCTTTTCCTAGCAGGTCTGGCTACAGGCTGAGCCTGGCTCCTGCCCGGCAGGCTCCGCTGTGCCTCTGTCTGCAGGAGCCGAGCCAGGAGGCAGGCGCTGGCACAGAGGAGAGCCCCATCTGGCTCCCACGCGGATCCACCTGCCTGAGTCCTGTCCCAGGGACGGCACTTGGGCCAAGCCCGGGCTTCCCCACATGCCGGTGTGACAGGTCCCTGGGGGCACCCGTGCACCTGGGGCTCTGTCCCATGCCCTCTACGCTGTGTTTGGTTTTGGGGTGCGCCTGGGGCTGCAGCAGCACAAGGAGCACTGCCGGCCTCTGAGCAGTGGGCACTGCCACTGTCCTGGGGGAGCAGACCCCGCCAGCTGGGGAGCATTGCTGCGCCATCCCCACATCCCTGTGCCTGCGGGAGGGAGAGGAGGGAACGGGCAAACCCAGCTCCTGCACTCCGCCTCGCTAATTGCGCTCTGCTAATGGCCAGGTTGGCTCACACACAAATGGGAGCCCATTAGGCTTTGCCCAACGATGTGGAGTGTTTTGTGGGCTTGACTGACAGTGCATTTTGCTAAAGTTAATTAGTAAGAAGAAAGGAAGGCAGCAAGCTTCAAGGATGCTTTGAAATTTCCTTGACTTCAGAGAGTGCCCTGACTCTGAGGAATGGGTATGAAACCTCCCGCAGACTTTTGTGTGAGGAGCTGCCCTGCAGGCAGCGTGTTGCCTGGTCACTCCCTTGCCTACATCTACCTGCAGGCAGCGGTCCTGCCCTGCCCTCCTCTGGGTGGGCCCGGGTGCCGTGGAGACCCTCGCTCAGGCCCTGGGAGGGCTTCCCCTGCTAAGGCACTGGGAGAAACGCAGGGAGGTAAATCCATGCAGGGCGCCAAGCCTTCAATATTAATGATGCATTTTCTTGCTCTGTCTTCCGTGACCTTGTTTGTAAACGCTGCAATTTGTTCAAACCTTCACTTCGGTAGCACGAAATCCAGCCCGTAACCTGGTATGGCCGTGGGCACGGATGCTTCATGAAGCTGACAAGCGGAGGACGCCGGTCCCTGGTGACCTTGGGTGTCCACCGCGGGGGTCAGGCGCTGTCTGCAGTATCTGCACGCGGTGTGTGCTCCGGGGACGGCTGGGGCATGTGCGCTACCCACTGCCACTGGGCTGGGAGCAGGGACCAGAGCAGGCTCCCAGGGCAGGCGGTGCCCAAGACCCTCTGGCAGCACAGCAGCCACCCAGGCACGTGGCTGGCAGCACCTGGCCCTTTTGGATGTCTGCAGCCCTGGATCCTCCACACAATGACCATGTCCCAGGTGCGTCCCCAGCAGCAGGCACGTTAGATGTGGCTGGAGTTGCTCTTTCTCAGTGCTGGCATGTTGCATGGGGTCTCCAGGACCCGCCGCTGGGTTGGTGTGGTTTGTTCTTGGTGCTGGCACATTTGTCTCGTCCATTTGCACACTCCTGAGTACTGGAAGATCACCAAGTGGGCAACGTGGGCAGCTGGGGCATATTAGGTGATTTTTAAAATGCATATTAATTTTTAAAGTTTCACCTATGGAAGGAGTTGCCTTGGAAATGGGAGAGGGGGACACCCCAGCCTTTCTCCACGAGCCATGGGGCCTCACCCAGTGGCTGGGCTCATGCTGGGCTGGGGTGCCTGCCCTTACTGGTGGGCTGTCTGCTCTGACCCAGCGCTAGCAGCAGGGCTGGTGAGCTGGGCTCTGCGAGCACTGTGCTGGGAAGCCCTCGCCTCCCGCCACTTCCCAGCCGTGCTCCCGTCGACACTGGCCTTGGGCTTTCTCAGACCCTCAGTCAGTGCTGGATGGTTATTTAGGAAGATGGGAGTTACATGTCGGCTCGTGTGCGTGAAGGGCATCAGCAGCGTGCCCTTTGGAAAAGATTTTGTTGATTTAAAGGACACCGCAAATCTCTGGAGCATTTAAATGATTAAAAATTAATCAGCAACAAAGTTAATTACTGTGTTCACACTGCTTTTATGCATTGAAATGTCCCTCATTAGCTCTCTGTGAGCACTGGTGTAAATTCTTTGAACATAAACATTTATTAAAGGAAGCGATCCATCATTAAATCTGAGGCTGCCTTAGCACGGGGCGGTGGCAGCGGGGACACGGGGCCAAGCCAGCCACTGCCTGGGCCGTGGTCCCTTGGGGCGGCGTTTCCCCGGGGCGTACGTGGTGCATCTCTTGAACTGTGCGGGCTGGGAGGACACAGCAAGTCTGTCCCGCTCAGCATTGCAGGAGCCCTGGTCCTGGGGCCAGCCCTCTCCCTGAGCCCGTTATTGTAGTGCTGCCAGCCTTAGCAGATCAGGGGAGGGGACGCAGCAGCAGCGCCGGGGGGACCCAGGCCGGGGGATTCCTGTTTGCCCCGTGAACTCCTCGCAGGGGTCTTTCACTGCGAAGCACCAGCTGTGCAGCTCTCGGCTGGGGTGTCCCTGTGTCCTAGACGTCTGCTGCAATGTCATTCAGCCGGGGAGAGTTTTTTAACTTCCTCACACCTCAGCTTCTTGCGTGTTTGACCCAGTTTTGCTTAAACCTCCGTGTAGCTTTGCTTGAGCTTTCATCTACTGATGCCATCCGCAGTCCTGCTGAACCCGGCAGCGCTGGGCCACCAGCCGAGAGCCAGTGGTGGCTGTCAGCTGTGTGCACCCGCAGCACGGCGCAGCATGGCACAGCATGGCACGGCGGGGCACAGCACCCTCAGCAGCAGGCAGGGAGCTCGGGGCCGGGCTCCTGCTGTGGTGCTGACTCCCGTGCAGCAGCCAGGCTCACTCCGCTATTGCCGGTGGGATTCTGCCTGTGCTTTCCCCTGCTCCTGCCAGGGCAGTGCGGCAGGCAGCCCTCCCGCACAGCTCCAGCCGAGGGGGCGAGGGGCAGGCTGTGGCGTGGGGAAGGGGACCTGCTCTCGGGTCAAGGTGGAGTAGTCCTGCGGGACCATCCTGATGCCAGTCTGCACTCTTGGAAGAGTTTCTGTGCTTGTCTCCGGTACGTCAAGCTGCAGCTGGAGATGCGCTCACAGCCCACCCTTCTCCCAGCTCCCCGGTGCTGCATGGAGCAGTGACCCTCGCCGCTACCCCACCACCCTGTGAGCCCCAGCCGGTCCGGCCCCGCCAGGAGGGCAGCGAGCTGGTGTTCGCTTGTGCTGGAGGATTTTGGCTCCCAGGCTGGTGGTCTCCCCTCTCCCTGTCTGCACGCAGACAGCATCCCCGGATGCAGACGCTGAGCCTGTGGCATCAGGTAGAAGACGGAAAGCGCACAACCCTCATCACAAGAGCCAGCACTTGGGTTTTTTTGCCAAATTAAACAGTTTGGTTTTATGCCGATGAGTGGATGGAGTCCAGGATTACACACGTCAGTCTCTAGCCTCCGAGGAGAGCCAGGGATGCGCCTGCCACATCCTCGCACGCAGCAAGCTGCAGCAGGCAAATATTTACCCAGGAGCTGCCCTGCTCTCCTCCGCGCTCTGCAAGCTGGATGGAGGGGCTGGTGCTGTAACAATGGGATTATCGGATGGGTGCTCTCCCCACGCATGCTTATCTGCAATATCTCAATCATCTAATGAATTTTTGTACAAATTCCTCCCTGGGAGAGTGTTCTATGCATGTTCGACATCAAAGCAGTGCAGCCAGCAAGGGACCACATGTTTCTTTAATGTGGGAGTGTTGTAGGGGCCGTGGGGTGCCCAAAGGCAGATTATAAGAAAATTAATAATTCAGGTCTAGGAAAGGTGCTGGTGAAAAGTTAACTCCTTCAGGGTGAGGTGCTGCCTTCGCAACTGGCACAGCCACAACCGGGGCCAGGCACTCCACTGCTGCCACCCCACAGCCATGGGGCCGTGGGGGCTGCCCAGGGACGTGCCAGCTCCCAGGCACTGTGGGGCATAGTGATGCTGGCTCGGCCACGTCAGGGGACAGCAGCTCTCCCGGGGCCGTGCCAGTGACTGGATGTACCTGACTTGTGTCCCCTCTCCAGTAACGTGGGCAAACGCAACCTCTGAATCTGCAGGTTGGAAGGGAGTGTTAATGCCCATATCAAATGGCACTGAAGAGCTTTAAGAATTGAGTAACTATAATGAAAATAATCTCTAATTCAAGAGGAATTAATGCTGTCTCTCCAGCCAGAGTAATGTGTTGAGCGGAGGATTTGGCTGGTGCGGGGGACGCCCCCCACTCCTCCCGATATACCCAGCAGGTCCTGCTGCGTGGGAGCCCCCAGCCCCAGGGGAGTGTCTGTAGGGGCACCGTTGAGCACACGTGCCAGCAGCCCCTGACTGACGGATTGTCCTGGGGGGAGCTGTGATGCCCCTGATAATTAAATGCCTCTGTTGGTCAGCGCATTGGCCTTCTTGGCAAGAGCAATGAAAAGCAAATGAGGTGAAAAGCCTGTGGCTGCTGAATGGCATCTGCAGGGAATGAGGGGTGAGCTGCGTCCCACTGTTACTGCTGGAAAGGGCTTCTGACACCTCCTGCCAAGGCTTGTCCCTCCTCGGAGGGGACCCATCCCGCGCATCCCTGGAGCGATGCTCCATGGGCTGAGGCTGTGTCTCTGGTCTTGCAGCTGCAGGTGTGTGTGGGCAGCAGAGCAGGCAGCAGCTCTCACCTGGGCAGGGAGCTCAGGCTGGGGCAAAGCATAGTGTCCTCTGCAGAGAGCCGCAGGGCTGGGCCGGTGCTGGGCACGTTCGTGACCCTCCCTTGTGGTTTTTCTCTCCCAGGCAGTCGGAGGGAGCCGGGTGCAGGGGAGGGACAGGCTGCTCTGCTCTCCGGCCCATGGTGTTGCTGCAAGGCCAGAGTGGAGTTTGCTCCACTATGTCCCTAATGATTTCTGTGCAGAGTTGGCCTGGTATTCACTCAGCATCAGCGGTTTTGACCTCCTCCATTTCTGCTGCATCGCAGGTTCCCATCACCAGGACACGGTGCAGATGGCTTGTGCACTGCTGCCGGGTGGAGAAAGCCTCAGTGTTTCTCCAGCCTGACTGTGCTGACGGGGAGAGCACTGGCAGCAGCTGGTGTGTCACCAGCGTGGGCAGCGCTGTCGTGCTGCGGGGGAACCGGAGGGGCCTTGAAGGGGAAGGCTGGGGCCAAGGGAAGCAGCCTCACACTGCCCTCCCGGACCACCAAAGCCACCTCCCGCCCCTCCTGCAGCAGAGGCGACCACCCAGCTCCACCGTCACGGGGGGGACCCGTTATCTAGCAGGGTCGTGAGGGCAGCCACGCCATCCCCCTCCCAGCGGCACCGTCCTCATCCCTGGTGTAGGAGGAGGCAGCTGCTGACCATCCCTTGGCACCCAGCAGCTGTCCCAAGAATGGCAGGTTTGGTGTCTCCCCTGCACCCCGCGAGTGCTCCAGCCATCCCTCCCTGTCAGTGTCACCGGTACGTCGCCATCACCATGCTGGCATCAGCTCTGGCACCGCCTGGCAGCGGCTTGTTCAGCATGTGCCAGGAGCCAGTGCCAAGGCCGGCTGGGGATCTTTAGCAAAGTCATAAGCATCCAGGACAGGTCCCCGAAGTGGCAGGAATGGCTTCTGCCTGAGCCCTGGCTGAGCAGCACCGTGAGCCAGCTACAGAGAGCCTTCACACCTAAACATGCAAGTCTTGGGCTTAAAACTATGTGACATGCTATTTGTATGCAAATAACTCTGTGAATGCAGCAGTCCAAAAATATCATTTTAAAGTCAACTGTAATTAAGTTTGCAATGCATTTCCCTGCTCTTGCAGCCCTGGGGATCCCGCCGTTAACGTAAAGATGAATGCCTGGGTGACATTTCTCCCCCTTGCATGGTTTCACTGGTGATTTATTTATCTATTCGGGTTGTGTTTTGTTGTCTCAGCAGTCTCTGTTGTTCAGGAGCAGCAAACACTGGGAGTCCATTTAAAAAAAAAAAAAACAACTCTTGTCTCATTTCAGTAATTTCCTATGCAGAGATTTCGTGTTTTTCATAATGGATTAGAACCTGTAATTTCATTTTTTGAATACATGGACCTAATAGCTCACGTAGTGAAAGTCTAATAAGCCTGAAGATGAGCCATTAATGAAACAGCAGTTTTACGATTCTCTGCCAATATATTGTAATAGTGAATCACTTATAAAGCTGTCCCGCGCTGATTTATGATGAAACTTGTTTGTGATACAGAGATACAGCCGTGGTGCCTGCCGCTAAATTAGCATTTCCTGACACTCATTAAACAACGGGAATCGTAATCGGGATTTATGGGGTTTGAAGCAGAGCAGTGGGAAAGGCCAATTAAGCCACGTCTGTGCTCAGGTACCTCTGTAAAACAGCCCTGTTAATTTATGCTAACGATTAGTTTCGAATGAGGAAACTGGTCAAGAGCACAGGAGGGTGCGCGGGCTGGCTGCCATGCTGCCCCAGGACAGGCAGCCCCTGTCCCCTCGCACAGCCCCCGGCCCCTCGCTGAGGGGGCAGCGGGGCAGCAGCTCTGGGGCCACGTGTGGTGCGGGAACCCTGTCCCTGTGCCAGCACCTGGGGGAGCGAGAACAGCCTCGGTCGTCATCTCCTGTAGCTCCCCGGCAGCCTGGCACAGATCTCTGGGCATGTCTCTTTAGTATCTCTCTACGGGTCTCTTCCAGCTGCTCATCCAGTCCCCCTGGACCACGGTCTCTTCTTGTCCCCATGTCACCTTCACAGGGAGTGTCCCGGGTCCACCGGGGACCCACCACCCTCGGTGCCTGCTGCCCCCCCCCCCCCCCCCGTGATGCCCCGGGTCTTCCACTGCAGTCCCCTTGTCACGCAGGATGTTGTGGGCTGTGGTTATATCTCCTCCCAGTTAGGTCTTTCATCAGGTTTCTCTCTACAGAGCAAGCCCCAAAGCTGGTGGCTGTGGACCGTGCTTTAGGGACCCTGCAATGACTGGTGGCTTCCCTGGAGGTGTCTGGTTTCGGTCACCGGACTGATGCAGCTCTTGGAAACACCCATGTTGATCACGCCAGCGAGGCAGCATGGCCATGGTGGTTGCGCAGGGTTTATCCCATGAATAAATCAGTGCCTTGCTCTCTCCAGCTGAATTGCTGCAGCCAGGGTTGCTGATGTTTGCTTCCCCTGACTGCTTCTGTCCTGAGGTCTCACTGGCTTACTCAGACATCCATAGCTCCAAGTCTATTAAAGTGACTGTTGTACCAGCTCCTCCCCAGCCTCCTTCCCCGGGTCCCCTTGCAGGGGTGAGCACCCTCTGCGGTGCCCAGCCAGGGCAGACCCTGTCTGGGGGATGTGCATTGTGGGGGAGCGGGGGGCTCACAAGGAGTCCCACGAGCCGAGTTAATGACACCCCTGCTCACACAGTGGCTGCTGCCGGTGCCATGGGGCTGCCAGGGTGCGGATGTGGCTGGAGGGCAGCAGCCTCACTGCCCAGCCCCCTCACCACAACACGCTTGCTGTGCACCAAAGCACCTCCCTGGGTCTGTGAGGGGAGCTCGCCAGCTGAGCTCGCCCCTTCCTCTTGGAAGAGCCCTGCTGTGCCCCCGGAAAGGTGCAGCGGGAGGTGACAGACCCGGAGACAGCCCTCCTGCTCCCTGGGGTCCCTGTGGCCAGGCTGCCCACGGGCTCTCCGGCAGCCAGTGTGCTGCTCTGTACTGGACATGTGTGGGTGCCCCACGTTAAACATACAGGCTCCGTTTTAAAAAAAACAAAACACTCCTGGAGGCACTTTTCACAGTTCCCCATTAAACTCTCCCCAGGCAGCTCCTGACTTGTGCCTCCCAGCCTGTGTTCTGCTGCACAGCTGAATCCAAACCAGTCAGTTTATGAACACGAGCCACCAACTTGCGCCGCAAAGTGGGAAAAGTGGCAGATGCTTCTGAGCAATGAACATAATTGCAATAGAAGGTGCCCTTCCAGCCTGTGCCTCTCCCTGAGGGGCTGGGGCAGGAGGGCAGTGGCCCCAAAGCAAGCACCTGGCTCGCCGCGGCACTGCTGCCGCGAGGGCTCCTGCGTGCCTAGAGCTGTCGTGGCGGCAGCACACTCCCCGGCGTGCGTGCTGGTGTCAGTCAGTACCTGCAGGGCTCTGGCCTCATCCTGGCTGCCAGCGGTCCCTGCCCACTCCAGCCAGGCGCTCCCTGCCCCACTCCCTGCCTGCTCCCTCTCCGCTCCAGCCAGGGGACCCGCGGCGCCATGAATCTGCCTGAGATGGATTTGATAGTTTACTCTAGTAATACAAGACCAATTTATAAATCTTTCTATCCCATTAGTTTTTATTTGATTTGGATGTTCACATGTCAAAGCAGATGATTTAATTAGTGCTAAGCTGGGCTGCAGGGATGCTACATTTTCCCCCAGTCTGGTGCTCCCTCCCTGGCCTTGCAGCCCAGCTCCCTGTGACAGAAACAGACGGGTGCATGCAGGACCCCATCTTGGAGCTACTTGGCCTGACCAAGCCCCCGGCAGGGTGGGCGATACCCTCGTGGGCACAAGCCCATATCCCTGGGCAGCCCCTTGCTCCTGGGTCCTGCTGGAGGAGCAGCACAGCACCTGGGGCTGCATCCATCACTCCCCACAGCTTCTCGTGGCAGTGGCATCACACAGCCACCACGCTTCTGCGTCCCGGCCCCGGCAGTCTTTGCCCTCACTGGGCACAAGGGTTGCGTGCAGGCAGCACTGATTTCCTGCCCGCCTCCAGGATGAAGGCAGAAGGAAAAGGGGACTGTGCTCCCGGTGAGTGCTGGAGGCCAGCACCCTCCTCTGCCTTGGGCACGGTGCTCACTGCGGTGCCGGCGGCACGGGGAGTGCGGGAGCCAGGGTGCACCATAACGTGACTGGGGAGGAGAGACGCCACGTAATTGCAGTAATTCTGGAAGGAGCTGCTGTAATTTCTTTTGCAAATGGCAACTGGTCTAGGAATGGGGGATGAAAGGCTGAGCACAGGCTCCAGCAGAGACTGTCTGCTGGGTAATGCGTCTGTGCCAGCGACTGGGGCGGGTGGCAGGACATGCTCTCCTTCCCGGCTGCAGACTGAGCTCCGGCGCTTTCCTTACATTGATAATGACTTTACTGACAATGGGGATGGAGCAGACCCAGCTGCCGTGCAGCACCAGGGTGCCTGGCAGTCTGGCCATGCCCTTGCCCTCCGTCCTGCCTGGCTCTGCCCTCCTCGGGAGCTGAGCGTCTCTGCTTGCTGCTGTGCTAGCAGGGCTGCCGGTGACCCTGTCCTCTGCGCGGGGGGTCCCCTGGGGCTCGGATGGACCCAGGAGACAGTCATGGCCAGGGGCCTTCTGCAGCACTGCAGCAGGGAGCTGTGCCTGCCTTGTCCTGCCTTGTCTTGCCTTGTCCTGCTGGGAGGGGACACCACGCCAGCCCCACACTGTGGACAGTGCCACACCTCACCTGGCTCCTTCCTCACCATCACCTTCTACTTCACTTGCAGGAGCCTGATGCCGCGAACGCTCGACAGCCAGATCACAGTGGAGAAGACCCCCAGCTACTTCGTCACCAAGGAGGCACCGCGGCGAATCTTCAATATGTCCCGGGACACGAAGCTGATCGTGGTGGTGAGGAACCCCGTCACCCGGGCCATCTCAGACTACACGCAGACACTCTCCAAGAAGCCGGACATCCCCACCTTTGAGGGGCTGTCCTTCCGCAATCGCAGCCTGGGGCTGGTGGACACGTCCTGGAATGCCATCCGCATCGGCATGTACGCCGTGCACCTGGAGAGCTGGCTCCAGTACTTCCCCCTCTCCCAGATCCACTTTGTCAGCGGGGAGAAGCTGATCACGGACCCAGCTGGGGAGATGGGCAAAGTCCAGGACTTCCTGGGCATCAAACGGGTTATCACGGACAAGCACTTCTACTTCAACAAGACAAAAGGTTTTCCTTGCCTGAAAAAGTCGGACAGCAGCGGCTTGCCTCGCTGCCTGGGCAAGTCCAAAGGCAGGACTCACGTGCAGATAGACCCCGAGGTGATCGATCAGCTTCGGGACTTTTATAGACCTTATAATATCAAATTCTATGAAACAGTCGGGCAGGACTTCAGGTGGGAATAAGCATCTGGGAGCAGAGCTGCGGTGATGTGAGGCTGCCGTCTTCCATGAGGGGTCCCAGGGGGGCTGGAGCCAGGACCTCCCGGCCAGCCCATCCTGCCCAGAATCCATGAGCAGAGGCAGGCAAGGGGCTTCCCCAGCCCTCGGGAGGCTGGGATGCTCCAGGGCAAGCTGAGATGGGGGAAGACACAGCGTCCTGCCACAGCCACCGAGGGATGAGTGCCCAGCAGACACTGCCCGTCCCGGCAGGTCAGCGGTGCCGTGGCTTACTCCGTGGGGTCCCATTCGCTTGTACTGCCACATGGTCTCTGGGGCCACGGTGATGGCCCCGTCTTGCAGCCCATTTGCAGGCTGCTCCAAGGCACATCCCTCCTCTGTGTCCCAAAGCAAACTGGCACTCCTGGACACCCCCCAACTGCAGGCAGCGGCCGTGGGGCTGTCCCCGCGGGGCCGTGTCCCGCTGCGGTGCTGGGGTGGGCAGAGCTCTGACCTCTCCACTTTGCCTTTCATCACTTAAGCGCAGTGTGTAACCATGAGGACAGTGAGATGTATCTGCTTGAAAAAGAAGTCTATGAAAAATGTTGTACCGATATTTTGTCCTGTGAATAAAGCACAGAATCCTGCTGTTACGGGTACTTTAGTGGCACTAGTTTCCTTGTTCAGCATGTGATCCCTTTGTGTAAATAAAAGCAGCTACCACCGGTCCATATGCATGGGCTTTTCTTAGGGCAAGGCTGGGCAGCCCCATGCTGCGCTGCTGCCCATGCAGTGCTGCAGGGGGGCCGTGCAAAGCCCCACTGCACCTGCGTGTCAGGCGAGGCAGCGGGCATGGAGCTCGGGGCAGGACAGCAGGTCAGCACGGCACGGCACGGTGAGTAGGGGACCTGTGGTACAGCCCTTCACAGGGGTGGCGGCACCTCTCAGGGGTGCCAGAGGACCCCGGGGTTAATGTCACCTCCTGTAAGGCACCGGGGGGCAGACACCGCATTAGACACAAGCAGCAGTAATTTATGGTTGAACTTAATGGGCTGTTCTGTAGGAGCCCACAATTACACTGAAATGTCAAGTGCTGCACGCTTTGCTAGATGGCTCCCCTGGCCTGTGCACACCTCCCGTTGCATTAGTCATGGTTGTCCTTCGATTTACCTCCCCGGCAGCTGCAGCCGGCCCCTGTGGAGGTACTGAACCATGTGCAGGCTCTGCAGGCAGCCCCTTCTGCCCTGCCTCAGCCGCACAAAGCAGAGCAGCACTTTCAGCCAGGCATTGGGGACATGCCTCAAGGTGCACATGCCCCGGGCAGCTCCTACATAGTCTCACCCAGCCATAGCATGACCATGCCTGCTGGGAGCTGGAAGCTGCGGCACCTTCTCCAAGCAGGGCTGGAGCAGAGCCCCCCTGCATCTCCTTGCTGCACCCCAGCCCTGCTCCCTGCGGGCACACCCTCAGCACCAGTCCAGCCGCTGGTCCCCAAACCCGGCCAAGCCCTGTGGCACTGCAGTGTCCAGCAGTGCACAGGCAGGCGCCCCTTGCCTCGGCTGGGTCAGCCCCATCGCTGCCCCTCCTGCGAGCACCGCACCTCTCCCCACAGCTTGCTGAGCTGATCCCAGGACCAGCCGCCCTCTGACTGCCGGCGCATTCAGGGACAGGGAATTCTCCCAGCTCAGCATCCTACCTGGAGCTGAGACTGATGGGCTGCATCCTTGGGCGCTCGAAGCCAGGCGCAGCATCACTGTGCTCCTGGCTCAGCACTGCTGTGCTCCCAGCTCAGCACATCATGAGCTGCTGGGGCAGCCGGGGGCTCACACAGCTCCCGCAGGGCTCGGCTGCAGGGATGAGCTGGTGATCACCACACTGGCACAGCCAGGCAGCGTGGGGTCCTGGCCTGCCAGGGGAGTGCCCGCTCTGTGGATGCACACACAAAGCTCAGCCCATCCTGCAGCAATCCATCTTACGAACCTGTTAGCAGGCCCTGTAATGAGCACAACTGTTCATGAATATCAATAACTGCTCTTGTTGGAGTGGTGTTATTTGCCTTTCCAAGTGCTGGACTGTTTGAATCATCTATTGATTTTCGTAGGAAATCTCAGGCATTTCTGTCAAAGGTTGCAATTTACCACTAGCATCTAAATCTCAGTCCGAGCCTTCAGCCTCTCCCCCATGCCTGCACAAACTGGTGTCGATGCCGTTTTGCAGCCAGCCTCTCCCCAGGGCAGGGAGCAGCCCAGGAGTGGCCGGACGGCCTGGGAGGGTCCCACCGTATTTGCCAGTGCAGCATGGGTGCTGTGGCAGGGCCGGTGCTCAGGGCACTGGCGGCTGTTAGATCCCCACATGCTTGGTGGCAGAACAGCCCAGGGTACGACAGGGCAGGGACAAAACCCCCTTCCTAGGCCAATTCCACCCGCTGCCAGTGCAGAGCTGGGCACAGCGAGGGCAATTCCTGGCCAGCTCTGCTCAGACTCGTCCTCCGGCGGCTCTGGGGCCATGGGGAAAGTGCCTGGGGAGAGTGGCAAAAGGGTGGGGGGGTCCTCCCAGGGTGGCTGTGACCCAGGAGGGCACAGTGTCACCCCACGGTGTGGGGGACACAGGCACCCCCCCGGAGCTAGTGGGTCGCAGAGGCAGGCTTATTGACACGTTTCACTCTGAAACCTGTGCTTTCTGCCAGGGATGCACAAGGCAATCGCAGAACAGGGGGAATCAGCCTGAGCACAGCTTGAGCAGCTGTTTGGCTCCACGCACCTCGGGGACACGCTGGCATGGGGGCTGTGACAAGCACCCAGGAAAGGGGGCACGGCTGAGCAGGACCAGGGGCTCAGTTTTGGACAAGGCTGCTCCCCACGCCTTGCGCTCTGGTGCTCCCTGCATGCACCGCAGGCTTCCCTAGGGAGGGGTTGCTGGAGATCCCAGGCGATTTGTCGATGTGTCCAGAGCACCGTACCGGCAGGACCAGGGCACAGGTGACTGTGGGGAGCCACAGCCCCTGGCACCCTCTGTCCTCTGGCACAGGTCTGGGGGATGCTTCGGAGCGATGCACGGTGGCTGTGTGGGGATGCAACACAATCACGGACCAGTTTGAGAGGCCTTACTGGAATTGATTACTGCCCAGCGAGCTCTAATAGGAAAAAATTGGAGGTAATTAATGGACATCTAATAGACCCCTTTCTGCATCTCTTCCACTATCATCCAGCAGCAGCCACAGGAGCCACAGGGGGACCCAGCAGCAAGGATACCCAGAGCCAGCTGTGGGCAGGCGGAGGGAGAGCAGGGGATTAATGGCCATCTACAGGAAGACAGGATATTTTCTTGTATGATTTTTCCTTTAAAGGAGAAAAACATTCACAGTGAGACTCACGAATCCCAGCCTCGTAGTAGAAAAGCCATTTCCAATCCACTCCAAGGAGGCAGAATGTGCCAGGATAGATTGATCCCCTTGACAATACTGTATTAGTGGGAAATTAGAGCTGAAGCCTGAGGAAACCACTGCAATATCAAACAATTACTTTGCATTTGTCCTTACAAATGGAGGGAGCAGAAATGTGCTTAAATCAAGTATTAGATTTCTAAAGGGTAAGCAAATGAGGGCTCAGGAAGGGCTGTACTGAAAATGCTTATCACATCAGGAGCTCTTAAAACGCAGCTTAAAAAGTCTTGGAGTAGATAAATCTGCATTCTGAAGAGGCAGGGCAGGAGGTTTGGTAAGGATGTGGAGCAGTGCTGGTTTGGTGATGCCAACACCGAGCAGAGGGGCTGCCAGAAGGAGCTTCCCCCCCTCGCCAGCCTGGGTCCTCCTGGTGGTGAATGCCCCCAGCCCAGGGCATGCGGGGGGCCAGAGCCACCGCTCTGGCCACGAAGCCCAGGACACACAAAGTGCCTCTTGCCGGCTCCTACAAGCCACACACCGTCCCTGCCTCGCTGCCCCAGCCTCCGCGCAGGCAGGGGCCGCGCAGCCTCCAAGCGGGCAGAGGCTCCAGGTGAGCAGCCCAGGTTCCCTGCGAGCGGTGGGCAGGCAGAGCCGGCGGGCAGGGCTGTGGTGCTGCCCTCGTTCTCAGGACAGTCGCTCACATCCACACTGCAAACAAGCAACACATCTGCTGAGCTCCCCAAGCACGGAGGCTCTTGGTGAGCACCACGATGAATCGCTGGCCTCCTCCCCCGAGAGCCCCGAAATGTCGGCAGGTCCCACCAGACACAACGGTGCGATTTCAAGCGAGCCGGCGTAGCTGGACTAACCCCCTCCCAGTGGCCAAATCTGCTCGGAGCTCTGGATTCATGAGTGCCGTGAGATCTGGCCAAGGCGCTCAGGGTCGCAGTCAGGAAGGGAGGAGAGCCATTGCATGGAAGGGTGGGACTGGCTCAAGGTCCAGCCATGGTGTGTTTGGCAACGCCTAAACCAGAGGATGGTTTCCCGCTGCCCAGGGAGGGGGTCTCTGGCACAGCCTCCCCGGCTGGGCAGGGATAAGCAGCGGTGCTCGGCGTGCCAAGATTGCCACCATCACCTGCGGGGAGCAGGAGGGTCCCAGTGCAGGGCCGTGCCCGCATCCCTGGAGGAGTGGGGATGTCAAGGGGTGCGCATTGGGGTCTTTCATCGTGGCAGTCAGTGACCATTTGCATCCGCCTACAAAACACGTGGTACGGCCCTGAGCAGGAGTGAGAGACACAGTGCAATCACAGGGAATCAGCTTTGTGAAAAGTGTGTCCTGCGTTATCCATCTGCCACCCTGAGCGGCTCCCACACCATTAGACAGCTGTAACAGTCGGAAGGAAAACGCTTTCTTAAGTGCAAACTTCATAAGCCAGCATGTAAATTGTAACAACTGCTGTATAATTTTTACTGGGCCGGAAGGTATGCGACCTAAGGCAACTATTTCTTTGTAAAGGGTGACGGAGAGCCTCGCTAGAGCGCACTGCAAAGCCTTGATGAAAGTGTCCAAAGACAGAAGGACAAGGGGACCTTTTGCTGACCTGATTAACATGTGTGCCAGGTTCAATGTGCTGAACCCAGCTTGCCCGCAGAGGAGGGCTGGGCTGCAGTAACAGGATGCCAGAGCTGGAGCTGAGCACGCAGGGACACAATGCTGCCCTGCAGCCACCGTGCTGGCAAAGGGGCTTGAGCTGCCCATCACCTGCATGAACCCCCCACGAGCTGCGGGCAGAAAGCAGTGCAGAGGGAACATCCCAGCCCCAAAGCTCTCCCTCCCGGGGGAAAGCCCCAGCCCACACATCTGGCAGGAGCGCTTGGTGTGCCTGGGAAGCTGCCATGGCTTGCACAACACAGCTTGCACATGGCAAACAAACCCCTCACACGCTTGCTCCTCCTGCTTGCTCCTCTGAGGAGCCGCAGCCACCGGGTGTTGCGGGATATGGAGACCGGGCTCAGCACCCAGAGAGCAGTGGGACCCCAAAACCGGGAGCAGCAGAGGGGCTCCGATATGGCAGAGGGGCCCCAGGATTGCTGATTGCCCTCCCCAGCAGTGCAGGGACAGGCAGGGCGCTCGCCTCCCTGATGGGTAATTGCCCGGGAATGGACACTCTCTGCACAAACCCTCATTCCACTGCCAGGTAAATGCCACCAGCTTCAGCTGTGATTTTCTAACGGCAGCTGCAGAGTCACAGTGGAGCATGAGGAGGATGCATGCCAGCTGTGCCCACACAAAGCAAGCCTGCAGCCACGCTGGGGTGACCCACGGGATTCGTGCCCCACCAGCAAAGCCAGTAGCACAGGCACAGGGCGCTGGCTACACCAGGAGGTGCCAAGAGACACCCACCACCGATCGGCAGGAGGCTGCATGCAACCATGCAAAGCCATCCCTGGTGCAGCACGTCCCGCAGCCTCAGCTGCCCCAGCAGCACAGCCACGGCCGTTGCATGCACCATGTTTTGATCGGTTCACTCAGGCTTGAACCCAGGAGAGCAGCTGTTTAATATTTATCAGCTCATAAATACTTAAACATAATGAATGCAACTTAAGTGGTCCCTGATCCTGTTCAAGCTAAAGAGCTCTTGAGACGCTCTGGGTCAAGGGAAACCTTCCCAGGGCCCATTTACATCGCTGGCAAGTGCCCTGCCTTGTCCCGCGGAGAGTGGAGCAGCCAGCACATCCCCTGGAGCCGCGGCACTGCTCCTGCCCAGCAGCAGCCTCTTATCCCCAAAACGGCCCTGAACACCCCCTCCCCAGTGGGACCATCCCAGGACACCCAGTCAGAGACATCAACTTCGACTTAGCATCTCCGTTAGTTATTTATCTTCCCTGTCTCCTGATGAGGAGATCCTGACCCCAGGCGTGAGCTGCCCTGGGAGCACCACAGTTATTCTTTATAAGCAGGCAAGTGCCCGGTGGCCCTGGCCAGGAGGAGCTGGCTTGGCAGCACGCTCCCTGCCAGCGAGCTCGAGCTGCAGTGCTGGACCAGCATGTTAAATTAAGCCCAAGTATTTTCAGTTGCACAAGGAGCATCATTCATCTCTGACCAAGGTGGGATCACAGCGCTGTGAGCACCAAGAAAATTTGATTAATTTCTTATTAATTAATATGATTCAGTTTCACTGCTGGCTCCATGTTTATTGGTGGCAGCAGGGATGGGTAATGCAAGCAAGGCCCTGGGAGTGGTGGGTGGGGGCAGCCCTGCAGTGGGGGAGCCCCAGGCCTGTCCCACCACCGCGATGCTCAGGAGCTGGACCTCCATCTGGTGTTGGCTGTTACGATCCCCGCCATGGCCGTGCCTCTGCACCGAGCTACACACATTTCTAACACACCCTCTCCCTCCACCCAACACGGAGCTAGGCAGCAAATAAATATGATCATTAACAGAAACCTCTAACCCCTTGGAAATGATTAATGCTCAGGAAGAGCTGGGATGCTGATACATTCAAGTAGGTCAAGTTTCCTCCTATTATTTTATCAGGCTGCAGCAAGGGACAGAAACATGCTGTCGGCTGAACCCCTGGGCTCTGTCACTGCTGCCCAGGATGGGTACAGCTGTGGCATCACCCAGCGATGCCGGCACCCACTGCCTGGGCAACACAAAACACGGGTTGCTTGGGGTGCCAGCTCTGCGCCCGCAGTGACTCCGGGGCCTGCAGGCATCCCTCTGCAGCACGGGTCCCACACACAGGCTCTGGGAGCTGCACCCTGCTGCGCATCCTCCCCTTCCCCAGCGGGAAACCTCCAGCCTTTCCTGGCAAAAGCATCTCCACTGAGCTCCCAGGAACCACCAGCCTCTGACCCCTGAATCTGCTTTCTTTCCTCCCAGCCCCGCCGTCCTGCCCACGGGCACTTGGAGGGGGGGGGCAGGCAGCTGCCCATGGACACCGTGTCCCCTGCCTGCCCGGAGCACAAGGGGGTGGCAAGCTGTGCAAAGGAGGAGCTGGCGTCTGTTCCTGAGGCTGCCAGCCGAGCTGCTGGTGCCAGCCTGCCCGCCTGCTCTCCCAGTGACTTGCCACCGCGCACAACTGATTAACACGTTTAATTCGCTTTGAAAGTTTTCCAAGTTCTTCTACAAGCTCTGCTCAGTGCTCCAGCAAATAGGAGCATGTAAAAATGACAGGACCTGATGGTATCAATACTGCACTGAAGTCCAGGCATCACTGCATAATTCATTACCTGACAGCTAATTAGCCCACTGTCCAATTAGGGTGACTTCTCTGCAGCCAGGGCTCAGGGCGCAGGGGGGGGGCTGATGCTTGCTGGCTTGCAGGCGGCCGTGCTGGCGGTTCACAGGGCCCAAGAGGATGTCATCTGCCATGTGAAACTGCTGCCAACAGATGGTGGTGGGTGCCGTGCACAGTGATGGCTGCGAAAGCTCCTGTCAAGAGCACTTTAGCACTGACTGAGGAATGACGCTCCTTACCTCCTGCAAGAACACTGATTCCTGCAGCAGCCCCGAGAGCCCCGACGGCACGGGGTAGTGTGAGCGCGGCCAGAAATGGGGGGGGATGTGCCAGGTGCCCCCGGGAAGGCCACATCTCACCAGGGCATGCAGGCAGCACTGCCTGCTGGCACAGAGCCCTGCTTGGCCACAGGGTTGGTCTCCAGCTCGCCCGGCAGAGGCTGGCAGCAGCGGCCACGGCAGGCAGCAGCGGGCAGGCTGGCCGCAGGATTGCTGCTGCTGGCCTGGGGCGGCCGCCAGCTCCAAGAAGGGAAAGGAAAGCTGGTGTTGAGCTCACACCGCATGGTGCTGGGTCCCCAGCCGGTCCTGAGCCACGGCATGAGGCAGGTCCGTGCTGGCACCCGCAGGGTCAGCGCTGCTCCCTGTTAACTGCAGCCAGCTCCTGCAGCAGGCACAGCCATGAGGATAGCAACCCTGACTCCTGCACGCTCCGGTGGCTGGCGATAAGGACAGCTTAGGTATAAATATTTACCCAGTGATTGAATGGATTCAACTGAGTTCATTCCTATTAGAGGATCTGTTAGTAATTATCTGAATACATGTTATTACCTGGGGACCTATAATCTGCCACAGTAATGAGTTCAAGTGGCTCATGTGGCATAATAAGCAGGAAAGGGAAGGTGGGAAGGAGCCTGCTGCAACCTGCAGCAAGGGCAGGGCAGGGCTCAAGGACAGTGGAGTCGCTTGGATTGAGGGAGCTGCCGCCGGTGCAGTAACACTGCGGCCGTGGGACATGAGCTACTGCTTCACCTCCCTGAGCAGCGGGTCAAGGGTGAGCCCTGGGCAAGGTCCAGGGACAACTCACCGAGCTCGGAAAAGCAAAAAGAAGCTGAGGCTTGAGTGAAACTGCTGCTTCCCCGTCCAGGCATTGCTGCAAGGGATGCTCTGCAGGACACAGGCCCTGTGCCGGGCACAGGATGAATCCTGGCTCTACAGGGCAGACCCGGGGGCCAGCTGGGCTCTGCGCCCCCGCAAAGCCGGGCTGTGGCTCGGCAGCATCGTCCCGGTCCCACCTGCCATATCGACTCACCCTACAAACTTGAATTGACTTCATGTGACTCAACTAAAATAAAATAAATAAAGAGTAGGACACGAGGCAGAGAGCTTATTATCCTACTGCAACTGTTATTGACACAGCTGGCAAGGGAGAAAATTCCCTCCTGAGAGACGTGTTCAGGGTCTGT
This sequence comes from Aptenodytes patagonicus, assembly GCF_965638725.1. NCBI lineage: Eukaryota > Metazoa > Chordata > Aves > Sphenisciformes > Spheniscidae > Aptenodytes > Aptenodytes patagonicus. Next base: position 4,393,750 of record NC_134961.1, read on the forward strand.
GTGCGTTTGCAAAGTGCATGGTCCACACTGCCGTTGCCATTTGGCGCATGTCCATCCCTGTGCACCGCGGGGCACAGCAGCTCTGCTCTGCAGGGTGGGGAAGTCTGCAAGAGGGTTGATGCCCTAAACGGCAACACAAGAGGAAAAGTGCCCAGGAGGGACTGAGATTAACTACTCTGCTGCTAATCCCGTGAAGGATCCAACCTGCCAGCTGAAGTGAAAGCCCACGATCCATCTCTCGTTATCACACACACCATTTTCCCCTCGCTGCCATGCCACGCTCTGGGCAGCTGGGCTGCCAGCACCCAGGCTCACACCCCGGCTCCGTGGCCGGCACTGGGGAGGATGAGGGGTTTGAGGCCCCGTTCAGCCTGGCTGAGGGTGACCCCCTTCCCCCAGGGCAGGGCAGGGCAGGGCCTGGCCGAGCCCCCAGCACATGGGTGCCTGCTCGCCTCTCGCTTGCGGGGTGCAGCCGTCCCCAGTCGCCCGCACCCCCTGCAGCGGTCCAGCCCTGGACTCACCGTGCCTGCCGGTGAGAGGCTGGCGAGTTCAGGCCGGGAGAGCTGCAGCCCCTGCTTTGGGCAGCCTCATTTGCTCATTAATTGTTCAGCGCTGGAGAGACACAGCTTGGCAAGGTGGTGAGCAGAAGGCGCAAGGGCTGAGGGGGGTGAGGAGGGGGTCCCACCGCAGACCTTACCCTGCCACGGGAGCCCCGCTCCCCCTGAGCACTGCCTGCGGCACCCACCGTGTGGGCAGTCCCGGGCCCTCGCTCAGCCCCTGTGGGGTTCGGGCTGTTGGGGTCAGGGGCTTCCCGGGAGGGAGAGGGCAGAGGTGCCCGTCCCCATGGGAAAGGGCATCGCTGGTCTCAGGAGACAGGGGCTTCGGCCTGTACCCCTCCTCTTTAAACAGCTCCTACCCTCTCCAACCTTCCCTGAGCACTGGCGGGTCTTGCTGGGTTTGTGTATTTTAAATATATTTCTTTATTTAAGAAATAATGATCCGAGACCAGCAGATAATCTCTGTCCCATCTCTGCCCACTGCAGTGCTGCCATGTGATACTACTGTATTTAGTCACGGTGCTGTTATGAGAGCAATACAGTCATTAAGCTCTAATTTCTAAAACAAAGATAAAATTACGTGATTAAGATCTAATTAAAGTCTAACTACCAGCACCATGAATCAGTTCAGCACACAGTTTAATGGATGTCTTTTGAAGCCATCATGCATTTTGTTTCCTTCTGTGGCTGGTGATTTCCCTGCAGGGACTGGGTTTGCTCAGGCTGATGTTTGCTTTCGCTGTTTCTGCTTTGGCTGGGGACCACTAAAAATGTTTACATGTGAGCTCGGAGCTTGGAAATCCATTTCTAACCAGACAGAAAATTTCACTTGACAAGCTCGTTCAGATATGTGTCTCTGCAGAAATAAGTGGAGTGGGGAGGGTTCCTCACGCCGGCCCCCAGCCCCAGTCTGGGAGCATCATTTCAGCAATGCCATGTGCTTTGGTGCAATTAGCACGAACCGCCAGCACGTTGGATGGCTCGGTGCCGAGGTGCCTTGTGGCTGGAGCTGTGCTAAGTGCCATTAAAACTCTCCTTGTTAGGAAAAAAAAAGCAAACAAGAAAACCTCCCTCACAGCTCTTGGACTGTTGACTCCAAGGGACAGCGCTATAATAATTTTGATGGAGAGTATTGTCATTTTCCTTTTTCCCAGCAAAACATCTCCTCTTGATGTCCCAGAGCTGCCTCTGCAAGATCAACACAAGCATTTTAATGCCATCGCTCCTGTGGCCGCAGCCTGCCAAGGCAGACGTGCTGCCAAGAGCTGCCTCCCCTAGAACCAGCAGCCGCTGTGCCAGCCAGCAGCCCTGCACCTGCCGGACATGCCACACCGTCACCGCCCTGGCTTGGCCACGGCGCACCGCCAGGCCTAGCACGGGCACGGGCTCTGCCAGCGGCACGGCACAATCCCCCCTCCTCATTGAGCACACCAGCCTGGCCCTGATGAGCCCATCCTAGAGACCCTACCTGCTCCCGCCGCCCTCCACGGGGCCGGACGGCACGCTCCCCACAGGCTGTGTGCTCTCCGCGCTCTCTGCACACTCTGGTTCCATCCCAAAAGGCAGCACCTGCAAAATACTCCTCATTTTTCAGAGCCAGCCCTGCATTTATGGAGCTCAGTGGGGGAGACGTCAGAGCCGTGTGGCTCCTGGCAGAGGCAGCGGTGCAGCCTGTCCCCGGTGACAGCAGGAACTCAAAGCCCCTCCAGCTCCCACCAACTTCACTGCCAAGACCTGAGGACCTGCCCGCACCCTGCGAAGCAGGTCTGACCCCAGACATGGGCAGCCCCCGTCCATCCCGGGGGCGCCAGGCTCCCAGCCTAGCCCGCAGGCAGGCAGCGATCCCACTATGAGCCAAGGCAACTATGGCAGATTCCTCTGCACTGTGTTGGCCCTGGAGGATTAGGAGCAAGAAAAGCTTATCTTGACATGAACCCAAGGAAGCCCAATGGGGAAGGCCTGGCAGAAATGCACATCTGCATTATTAATGCAACAGCCACCCCTGCTGCTCGCCGCAGCCCGGCCACGGGAGCAGCCAGAGGGATCATCCCTCCTGTGGCCTCGCAGCCCCGCGAGAGCAGCCGGAGGCACACCAGCACGGCTGCCAGGGTGGTTATGTCTCTCTGACCAGCCAAGCACTGCAAAACCCGTCCCTGGAGGTCCCTGCAGTGATCGTCACCATCTGGGGCAAGGTGTACTGCACCTGCAAGCCAAGGCGGAGGCTGCCACCCTGCCTGCGGCGCTCCCGGCACTGCAGAGGTGGGCAGCACAGCCCCTACACCACCAACCGCTCAATGGATTAATTACACCCACAGGAAAGTTTAAGATGAAGACAGCCCAGTATTTCCCTTGGGGAGAGTACACAGTGAAATGACTTCTTCCCTGTTGCTCACATGTGTGGGATGGATAGAAAAGGGTGTTGGAGGGAAACAAGACAAAGAAAACTTATAGCCCAATTTAGGTTTGTTTTGTTGCCTTTTTTTAGTAGAAGAATGCCTTGTTTTCCCTGCAATGACACATTATGTGAACACGCATCCTCCTGGGGGTAGCTGCAGCTGCAACAGGTATCTAACAAACTGCTAAATGGGAAAGAAGAATTCCATCATTAATCACACACTGTGAAATGAGGTAGTTCTCAAAATTGCACCCCCATATAATTGTTAGTGGATACAGACAAGGAGCAGTAAGTCAGGGTAATGTTCCCCAGATGACTCAGACAGCCAGAGGAGATAAAGGACTTGAAATTCAGGAGTGCTGCTGGTTTACATCATCAGACGGATGAACTTCCTTAAAATGCTCGTTACAACACAGCGGGGCTCAAAACTGGGTCATTCCTTTTAAGAACTGGACAAACGCATCCACTTGGCTTTGTGAAATATGAAATACCGGCAAGACAAGCCTGGGAGGGCAGGTGGGCACATGGTGCCCGTGGACCTGCTGCAGGGGAGCCCGGTGCCGGTGGCTCTGGCTGGAGCAAAGGGGCCGCAATGAGCCTCCAGGTTGATTCTGCTTCCTCTTGGCCCTGGGGCCATCACCGGGGTACTCGGTGCCGCCGGGAGGGTGTCTGGCTGGGCGCTTTACCGGCATCGAGCCAAGGCACTCGTGCTTTTCCAGCCACCACAGTCGCAGTGCAGATGGTTACTGTCACCCGGAGCAGAACGGCTCACACCACAATGATGATTATTTATAATGAGGAAACGCCAAGGAGCGAGTGGGGTTAGGCTATTCCCCAGCCAGCTGGCACAGCGTGCCTGTGCTTTCAGGAGCGATTAGCAGCTTTGGGTGCTCAGCTTGAAGCAGTTTCTAAGGGGCCTAATTTTCGGAGAGGACTCTCCAGAGAAACGGATTCAGGACACGCAAGTGGAGCTCCGGGAACTGGAGGCGGTGGGGCAGAGTCACTGAAGGTGTGGGGAGAGCGTGGGGACAGGACCACACCACTGCAATTCCCAGGTGCTAGCAGGGTGCCCGAGATGCTGCGCAGAATGACAGCATCTTATTGCCAATAAAGCAGATCCAAAATAGTGTGAGACACCATTCTCAGTCTCCTGCCATTTCCCCAGCCCAGCTCTGTCCGCGGTCACTCAGCTTTGCCAGAGCACCGGAGCCACCGTGGCCCTCGTGCAGCGGCTCATTCACGGAATTAGTGAAACGTGAGCTGCAAGCGGAGAAATAAGAGGGGACAAATTGCCAGTGCTCAGAGTGCACATTACCGAACCTATGATTAAGACATTTCATGCCTCCAAATAACAGGAGTGCGTGCACCGCCGGCCACGTCCCGGCAGCAGAAGTGCTGTTGACTGCCTCGGGCTGGCCAGGCTGCACACGAAGCAGAGATCTGTAAAGAGACGAACTGCGGAAGTGAAGGAAAACATGGGGCTGTATTTTACCGGCTGCACAGAAGACCTGCACTTCAGGCTCTGCATAATGAGCCCACAGCGCGGCCCTGGGCAGGAGGCATCAGTGCCTCTTGGTGGAAATCTCCTCATTTTTCCGCTAGCTGCCCTGGCTAATCCGTCTGCAAAGAGAGCTGAGGCACCAGTCCCGTGCCAACAGTCACACCAGGCTCAGATGAGTCCCACTGCCACTTCTCCTCTAGATGGTGCGGGAGCCAGGGCATGTCCTGCTGTCTACATGCTCCTCTCCAGCTGTGTCCACCAACACCTGCAGTGAACGCCTGTGGCTTTGCAGGGGGCTTGGGAGGGGTGGGAGGTACCCGGCCAGGAGGATGCGGGGGGGCTTGCCCAGCAGCGAGTCCCACCGGGATGCTGCTCACGGGCACAAACAAACGGCCAGTGCCGCATCACCTGCACCCTGCCCTGCCAGCCCCCAGGCACCACAGCCAGAGCGGACCCTGTCCTAGGGGGAAATTAGATTGGATGAGACAATTTGTTCATGACAGATCTGTGTTGGCTGTTCCTCGTCCCCTTGTTTACTCCTAGGTGCTCACAAGCGGTTTCCTTGTTTGTCAGCTTGGCTGCAGTTCCTCGAAACACCCTGCGACTGCCAGCAGAGCGGTCAGTCCCTGATGCTGCAGCTCCTGCCCTCACTGCTCATTAGTGGTGGGCTCCCCTCACCCTTGTCACCAGGCAGCAAGGGCTCAGACATGGCCATTAATGAGCTTCTGGCTGCTCCAGCTACTTGCTTAAATTAATTTGGGCCAGGCTGCTTGAAAACACGTGGTTTAGCTGCATAGTCCAATCTGGACTTTTCCCATCTCCTTGGGCTCTTTCCTCGTTGCAGGGCTGGTGTGTGAGTGTGTGTGAATGTGGGCAGTGCTGCATTGCGTGTGACCACCATCGGTGGCATTGGTTCCCCTGGTTGCATGCAACTGGTTTTGGGTGGTTATGGCAAGCACGGGGGGGGGGCTAAGCCAGGAGGAGACAGACTGTCATGGGATCGATGAGGGGAAAGGAAGGGAAGAGCATTGGCACTGGAGGCGCGGGGCAGAGGATGCTGTGGGACAGCCACAGGGCTGCGCCGACACCGGCACCCAGCACCCCTCCCTGCCAGCTCGGGCGGGACGTAGCTTACCTCTGCGCCAGGACGGGGGCTGCCAGGGGCAAACTTCAAAAGGGGGAGAAAATGCTGTTTCTCTGAGTTAATATTCCCTTGCGGATCTTGTTCTCCTCATTATTCCGGTCGTTACTTAAGCAACAGCCGCTCGTCACTTGTGGTTCAGCAGCTGAGGGAAGGGCTGAGTGCAAGAGGCTAATTTATTTTCTTTTAGTGCTTCTCATCCATGGCAGCCCCTGGCTGCTCCTCACCACTGGTAACCAACTGGAGGCATTTCAGATATTTCTAATATACGACAGTAACTGGGAAACAGAAATTACCCTCTCTGAAATAATTCCTGAGACAGATTTCTTTTGGCACTTTGCAATAGATACGCAGAGGAGATGAGGGCTGCATGTACTAGCTTGCCTTTCCTGAGCAATTTATTAGCCCCACCATCTGTTTAAGACCTCATTTCTTTCCCCCAAATAAATGTACCTCATCGGCAGAAATGGCATCTGCAGACATGAAGAAGCGGAGGACACAGCGAGGGCCTGTCTGACTCTGCCGTGCTGCGCAGCACACCAGCCCGCTGGGATCTTTTGCCACAGAGGGCTTTGCAGAGCCGGGCTCCAGCCTCGTCAGCGCTCAAGCGGTGCTGGTGGAACATGGCGGCCCCGCACAGCCCGGTGGCAAGGACTGACGTTGTCCTGTCCCCACCCCGGACCTGCCTCTGGCTGCCGGGCATGGTCCTGCCCCAGAGCCCCAGCCCCACACCAGGGCACCAGGTGAGTGGGGCGGTGGGGCTCGTGTCCTCTCCTGCCCCAGCTTGTCCTGCCCAGCTGGCTCCCTGGCTCCATCAGTGAGGAGCCACCAGCATCATCTCATGTGCTGAGCCCCTGCTGAGATCCAGAGCGGGAGACAAACGATCTGCTTAGGATGCGCTGCCTCCACTCTGCCTGCTCAGCCCAAATGAAATTAAAATATTGACAGAAACAATTTCCAGGGGGAAATTGGAAAAGTTAGCGGCAGTGCCGAAGCCGTGCAACTCCCGCTGGGCGCTCAGCAGCCACCAGCCCGGCTGCCTGTCATCTTCCTGGGGAGCGTGGGACAGGCAGCGTCCTCCAGCCGCTGTGGCCGAGCAGCACTGGTGGGCGGCCGGGCACAGGGCAGCGAGTCGCTCCAGCCATGACATGCCATCATGGGAGTGTATTGCCCCAAACAGGGCAGCCCCAGCACTCGGTGCTGCTTCATTGCACTTTATTTAAGTCAACCCAGGGAAACAGGAGTTGGGCCATTACTCACCGCACGCCCGAGCACTGCTCCGGGCTCCCTGTGCCATCCTGCACAGGCACCAGAGACCTGGGGCACCGCTGGCCCCAGTGTACTGGCCAGGTACTGCCTCAGGCCACTGCGCAGACCCAAACGTGCCCCGGCCATCGCACCCCACGGCATGCATGTCTCCCCACCACGCTGCACCAGGCCAGCAGCCTCGTCCTGGCAGAGAGCATCCCACAGCAGCGTGCAAACCCGCTCCTCTGCTCTCGCTCTGGCCTCCTGGAAGCTGGGAGGACCCATTGCCTCCAGACAAGAGAGCCCAGGCAGTGCAAGGGAAGCAGGTGCATGGACAGGCAGCAAGATGGTCAGCCAGCAAGACACTGAAAAACAGAAAGAAATTGGGCTGGAATGGCCCCACAAGTGATCCAGGGAGAGCACGAGCCCCACGGCATGGTGGGGTGCTTACAGGACAGGGCAGGGCGACAGTGAGGGTCTGCCTTGCCAGCCGAGCTGCTGGAGCTGGGGGGATTGCAAAGAGCACCCCAAATGCAGCACTCTGAGCGCAGCCTTCCTCGCCTGCCAGCGGTGCAGCTCCTGGCAGAGGAGCCCCAGCAGCAGCACGGTGCTCCCGGCAGCCTGTCAGCGATGCCGCCGGGATGGGAGCTGCCAGGAGTGCATCAGCCAGCACCTCCAGCAAAGTCCCCGCTGCTCGGCGAGCTGCTCCCCTCGGCCGCTCAGCATTTCATGACAGCTCTTGTGGGCCCTGGGTGGGCTCTGACCTGCCAGTGCTGATCCGAAACAACAGACCTGCAGGAGATCAAGCCGGCTGCAATAAAATTTTCATTACTGGTGTGTTTGAAAAGCTGTTGTACTATTTTAGAGAAGAAAGGCAATCAGTCATGGCTTACTAATGCACCCTAATGGGGTTCTTTTCGCGTGAAGGACATGTGGGGTCTGTAATTTTACCGGGGGCTGAGCAGCCCCAGTGAAGCATGCACGGGGCAGTGCAGCCTGGCCACAGCACGGGCACAGCACAGCCGCAGCCCTGCCACAGCATGGCCCTGCCGGCTCGGCCCTCCCGGCAAGCGCATCTGTGCCGGACGGCCCCAGCCCCTCGGGATGCGGGGAAGGACGCAGGGAGGGATGGCTGTCGGCAGTGCACACACGTGTGTCCCCACTTCTCTCCCGCTCTTGGCTGCTTCCTCTCCCCCAGGCGCTCTAGTGCAGGGTGTAATTTGTACCTGTCTGTGAGTATGGCTAGCATGGCTGTGCAATTGTTGGATTTTAAGAAAAAAGTGGTATTTAAAAAGCAGCAATAAAGGACTTTAGCAGGCTCTGTGTCCTCTCAAGCAGGGACCTAGCTGGCCCCTAGCATGCTTTCAGCAGCACCATGCCTGTGCCCGCGTGCAGCTCTGGCAGCGTGGCAGCCGGTGAGGCGAACGGCCGTGAGCACAGGGCTGGGCAGTCCTCCAGCACCCAGCACGGTGGGTGGCAGACTGCATGTACCAAGACTGCCCAAAAACTGCCGGAGGAGGAACCGAGTCCAGAGAGCAGACGCCATGAGTGGGGCGGGAGTTGGCTGCCCCCCAGCCACGATGCATCCCAGGCAAGCCCAGCCGCGGTGCCCGCCCAGCAGCACCAGTGACTGCTCAGAGCTCAGCAGCACCCGTGGCTTCCACGGAGAGAGGAGCTGACGCTGCAGCACAGGGGCAGCACGAGGCCCTGCCCAGGACTCCGGGTGTTGGAGACAACAGCAGCCCGGGCAGAGCATGGCTTCCAGCCAAGTGCTAAATCAGCCAGGGACCCCTCCCTTCACCTTGAAATAGGCACTGAAGCGGTGAGGAGGGATGAGAGAAGAGCTGCATAAATCTGTCTGTTGCTAGAGCTCTGATAAAAGGGAATATGGTGGTTAATTAAATCCATTCATAATCAGATGGATTTGGGTCTTACTTTGGGCACAGTTTCTGCTGCTTTTGCTACACTCAGAATCATCTTCACATAACGGTTTGCAAAAATAAAGCAAACTTGACATTTTCTGCAGACATGGATTTTCCCCGGAGAGCCAGTGTGTAACTTCAGGGCGGGCAGCACACACGTACCCATGTGAGCTGGGCGATTTACTGCCCCAAAGCAGTGCAAATATTACTCACTTCTCTCCTCTGTTCACGCTGCTACAGCACTGAGTGCCAGTGCCCTGCGGCACCGCAGCATCGCAGCACCGCACACCGGTGCTCCTGAGACCCCAGTCAGGATGGGGCCACCGCCACCGCCACCACCACCGCCCAGCTGCAAAACGGCGACAGCAGCAATATTCCCTCCTGCGTTCTTCAGCCTCATTTTCTAATCCACTTTTCCACCAGGGCATCACGGCATCGAGTGAAACACTGTCCGGAGCCTGTTATTTCTGTGTCACTGCCTCCATCAGCCAAACTTGTAATCTCATCACAGGATGAAATCAGGTTGGTTTGACAGGACCTACTCCTTTTCAACCACGTTGACAGGCATGGATTTATATTCCCAGGCTCTAATTCTCCCATTAATTGCATCTTGCATTAGTTTTTTCACCTGTTTGCCCACGATTAATGTCAGGCTAATTGGACATAGTTGTCCAAGCCATCTCACTCACTCACTCACTCCGCTGTCTCTTGGTACAATGCGTTCTCCTCCCACCCAACGCTATTTTCCTGCTCTTCAGGATCAACAGGAAAGCTCCAAGAGGAGCTGCTTCTGGCTCCAGTTTAAATCCATTTCTCCCCAAAAGCCCCTTGTGCAGGTCTCAGGGCCAGGCTGCTGCAGGACCCCACAGTAGCACCCGGCACCGCACGGCGCGCTCGCTGCACACCCGGCACCCACTGCTGCTGCTCACCCATCTCAGCCCAGTTCACTGAGCACAGCTCCGGACGTGTCCTTGCAAGTTTCCCTTCATTCTCACCACCTACTGCACAGGTTTCAGCTTCTGGAGGCCTCATTTCCCAGTTCCTCTCTGCAACCACAAGAACGATATTTGTCTTTTATTGGCAATGGAAATCTGATTTCGTTCGAGTTTGAAAAGAGGGAGGTCACGCTGCTGCCTGACTAACGCCAGCCCTGCAGCCCCATTTCTGATGAGATGCAGCAAGGGCAGCTCAGGCCAGAGGCTGAGGCTGGAGGAGGCCACGGAGGTGCAGGGTCTGCCCAGGCACTGCCAGCGCTGCCGGTAACCCCGCAGCGCTCGGGACGGCTCCGAGAAGCTGCCTGCAGGCAGACTGGGGAGCTCAGCATCCACACCTGACACGTCCCTGGCGTGCAGCGGAGCAGGAGGTGATGCTGCCAGAGTGCGATGCTGCCAGCTAGCAAGACAGGGCAGGGGAGGAGAGGACGCCCAGCACCCACGGCCACAGCTGATGGAGCATCCTCTGCAGAAATCCCCTGGGACCACAGGCCCTCCACGGAGGGCGCACAGCTGGTGCAGGGCATGGCTGCTCTGCACAGGGCCACCCAGGACTCACCCACGCAGGACGGCCACGAGGGCAGCAGTGTCCCCCACGACGTGACGGGCAGGCGTGGCACAGCCCAGCCTGCCGCCCCGGCACACCGCACCCCGGAGGTCTTGCAGAGCTGGTGCTTTGCTTGTGCCTTTTTTCCCCCTTAAAATCTTTTTCTTGAGCATTTAATAGGTAATTTGCATATTGCAGATTCATTTTTAAGAACAGTTTTAATGAAGATACTCCACTGTGTGTGTATCTGCGTCTGTCATCCGTCCAGGCTCACACCATATAAATCACCACTACTTGTGGAAAAGCTAATTAAAGGTAATAATGAAAACCTCATTAGTCCTCATTTACATAAGATACACAGAGAAATTTCCTAACCTTTAATCCTGGCCGTCGCAATCCATTTAGATATCTCCTGCACGCTTAATTCAAAGGCAGAAGCACAGCCCCATCCCCTCTGTGCACACTGCCACCAGAGCTCTGCTCTCGGCCACCACGAGCCCTGGAGAAGATGGGCCCGACTGCTTCAGACGCGGCTGAAACAGGTCTGGGTCAGCACACACCGACCCGCATGGCGGGGTGAGCATTTCCTGCACCACGGGCAAGCACGAGCATGTCCTGGGGAGAGCACGTCTGCATCGCAATGTCAGCACGTCCTGCCTGCCCCGAGCACGTCCTGCCTGCCCTGCATTGCGGGAGAGCGTGTCCTGCAGTTCCCGGGACCTGGCCCTGCCCTGGCACCCCCTTGCCCCAAGAAGTGCCCGTCACCCCGTGCTCGTGCTGGCGCTGCTCGCTGGCACCGTGCATCGGCACCCCAGCCCCTACCACCCCTGCCTGACACGGGGCTCTGCCTCCCTGGCCCCCAACCCGACAGCAAGCGGCACTCACTGCACAGCGGCAGGAGCAGCAACGCCGGAGAGAAGAAAGAATAAAAAAATTAAGCCCTGGGGAAAACAAAGTTCCACTTCTCTGCACAGCTCTATCCTCAGCACCAGGCCCACCGTCACCATGAGGATCACCTTAATAACACATGTTCGTAGCAGCACCAGGGCTCGGCACAGCAACTGGTGAAGGTGACGGTCGCACCACAAAGATCCCCATGAGCCGCCACGTGCCACAACAGCTTCCACCTCCTCCCCGGCGGAGCCCTGGCCTCCCACATGCCTGGTACAGAAATGCAGCTCAATTAGGACCCATCATGCCATAAAAATATTAGAGCATTAAATGTATTAGATAAAACTCCTTCTGCTATTAAAGCAGATCACATCCTGGAAATCTGAGCAGTAAGCTGTGCAATTTCACCCTGCGATAGGACTGGATTAAGTTCTTCCCACAAAAATCTCTTATTGTACGAAAAAGAACATTAGCAACCTATGAAATCAATAGAAAACACAGCCCTGGTACTGTAAAACACGAGAATTAGCCGCAGCGCCGGCAATAGCACCAATTAGGCTGGGACCTCTTTCGCAAACTCTTGCAGGAAAGAGCTTTGCTGAAACCAGAGGAGTTGTTGTAGTCCCGCTGCCACGGCTGGCGGCTGGCTGGCGGGAACAAGCCGCGAGCCCGGAGAGCTCTTCCCGGCGGGGGCATGCAGCCGCCCGGCACACGGGGCAGCAGCACGGGCAGCGGGAGCTGCTGGGCACGTGTCAGGGTGATGGGGCAAGCAGCGGGAGCTGGCGGATGGAAGCCTACAAGAGTGAGAAGACCTTCTCATCCTTCTCCCGTCAGTCTTCGGGGCTGTTCAGCTTTTTTCGCTGCAAATTGGGCTGGGAGCTTTTACCCTCAGCCCCTCAGACTCCCGCTTGCAAACAGCCACCGCCGCTCCGAAGCCCTCTGCTCCAGGAGCCAAGCTGGTTTCCCCGGGAACCCCAGGGCAGGACCCAATGGCGTTAGCCAGTGGCAGAGAGGTAGCTGCACCGACACCGTCAGGTTATCGCCAGTGCCCTGCCTGCCCTGCCGGGTGCTGGCTTAAGTGCAGGGAGCCACGTCAAGCCCCTGCTGTTTGCTGTTACCTTCCAAAGACATTGGGTTTATTTCTCAGTGGCTCAGTCTTGGGCAGAGTTGGGTGAAATGCATCAAAGCAACACAGAATGTTGCAAACCTCATGAAAATATATTTGCAAAATGGGATTTTCCTCAATTTCTGCAAAGTAGGCTCATTTGCTGTAATTCCCTAAGTCAGCAAGCACGGAAACTGGTGTGATGGGGACAGACATTATTCTGGTGAGTAGCTCCCACCTTCTCTCTCATCCCTGCAGCTCTGCAAATCCTGCTCGGCTCCTGATCCCGAGCCCATGTGCCCAGGGAGCTGCCCTGGGGAAGCCGCCCAGGAGCAGGCTGTGGCCATCCCTCAGCCACAGCCACGGCAGCGCTGCCAGGCAGAGTCACGCTGCAGGCGGCTGCGGCCCAGGGCGGGCGCTGGGGTCCCGGGCAACGAGAGGATGCCCCGAGAGGGGACTTCGCCCCAGCTGAGCCCCACGGCACCGGGGCGGTGGGGGGATCCTGGCTGGGCTAGGGGCTGGGAGGGCCGCACAGTGCGGAGGGGAGCGGGACCAAGAGCATCACCTCAGCTCAGAGCTGTCCCCAGCCGCAAGCATGGGGGGGATGCACTGGCCCCGGGTCGAGCTGCACATCCTGCAGGGCTGCCCAAGGACTCACACGTCTGCTGGCAAACGCGGCCCCACCCATGCTGATGGGCACAGCAGCATTGGCCTGCAGGAGACCAGGGGTGCACTTGGGAACGTGGCCCCCTCTCAGCCACGGCCTCTGCCGGATGGACGCCCCGGCCACCCCCAGGCAGCCAGCGGAGGGAGGACTCGACCTCCAGAGCCGGTCCCACCACTCCCGGCACGAAGCGCAGCTGAACCCGTGAGCAGCAGCAGAGACAATTGGACCATCACATCAGATTAGCTCCTCTGTTCTTCAAACTGACATCTAAGATTATTTGTAATTAGGATTAAAAGATGAAGTAAGAGAAGAAACAGAATTGAAAATGGGCTTTCTGTAATTAAGAGCGCTGCTTTCACTGCCGTCACAGGGCCAGCCAGGGCTGGGGCCAGTCCCCTGCCAGTGCCCATGCGTGGCTCCGTTGGCGTAATGGGGGCTGGCAGGAGGAGGAGACCCCTCGCTGACTGCACTCAGAGCCTCCAACTCTGGTGACAAGTATTTAAATATTAAAGGATCCCTTAAAGCAAATGAGAGGCTCAAAGCTGAATCATCACAGAAAGTAATACACTGCGAAGGAGGGAACAAGAGGACAATTGTGCGAGTGGCTCTTCACGGGAGACGTGTCTCGGAGCAGCCGGCATGGAGACTCCCGCTCTCGAGAACGCACAAACCTACCGGGCTTTGCCAGTGTGTTTGCACAGCAGTAATTTAATAGAAACCAATCATGCAAAACAGACACAGTATGAGTTTGGGGATTCATTTCCATATATTACACTGTTCTTTATTGTATTCCCAGCCCCAGCCTGAACAGCAGCGGCAGCCAGAGAAAGCACCAGGCTGGCAGAAAGAGCCGGTGCCCAAGCCTGCCCCAGCCCCAGCAAGCGGCAAGACGTTCCTGCGCTCTGGTTTAGGGGGCCACAAGTTCTCCAGAAAGCATCATCACCCTGCTGGAGCCTCCCAAACCCATCATTCCCCCGCACCAGGTGGGCCAGGGGGGAAGGGGTGGCAGCGCCCGGTCCCAGCCCTCGCTCCCTGCCTGAGCCGGCATCTCCCACCACCCAGCCGCACCGGCACTGGCACTCGTGGTGTCCTGCCAGGCAGGGCTGCCCCTGGGGTTCCTGCCAGTGTGAACGAAGGCTTTCGTGGCAGCTCCCGAACCCCTCCCCACAGCTCGGGAGATAGCCTTGGAGAGGGACGAAGATTTCAAGCTGAGGCTAATTGAAGGCTGAGAAACACTCCTTGTGATTCACCGCTGGCATGGAAGAAACAACAGCCCTGCGTGCCGTGCTGCCTTCCAACAGGGTCACACGTCACACCGGGATTGCGACAAATCCCACACAGAGAGGAGAGCCTGTCCTGCAGGAAGGAAAATCCTCCTGCGTCCACCTTGCATCCCCAGCCCGTTACTGGCTATCCTGGGACTGCTGTGCACTGGCTTCACACCGACCACTTTGCATTTACTCCCCCTCACTTTCCACAGCCCATGGCCTCACCTGGTCCTCTCTTCCTGCAGCAGCTCTTGGGCAATAGCCATTGCCCCCAGGGCCAGTACTTCTGGGTGAAGGCTGATGGAAAGGTTCTTCAGCCATCGCCGCGCTGGAAGCCCTCGGTGCCGAGCGAACGGGCAGGGACCCAGGCAGCCGGGGAGAGCTGGGACTCACTAGTGCACAGGTACGATAGCACAGCATAGCTGCGTAGGACAGCCTGTGCCAGCACAGAATGACGCCGAGCTGCACAGACCATCCCGTTGGCTTGCTCCAGGCACCCATCACCGTGGTGTCGGGCCTGGGCAGCAGTGCTTTGCCAACCTCTGCCCCACGATGTGTGCACTGTGGGTGCCGGTGCAGAGCAGCAGGGCCATGAGCCACAGGGGCGTCGTGCACCCCAACAGCTCCCGCCGCTCAGAAAACACCGCTGCCCTGCACAGCAGCCCTGCAGCAGCAGCAGGGAGAGGCTTCCTCACCCGCGGGCAGCAGGCAGGACCTCACGCAACTCCTCCTCCCCAGCAGCACCTCTGCTCAGCAGCCCTTTGCCACCCCAGGTAATTGCTGTGCACGTACCCTAATAGCACAGTCGAAGGGCTCAGCCGGAAGGTGGTGGTCCGACATGAAAAGCAACCTGGGGAGTTTGATGTAATATTTATACAGTGCCTCGTCTCGGCATTTGATGTGGCAGGGCAGCAGGCTGGCTCCCGATGTGCGGGCGGGGATAACCCACCCCCCGTCCCCACCCCCAAATCCCTGGGGAACCTGTGCCCAGCCCAGCCCGGGCGCTGCGGCCCCCAAAGTGCTGCCCGGTCCTGCCCCCTCCCCTGCCCCTGCCCCTGCCCCTGCAGGGTCTAAAAACCAGACTGAGCAGCAGCTCATGCTCCACAGCTCCCCCAGGGACCCTGCTGCTGTGGCAGGGGCTGACTGCGCCGCTCGGGCAGCCTCCCCCAGGAGTGCCCGTGCTATATGTAAACATGATTCAAAAATACTGTCACTTCAGGGAAAAGGGGAATGTATCTGGAAGGAACTTTATGGGAGCAATTTCTAGCAGGTTTAACATTTATCCAGTTTCATATCTTCTTTAGGCCTTTTGGGAGAGTTTAATTTCCTGTGAAATTCAGGTTGCAAATGAGTTTGGCTGCTCAGCTAGCCAGGAAAGTGGCTCAAATAAGTGAACTCCCTCCAACTGACCAAGAGCACTGGCCCACAGGAACACCATGTAATGCGATGTGAGCACTGGAGCCCTGACAGCCTAATAAATGCCAGGTTAATTTTGATTATACTATTTAAAACCTCGCAGATTACACGAGAATCCATCGGACGCTGGCACAGAAAGTAAAACATTTCCCTTGCTGCTCCGGACAAGTCGTCTTTGCTTTGCTGACAGTTCCCCTAATTTAATTATCCTTCCTTCAGCCACTTCTTATCACCATTTCCCAGGAGGTACAGTTCTTTGGAGGATGTTTTTAGGGGCTCTGTTTCGAGTAGTTCAAACTTAATTGCAATTCACTGTCACTTGAATGCAGGACGGGGAGCTGCATAGCCAGCCAGGACCGCGGGCACCCGGTGAGTGGGAGACGGCTCCTCTGGAGCAGCCGGGGCTGGATTTCAGCCTGGGCTCCTGCTCCCAGGGCGATGCACCTGGGGGGGCGGCAGCCACAGCTACGCCCTTGGCCACCCCCCGAGCCCCGCTGTGGGGACGTCTCTCAGGGAGCGGGCTGGGGGCTCCAGGCGCTGCCCTCACCAGTGGTCATCCAGCGTCCGTCTGCCTTCAGAGAGGTGAGGGGAAGGGACGAGGCCCCTGCCAGCCCCGTCTCAGCTGTGCCGGTGATCCCCCTCGCTAATGGCTCAGAGCTGGGGATGCCACCCTCCCACAGCCGCTCTCCCACCCGGGGGGGATGGAGGTCCCTGCTCCAGACCGGGTCAGTGCTGCACTTTGCGTCTCTGATGCGGGAAATGTAGCATGATGCGCAACATCAAAATTGAGCTGATGGCCAGCAGCCCCTGCAGCTCTAGCACAGCTATTCATGGGGGTTACAAGCCCACTGAGCAGACCTCTGGCAGCACGACGTTGAGACACTTCAGCTACAACTGCACATGAACATGCAGCACGTGGGTGCCCCCGAAGCTGTCGCTGCTCTGTGGTGACGCACCGCACACCCCAAAGCTGGATGTGCCAGGGATGGTGGGTGCCCGACGCCGGTGCGCAGCCCCTCGGGCCAGCAATGAGCTGCAGGCTCAGGGCTCCTGCCAGCGGCAAGGCGGCCAGGCTGCTGCTCACCCACCTGCCCAGCACCGCTCTGCACCCACCTCCCACTGCAGCGCAGGCGGTGCCCAGCGTCCTGGCACGCCAGCTGCGGTGAGGCTGCCAGGGCAGCGGCCTTGAAAGGGAATTTCTAATGACCCCTGCCAAGGGTAATCCATAGCTCCACAACAAACAGGTGCAAATACACGAGCGAGAAGGAAAAGTCCCTTGGATTTTTAAAACATTCAGTAACAGCAAGTGAGGGCGATACATTATTTAAAGGCTCTTCTAAGGAAAGAAAATAATTTCAGCTCAGTTAGCTTTTTAGGACAGCGTTAAGTAGAGAGCAGGGACAGCAGAGCCACAAGCAGCAGTGCAGGTGGTGGAGCGGGGAGATGTACGCAGCCCATGGCCAACAGGCATGTGGCACCGGGCTGCTCGGCCGTGCCGGCACAAGGCACCGTGGGGCTGTGGCGTTCCTGAACCCCGAGATGGCTTTCCTGAAGTCCCAGCCCCCCTGAAGGCAGCGCAGGGTGGCCGCACCAGGCTGCCGGGTAAAGCGGGGTCCAGTCCAGCACAGGTGCTGGTGGCTTCAGCCAGAGCAAGCAGAGGACGAGGGGACACAGCGCCCGGCATGCAGCATCCCCAGGGCCGCCTCCATGCAAGGGTGCCAGGAGCACGCCGACTGGTGGTGTGAGAAACCGGCGGCGATGGACGAGAGCGGGGCGCAATGGGCACTGCAGTGCAGGAGCGCACTGATGAATTAGGAGTCACTGGGTTTAATCCAGAGTCATTAGCCATGCTGAACACTCGCATGTCATTTGTTAAACTAATGGATTGCTGGAGGTCGTTCAGTAATAAGAAAGGGAGAGAAGGGTTATTAGTTTTTATCAGACATTAATTGGCCAAAATCGATTACTTATTTGGCATTTGCAGTGTATTAGGGGTGTTCCCCCCCCCAAGAAGCAGTCTGGCCGGCAGAGCAGAAGGGTGGCAGTGGCTCCACAGTGGGCACCACAGCATCGCCCAGGCATGGGCCAGCAACCCTGGCTGCAGCACGGCTCCATCCCGGGATGGATGCTCGGGGCAGATGCCATCACAAGTGGCTCCCATCCATCCACACACATCCCATCAGTTTGTCCTGGGCTGCAGCACCCCGTACCCACGCAGCCGCCCCTCGCGCCCGGGTGCTCCGTGCCCAATGCACATCCTGCACCCAGGGCTGCGTCTTGCCCCAGCCCAGGGCAGCGCCGCAGGCAGCAGCTCCTGCAGGTCCCCCACGCCCGCCGGCGACGCTTGATGTGGCAGGGAGCAGCAGAAACAATCTGGGAACCGCCCAGGTGATAGCACATTTATCTAACAAGCTTCCAAATGAAAACTAGCATTTGGACTTAATGCATTCTGGCTCAAAATTTGATTACATTTTTCTACAGCTGTAAATCTGCCTTCCTTTCTGCAACATTATTATTAAAGCCAGTATTGAATTGGTGGTGTGATACGTAAAATTTCAATCCTGGCTTTGACATTCCAGGAAGTTAAAAACCAATTACAGTGTGTGCTTTGCCTCGGGACAGAATGAATCATTGAACACAGCCACTTCACCAAGAGAAATTAAAGGTTGAAGCAGCAACATGGGGAAGGTATTAAGTTAAAAATCAAAGGTCAATTAAAGTAAAACTGAGTCTATTTTATTTTTAATATTTTGCTTACATTTTCATTCCTTTCTGATGAACAAGGAGGCAAAATAAACCTGCACTTTTATTTATTTGCTGGGTAATAAATCTGGGCTGAAGTTGGTTTCAGGAGCTAAGAGGAAACATTCAGGTGATAAAACTCCCAACCCAATAACCAGCATTAATCTCGCCATAACGAAGCCAGCATAGCAATGGACAGCACGCATGCACGCCCCACACCAACGGCAGCTGCCACCTCGCCTCCACCTGTGGCCGCCCACACAGCAAAGCAAGGGGCGCATGCGAGAGGTGCCCAGCGCCCGGGGGACACATCCCGCTGCCACCATCACCCCGAGCCCATGAGGCCCCACTTGGCCCCAGAGCTCAGCCATGCCATGCCGGGATGGGCAGCACCGACTGCAAAACGTGGGAAAGAGGGTCAAAGTCGGCACTGAGGTGTGCAAAGAGCTACATGTCCCGCAGCCGGCACCTCCCTCGGGACTGCTGAGCCCAGCGGGACATGAAGGGAGGGAGGTGCAGCAGGTCTTGGCAAAACCAGGTGGCACAGCTCCTTCTGCTGCTTTGGCTTTGCAGGGGGAGTGGGGGATGACCTGTGCGCCCATGGGGGACGCCCCGCGATGCGGGTCTTCTGCAAAAGGGAGCAGCCTGGGCGCGGGGCTGGGTGCAGCGTCACACCACGACAGCGTCACGCTGCGCACTCACAGTTCTGCTCTTGGCTCCAAGGGGCACCCAGGGTGAGCCTTAAGCCCTGAAGCCCCAGCCTGCTCTTTTCCAAAAAAAGGGGGGGGGGGGGGGGGGTAGCAGCTCTCAGACCCGCCACGGGCACCCAGGGCCCGGTGCGCTGCTCAGCCCCGCTGCCCATCCCCGAGGGATGGAGCCAGCACCACCGGGGGACCGGAGCTGCAGGCAGGGCGGGCAGCGCGGGCAGCCCAGGCCACGGGCACGTCCCAGCGGCAATGAGACACGCGGGTGCACACAGGCGCGCGCGCACACAATCCCCCCAGCACGGTGTGCAGAGAGCACGACAGGGGCAGCCCCTCCGCAGCCCCCCAGACAGGGACGGAGCACCTCGGCCCCTGGCCCCCCCGGCCAGACAGGCTCCCGCAGGGCTGTCACCCACCCCGGCACCGGCCCACCGGGCAGCACCCCGGGCTCAGCCCCGCCGCACACGCGTGTGCGTGGCAGCCCCGGCAGCCCCCCCCCCGCCTCGGCAGTGCACAGTGCGACCAGCCCCACCGTGTGAACTGCTTCATAAACAACTAAAGCAGATTTCTCCCGCGCTCCTTGGAGCACAGAGAGCCCTGAGAGATGATATCACAGCCCATGAACTCATCCAGCGGCGGGAGTGAATCAGCACCACCCTCCGCTCTTAACCAGGCACGAAATGAGCTGCGGTTCGATGGGCCAAAGCCTCCAAAGGCAGCGCAGGGGCAGGATCGGTGCCGGCACGGCACAGGACCCCACCACGGCAGATATTTACCAATGTCATTAAAGCAGCGAGCGGGGAGGCCGGCTATCTCCTGAGCTGTGGCAGAAGCTGTTGACCCCTCCTGTAAAACAAAAGATAAGTTGTACTTTCTGATTTCTGCAGCAGTATGTCATTTGCAGATGCCTTTTATGCGTGGACTTTAATAGATAATCCATACCCTTGAAGTGGAGTATATCATCTGCTCATTACCAATGATAAATCATTCGCAAAATATTAAAATGCTTAAAGACCGTCACGTGGGCTTCATGAATTGCTTTGCAACACACACACTTCTGCCTATTAAAGGAGAAAATGTATTCATCGCAGACCCAGGCAGAGCTATCAAACTCTGCTTTATTTACAGTCTGGAGTACAAAGCTATCGGAGAGGCGCAGCACTGGAGGGAGAACCACCTCCCAGCCCCGCCATTACCGCCTTTCTAGATAATCTGACCCCAGCTATGGAAACTCATTAAGGTCGTTAGGAAACGCGCCAGTTCTCCAGGGACCCGGCTTCTTTTAGATTAAAAAAGGGAGCGGGAGCACGTGCGAGCGCTGCTAACAGTGCGGTTTATTCACATCTATACAAGTGTGCTAACCGCAGGGAAAGAGTAATCTAATATATTCTCAGACATTTTAAATTCATTTCAATAAAAGAAGAATTAGAGGGAAGCAAATGGCAGGGAGAGCAGATGTTACAGTACTGGTGACACCCAGAAGAACAAGCTGACAGCGCTGTGTTACACAGAGACAGCGCTTTCAGCCCCGGACGCGGGCTGGAAGGGGAGGCGCGGGAGGGCTGGGAGTAACGGGATGCCCAGGGAGCAACACGGGCCCGGAGCAGGAGCTGGGCTGCCACCGTGCCGCCTGCTCCCAGGAGAGTGCGGCCACCAACAGCTCCCAGGGACCCCCCACCCCCCGCCACGGCCGAGCCTGCGGGGACACACCGGCGGGACAATGACCCACGGGTCTGGGAATCCACAACCAGCCTCAACCTGTGAAGCCACCAGCGTTCATCAACAGAGGAGAGCGGCAAAGGGGCTGGGGGAGCTGGAGCAAGGACAAGTGAAAGGGCTTGGAGGCTTCCCAGCGTCAAAGCCCTCTGCTCACAGCAGCACCCCCTGTCCCCGGCCATCCCCATCCCCGCCCGCTGGCCACCAGCTCCTTGTCGTTCACAGCAGCGAGACCAAGCTCCAGGCAGGGGCATGCAGCCAGAGACACATTAGGGACACAGGTCCTGTGGCATTTGGGGCCAGGACGCCCCAGCCGGACCCTCAGCCATCAAGGAAAGGGGCACGGGAGATGCCCGGGTTATCCCCCCACCAAGGGTTCCTGCAAGTGCTCCACCCCATTTGGTAAATAACGACTTCATTATAAATATTCCATAAGCCCAGGAACTGCAGTGCATTAAAAAATTATAAGGTCCCTGCTTCCCAAGCAGCCACTCCTCTGCACCGGGGCCTGGAAGAAGTGTTTAAAATCGGATGTCAGCTAGGGCTGACATAGGAATTTGTTGTGGGGCTGATGAATAGTTTGAGAAATATTCAATACCTTCAGGAAAGATCAATTTATCACAGTTTGGCTCAGACCAACTGGAAACATACAGCCATCTACACCGCATTCGTTTATTAAGAAATTCAGGTCATTATGTTAGACATGCGGTTTCTTATTTTTTCACTGGATGAAACTAATGTGGAAAAAGGGCCATGCGGTACCTTGATAAATCGCTCCAGCAGCCAACGATTTGCTCATTTCCCCAATTTAAACATCTCCAGAAAAGAGGCGGCAGGACCAGCACCAACGCAGCGAGTGCTCCCAGCTGGGAGGGACGGGAAAGGGCTTCAATGAGTGAGCAAACCCCAGTAGCTACGAAATCATTTGCTTTGTGGCAGTGGCCAGTCTCTGCTCCCCAAGTTTGTGGCCATCACCCCACACCACGGGGCAGACCCTGGGGTGCCGCTCATCCCAGGGGAGGTGGCATGGGCGGGAGGAGCCCTGCAGGGTGCTCGAGCTCTCCCATCTCCAGGGCAATTAAGCACCACCAGCTCCAAGCTGCCAGCCATCCCTCCGTTGGGAAGAGCCAAGACCAGGGCATTTCAGCCTTTGCAAAGCCTCTACATAGGTTTGCAGGTGCAAAAACAGGGGAAACTGAGCCACCGCCTCCACGGCCATGAAGGCACAGCAAGCTCCCAAGGACCAAGGGCCAGCACACCAAGGAGCACATCTCTCATCAGCATAACACCATGCTCTGGTGTTAATGGGAGGGCACCACAACTCCCAAATATTGTCAGTCTCTTCTCTGCATGTGACAAAAACCTCCACGTAAGCTTCCCCCTGGCAGATGGAAGGAGCAATTTCCTCAGCGACTCAACCCTGCAGCCCTACGCCTGCCCCTGTTAACCATCAGATAGACGCTGTGAGCGTCCACTGGCCAGGTGAGGATTCAGGAGCGCTCTCAGGACTTCCTGTTGGCCTCAAAGCTTTCAATTAGGAACATACGTATTTATGAAATATTATGACAATTGAAAGCCCGTTAAGTGTTACAGTAAAAATCCCTATGTGCAAAATGACCGGGGCATCAGCACGGCCTTAACTGTTAAATCCATTTGGTAATCAGGTTAAGCTGCCAGCAAGAGACTGGTGTCAGCGGTTTTTATTAAAAGCTGGGGTTTTGCTATAAGAGGTACTAGTTTTACGTTACCATAAATTGTCAACAGTTGGTCAGATCCCCACAGAGAAAGGATCGATATCCAGCAGAGGGGAAAAAGTGCTGAGAAAGGAAAAGCGATACTCTAATTAGAACAAAATTTAAGAGTCCAGGGGTATGGATGACAGTTCCTAATATGTTATAATTTATTGACGGCCTCCAAAGATTGGGTTTTGTTCTGGCTCTCAGACGCAGCCAGGTGTTAATAAATATCCCAACAGACAGCAGCTGCCTGCAGGCAGGGAGCAGGCAGCTCCTCGCACATCGATCCTCTGTGCCCTCAGCCCCCGCGATCGGCACAACCAGCAGCCGTCCTCGCAGGGTGGAGCTGCTGCTGCCGCCGGGTCAGGTCCTCCAGCTGAACAAGTGGTTTTCTTGGCTCCTCTGGTTTACGCATCTGCTGGGGGCCGCTGGTGCCCCCCAAGCCGGCGGTGGGCAAGTTGCAGCCCTGCGGGACGGGTGCCTCGCCAGCCCCAAGACCAGGTTCCCAGGGCAAGGGGACAAGGCGGAAAGCCTGCCCCCCCCCCCCCAGCCAGTGCTCCCTGGGGACACCCCTGCTTCCCCGGGGTGTCAGAAATCTGCACGCTGTTTTGCGGTAGTCTAATGCTGGTTTAGCACAGCAGTAATCCCAGCCGAGGACCCAAACATCTGCAAGCCCCAGCTCTGCGCCCAGACGCAGCCTCCCCTGCTGACCCAGATTTAATAACCGCTCAAGTCCTAACCTGCCCTTGCTTCATTTCACAGCGCATGAAGCACCTGCCATTGGACCCTCATAAACAAGGAGGCAATAAAATTTAATCACTCGAAGATCAAAGTTCTCAAGTGTTTTCCAATTGTCCTCTCGCCACCCTCCCAGCTAGGTTAAGGGAACTGCGGCGGGCTCTCTATTTAATAAGTAGCCATAAAAACCCGGCTGGATTGGAGAAATATTAGCAAATATAATAAACAAAAATGTATTAACTCTAATTCTGTGAAGCCTTTGGCTATATTAATATCTCTTTAATGTAATCACCTATAAATAAGTGATGACCCTATGATTTAATATGACATCTGTTATCCCCATTTCCATGCAAGACATGAAGTAATTACTCTCTCTGGTATGCAATAAAAGGATGGGAATAGCATGCTGTGACTGCCCAGTGTAGCCCCCAGCTCCTTCACCCAACACCCGCGGGCAGCCCCAGGGGGCTCGGCTCCAGCTCACCGTTCCCAGCGGGATGGACGGAAACGTGGAAGAAAGCTGCATGCGTGGTCCCACGGCGTGGGCTGGGGGTGCCGGCACGCCCCCCCAAGTGCCAGGGACAGGCTGGGGCAAGGGGTAACACAGCACGGCTTTTGGTAAACAAGCTAACTTCAATGTTTCTGTAATTGCAGCTGGGCGATGGGAGATCAGCAACAGCTGGTGACACATCTGTGATTTGGGGACCAAGGGGGATTCATGGGTGACCCCTGCCTGCCCCAGGGGGTGAGGACCGCAGCAGGGGGCACACGGCATGCGCTGCCAACCAGCGGGTCACTGCAGAGCTTACTGCTGCCAGAGACGCGGTGCCGCACGCCGAGGGCACCCTGCCCCCCTGGCCGTGCCCTTCGGCCGCTGGGCGGGCAAGGCGAAGCCCAGAGCCCCCGGCCCCACAGCGCGGGAGGGCTGGGCAGCTGGTTTCTCAGTGCTGGGAGCAGCCCTGCCCCAGAAGGGCCAGGCTCCCCTCGAGGAGCCGCCGCGCTCTCTGCCGGGGACGCCGGCCGGCCGCTGGGCCGAAGCCAGGCCCGGGCTTGGCAAGTCAGAGCCGGGGGACCGCAGGCAGGCCGGGAGCAGCGTACGCCCCACGTCCCGGGCTGGGAACCGCGCCAGCCGGGGAGAAGAGGCAGGTCCCGGGCTGCAGCGGGGAGCAGAGCCGGCTGTAACAGCCCCCCCCGGAATCCCCGTGCCCCCAGACGGGGGTGGGAGCAGCGGCCCCCAGCGCCCTCCCCGGCAGGCACAGGGGCAGATGCACTGCCAGCCCCCCCCCCCCCCAGCCCCCTCTGGAAGCGGCCGGCGGTGCCCCGACACCCCAGGGATGTGCAGCCGGGGACCCCTCGGGCGGCGGCTCCGCAGCTCCCGGGGCTGGGCCGTGGTTCTAGCACCGGCTGCTGGAAGACCACGGCAATCACAGGAGCCAGCGCTGCAACTTAAGGCGGCTCAGCGCAATCGGGAGAGAGGCAGAGCGGTCCCCTATATACGTATTTTCCACTTTAGCCGGAGCTCCGCTGTGCTCCCGGCCGGGCTCCCACCAGCTCAGCAGGGCAGGGACGAGCCCTGTGCGCCCCTCCAGCCAGCGCTCCGGGGCAAAGCTGCCCTTCCCCCGTTCTGTCCAGAAAGCTGGAGATTACCAGTGCACCATGCAGCGTGGTGCAGCTTACTGCTGTCCCCAGGGCTGGAGAGGTGACAGCGTTCTACAGCCCTGAGGCAGGAAGGCAACAAGATTTATAGGGAAAAAGCAGCTATTGCAGGCATAAGGAGGCTGGGCTGAGGCTCTTCTTCACACCAAAAGTATATTGCAGACTGCCTCACCCCAGAACTGGCCAGAATAAAGCAGAAGAGACTCTCCACCTTATCTCCACCCATCCCTGTCCTCGCTGACTTCTGGAGTAGATCAACCCCACAAGCAGCAGCTTGCAAACAAATCCAATGAAGGGGAACCACCCCACGCCCTGCAGAGCTGAACATTTGCTCTAGCAATATAGCAAAGGTGACAACCAAATAGCAGCAGCCAGCCACAACTCCACAATAAGAGCCCACAACCAGAGTCATCTCTCTGCAACCGCACATGACAACCCCACAGCCAAGGACGGGAGCCTGGAGAGCACAGCGTGTGCCCAACTGCCTTGCCCCAGCCATGCTCTCGGCCGACAGGACCTGCCCACCCAGACCAAAGCAGCCCCAGCAGCGACACCAAACCTCCAAGTCCGCTTCTCCAGCTGGAGCGCTGTTTTTGTGATGCTGCATCTCAAAGAGTGTACGTACACAGGAGGGAGGAGGAGAGAGGAGAGGGGAAAAAACCCTTAAGAATCAAAACCTGCATTTAAAGGCAAGTTTATAAAGCATGAGCACCAGCCCCTACTACACCGATCTGATGGCTCACTCAAGCAGGAAGATCAGAGTCTGCAGTGGAAATGCCCCCAGGCAGCTCCAACCACAACGTCTTCCATTTTTCCCTCCTGTTCTTCAGCTGAGGTGACACGCTGGATTGCTAAAGCATTTCGCACCCCATTTGCCCCCCAGACCAGAGCCCCAGCAGCCCAGCAGCTTTGGGGACAGTTGCCCAGCTGTGTCTGCAGCAGCCGCAGCTGGAGCAGCGCACCCAGCCGAGGGTGTCCCCTGCAGACAACGCAGCCACCCGTGTAGACAGACAGAGAGGTCCTCCCTTCAGCAGCCGGGAGCAACAGTCCGTCCTCCTCCCACCTCACTCCATCCTCCTCTTCCTCCTCGCTGGGCCGAGGTGAGGAGGTGGCAGGAGCAGTCCAACTGCATTCCCACCCAGCGGCCCACACTCTCCTCCACGGCCAGAGAGCCACCGCTGATCACCCTGTTAAATGAAAAACAATATTTAATTAGGACAGAGCTAGGGGAGTACACAATTAAACACTCTGTTACTATCGCTCTTGCACAGTTTAAGCCTCAGTTCAATAAAGAACCATTAAAAAAGGCTAATATTGAACCAAACCTCAAGCAGCAGAGCCGCATGCTGCATCACTAGAGCGGCCAGAGGACAAGGAGCAGGCTGGAGCACAGCCAGCACCAGCACTGCACATGAGATGGGGACATGGGGATGTTCCCTCCAGAGCCTTGCACCCGCCAGCAAGGGGAGTGCAGCCTTGGGACACAGGGCCAATGCAGATGGGAACCCGTGATCAGGTACCCATGGACAGAAAGGAGCCGGGGCAGCCGCAGCTTTCGAGCGGAGGCCTGAGCTTTCCGCAGGGCTTTAGGGGCAGAAGCAGAGAGGCTGAGCCCAGATGCGAGGCACGGCCGGGTGGGCAGGGGAGACCCCCACCTCTGCCTGGCCAGGTATAAGCCCCCGAACCCCAAAGAGGAGCCAGATTGCATCCGCCTGCCCATGGGGCTCACAGACCAAACTCACCAGCACAAAAAGGCTCCGTCCAGGTCCTGCACCCCATTCTTGGGATGTGCCAGCAGCAGGGACCCCGGCCAAGCAGCAGCAAGACCTGGGCTGCCGGTCTGTGGAGAGAGAAGCATCAGGGACACCACCGGGGAGTAAGGTAGGAGGCCATGTCTCCCCCTCCCCAGCACACAGGTCTACGCCCAAAAACAGGCCTCCAAGGTTTTTGTTTCCCAAGGGGAGCAGAGACGAGCCCTGTTCAGGATGCAGAGGGAAGTTACTAAGCCCTTGCCCCCCTCCCATGCCTGCGCAGGGAGGGGGCAGAGCCGCCACGGCTGGGTGGTTAGAGCCAGCACTGAAGCCCCCCACGGTTACCCCCCGCAGGCACCAACCCTGCCCCGAGAGACGCTCTCCTTCTGCAGCAGGAGAGCAGGCAGGGCAGCACAACCTGCCAGCGAGAGCAGGGAGCACGGCGAGGCTAGAGCAGCGGGGTGCGCAGCTGCCGACGCCTTGTCAGGCGATGATGCGGACCTGGAAAAACGCTCACTCAGGCAGGATGCCTAGTAATAAATTTATTGTATTTTCTTACATATTCCCCTTTTTGCACTTAATTCCAATTCCTCATATTCAAACTCTTCTTTCTGAAAGAAAATTATTTGTAACATAAAAATATAAATTCTGCATATTAAAAGTGCATACACCTTGAATAATAAAACATACAAATAAATAATAAAAGGCATTGACACAGTCTCATGCACTTGTCCTCAAATAATTTAAAATTTATGGTACAATGTTCAATCCCAAGTAAAGACAGCCTGCTTTCCAGATTACTGTACAGTTCAAAAACATTAAAATACAGAAGAGAATATCAAAGGTGTGGGCAAGCCCCACGTCCCAGTATCAGTGTACAGTGATGTGACATGCAGTTTTTAGAACTGTAGATATTCCAGTGTAAAATCTGACATTGTGTCCAGAAGAGAAACTGCATTTGCAACAGGACTTAAAATTCAATTTTAACCAATGGTGAGGCACAGTTGGTGAGCAAATCTGTACAAATTAATACTTGGAAGGCCACAAGAAAATAATCTAGCCACTTGTAGCCTGTATTCCCTTGTGTCACCCTACCCAAGGCAATGTAGCACCTAAAAATGGTTTCTTATTGCACTGCACAAATGCCATACAAACCTAACACTAACTTTCTTGCAACGCGTTTGTGGTGCAGGGCCTAGAGTGAAACGGAATTTGTGTTTACACTTAGTTTTAATCTGTGTCTTTTAAAAAACACTATTTGCAGATAAATTGAGTGCTATCGCCTTTAAAAAAATAGAAGATTCCCTAAACCTTTAGACCTAATATAGATATTGTACAAGTCTTCAGGTACTTTTATTTTACAAAATAAAGCTCCTAATAGTAAATGCTTTATGGTGCTTTTATTAAGAAAACCATGTAGTACTTTCATCTCACCACAGATTAAAACTAAATTTCAGTTCCCTCCACAGATAACATTAGATACCGCCAAATTATTTTGGATTAGTAGGCAAATGACAAAGATAAAAAAAAAACAGTAAAATTATTTGGAATGTAATTTCCAAATCCTCTCTGTGCCGGCTGACCAAGGGGGACGGGCACAGAGCCCGCGGGGGGAGCGGGGCCAAGAACCTGCCCGACGCCCAGCCGTGGCTCAGACCGGCTGCTCTGTGAAAACAAGGGTGCTGCGAGGTGGTTTCTCGCGGGGGCACAGCCAGGCAGCCCAGGAGGAATCCCGGGACCTACACCTCTTGCTAACCAAACGTGCTGCTCGTGAGACCTCGCCAACCTGCCAAGTCAGCCGCCTCGAGCAGGCGGCTGCCCGCTTTGCCCAGTACACCCCACGGGCTCCGACCCCGGCCGGCCCCACGCTGCCACCAGCCGCACCATGTGCGCAACCACCCCGGTGGGATCTGCAGTCCGACGGGAGCACGGCTCAGACAAGCAAACGCCACCACGGTTTTGGAGCACAAACGGGAAGCACAGCCACCCCTGCGGGCAGCTGGGGCCCAGCACGGCTCTTCCCGGGAAGGCAGGCAGAAGCCCCATTACTAGTACAGGCAGCACACTGGCAACTGGAAACTGCTCCCTTAGCACGGAAATTCAACAAAAACTCTTTTTTTGAGTGCTCGCATGGCTACAGGTGACTGCCTCTTCTCACAACATAGAACACGTCATTAAAGTTACATGGAAAATGGCAGGCTACATACAGAACACTGATCAGGTTTTCCCTGTTAAAAAAAAGAAAAAGCAATACAATACAGAAAACCAGTTTGTTCTCATTTCAACATTTCAGATCCCTTTGACGTTATGCTACACTCCAGCCTTGTCAGTAATGCAGAATTCTGCAAAGGAAAGAATCAAAGATGTGCAAACAAAGCAGGAACCCAGGGACATGCTCCTATGCGCTGACACGCAGCTGCACCAAGAAACAGAAATACAGACTCAAAGCAGTGCTCCAGAGTCGACCTAGCAGCTTCTGATACTGAAAGCAC
This sequence comes from Aptenodytes patagonicus, assembly GCF_965638725.1. Taxonomy (NCBI): domain Eukaryota; kingdom Metazoa; phylum Chordata; class Aves; order Sphenisciformes; family Spheniscidae; genus Aptenodytes; species Aptenodytes patagonicus. The sequence goes on from NC_134961.1 coordinate 4,422,935, forward strand.
GGTCTATGGTTTGTATTAGATGCTTGCATAGTTAGTAAGTGCATGCGTTTGGGTACAGCGAGAGAACTGCCATGCAAAACTGCCTTTATTACTGAGAAAAAATGGTTGATCATGCTCAAGTTTCAGCTTTGGAAAGCAAACAACCCTGCAGCTAAGACAGATGAGGGCACTTGCAGTGGAATAAATGTACTGTAATTAAGCTGCTAATTTTCTATCCTAAGCATCTTTTTTTTTTATTTAGCCATATTTGATAAGTTTGAGAGGGTTAACAATTTATACACCCAAAGTGAGACACTTACAAGTTACAGAGAACTGCAGGCACCAAATTGTCTATCAAATGTGATTAATACAAATAAAAGGTGCCTCTTTAATACACGTCATTGAAAATGTGCTTATAATTTGTATACTACTAAACACTATCCAAAAGACGCAGCCCAAAAAGGGTAAAAATAATTTCTTTAGGTGACTCCAGCAGGAATCTAGCACTGGAATGAAGGCACTGCTTTCCTGCGCCCAGAGGGCTGATTCCAGGAACAGGAGCAAGTGTCAGACTAGAGATGTGATGTGAAATACAAGTTACACATGGCCGATGCAGGTGAGTTCAACCCAAAGTTGCTTGGAAACACACCATAAAACCCTTCAGAGGACTTGAAGCCTGCTTTCCCTTGGAGCTCGCACAGCTGTTTGAGAACAGGGACAGTGCTGGACCTCCCCCTTTCAAGGCATTTCTCACCAGCGTGAGGCTGCCCTGTAAACCTTTGCGTCCAGGCACCGTGGCTGTGCAAGACTGGCAAAGCAGACCCAGACAGCAGCCATTCTCATCCCACTCAGACACCCAGCCACAAGACCTCCAGGCCCCACGTGCCACCACCCAGGGGCAGGTGGAGATCCCTGGCCAGCGGTGACCTTCAGAAGATGGCAGAACCCACCTCCTCCACAGCCACAAATGCTTCTGAAGCCAAACATGAATTTTAAGGAAAAGAGGTGACCACATACAAGTGGCTGCTTCAGAACAGCCTCAAGCCTTCACTGCTCTAAGGATCAATACACAAAGCCAAGGTGGTGTGGCATCTAGGACTTGGAAGATCCCTCTCTGGTGTGTTCCCTAGTACCGTGCCACATCCTTACATCTGAACAACGCGATACACATGGACAGGAATTCCTACGCATGAAAGGGCTAAGAAATAAGTCTGCTTTAAAGCAAGGAGAGAAGGCTGATGTTGCTTTTCCCCAAATCACTTTAAGCAGGGCCTGCAATAACCTACATTCAGTTTTAGAAAGATTTACTCTACATCACTGATGGAGCCATGACTTTTAACATAAGCAACGAGGCCTGGTTTTCACTCACAATGAACATTGTTGTTTCCTGGACCCACACCCTTCAACCCTCTCCTGTGCAAGGAAGTTCACATACTAGTGGAAATCTGTGATACCGAAAAGCAGAGATGCAGAGTGGCAGCAAACAGCTGCTTTCCAAACTGCTTTGTTACAGAGTGGACCCAGCCACAGAACAGGGACTGCACTTTCCAGGTCCTGCACGGGCATGCTTTGCACGTTTTGCCTGGTGTGTGCCTTATATTCAACACGAACTACAGTGCACCCTTGTAAGTCAAAACATTTTGCCTGAGGACGCCCTAAGTCAAGCCCTCCTGAGCCAGAAGACACGCCACGTGCTGGCAGCCCACCACAGAAGAGCAGCATACCATCTCCTCTAAGACGAGGGCACTGTCAGTACAGCCTCTCCTGCCCACCCCATGCTCATTTGCGGAGCGAGGAGTCTGTGCACCAGAGCTGCTGTTTTCAGAGGGACAGGTAGGAAATCCAGTTTGGCAGCATGTGCAGAGTAGATAGTGCTGGAGCTGGCAGCAACTTCCATCAGGAATTACGGAGAATACACAGAAAAATAGCTAGATTACACATCATGGGATTGCAGAGGTTCAACTGCTTTTAACATCAGCTGCTGGAACACTTGGCACCAGGACCTTCCATTCCCATTTTGTCTAAATGGGAGCTCTAATGATCACTCTCATGCCCCAAATACAAACATGTTGAACTGGCATTCAGCTAAAATGCCAATTTGGACATGACTTCAGATTTCCTTCAGTCCAGGCATGCAATACAGGAGCAAAAACACCTCAAAAACCATACACCAGCTTCCAGTTTAAACTTCTTCAGTGAACTATGTCATGAAAAGAAAATGTCATTTGATAAAAATAACCTTGCACAAATATCCCATGGTAAAATGCACAGAAAACTAGGTTCTGTCTATTTTAAAAGATACCAAACCAAGTTTGCACTAGCTACCAGAAGTACATTCTTGCTAGAAGAGTTGTTACAAGAGAAGAGCCAACACAGTGCAAGACCTTAATACAGATAAAACCTTAAACAAATGCTTCAACATCAGCATTTCAGGGAGTAATTTAAGTACTACAATGTGAAGCAAGTCTTATCTGCTCTGCTGGATATAACAAAAAATAATCCAAGAATAATCCTAGTCATACATTTAAGAAGCAAGTAATGCAGTCTTTGCTTCTTGTTGCTGCAATAAATGAGACTGAAACAATACCTGGGAGAAGAAATGCATCAAGAAGATGGTCATGTTCAGGTTTAAAAACATAGTCCAGGGCACAGAGTCCAGCACATTGTAAAGACATGCAGGCTACTGGCATTGCTTCTGGGTTGCATGAAGGTAAGTACTGCAGAATGTCATCAGGACAGAACAAGGGTTATACTGCAGGTGGGCTCACCGTCACACTGACCAGAGCTCTGTAGCACCCCCAGCTCAGCTCCACACACACGCTGCCTTTTCTCCAAGGTGTCAGCTACCCCCAAAACACTTCTCTCCAAAGCTTGCTGCAGATGTGTGGTGAGCCGAGTACAAGAAGTGATCACGGAGCAGCACCATGCCCAGCAGACCTGGGGGCAAGGCTTCTTGCAGGGTTGTCAGCACATCAGCTCAAGAGTGGAGGTGGAAGAGACTAGCTCAGAGTCACTACTTGTTCAAGGGCTGTTTGTTACGGTGACAGAAAAGATGTACAAATAGGTCTGTCCGTAAGATAAGCCTGGAGAAGCTTTGCCAAACACGACTGTATGACAGGCAAAGACCTCATTCAGAAAACAAGCGTGCCCAGCACACTGCCAGCTGCTGCATGTCGTGACCTACACAGATTGCTGCTGTACATAAAGGATAAGCAGCACATTAATAAACACCCATGAAATTAAAAAAAAAAGATTACACCACATGTATATAAGAGGACTTGAGGAATCCACCTTTTAAGAGGAATCTTAAAGAACTTGAGGAATCTCCCCTGTAAGAAGGGCATGTAAACAAAGACGTCACTAGATGTAGTGTTTTAACCCTGATAGAGACTGTCATCCAAAGAAGAATGGGGATCGCTTCGCTGAGACATGTGGTAGCCAGACCCGCCGGGGAAGGTGACAAGCATGCCGAAGGGAGGAATGTAGCAGCACCCTGGAGAATGTGAAAACTGCTCCACGGTATTTTGGTACAGCCCCTCCAACCCGCACGAAGAGGCTTGTTCAAAGCATGCTCAGAGAAGGCAGAGAAGACAAGACAACACTTGACTTATCTAAACATTACTCCTATAAATAACGGATGCTATATTCACACCACTACAATTAAGCATCTGAGCACATTAGGAAACACTCCTTCTCAGGAGTTTGAACAGGGGTCCTAACAGCATCACTGCCATTCAGGTGCATGAAGACAGCTCTCCTACGGCACTGCAACCATCTCCCACCTAGCACTTTCACAGGTACGAGCTGGCAACCAGCTGCTGATTTCTTCTGTTGCTTAGTATAGTGTTTCAGAAGAAAGTAATTAAAGAGGACAGGGTAGAGGTCACCTTAGGTATGGACAGAGTAAAACTCTTCATAGACATAGCAACAAAAAATGCAGGTTATATTTCATAAAAAAATGAAACAAAACTTTCTGCTGTTGTAATGCAAAAACGAAATCTATTCCAGACACACATATGCACAGACACACGGGTACCTTTCTGTCCATCCACTAATGCTAGTCCCTCCTATACTGGCTGAGTATATACCTGAGAAACAACATTAGTGTTGAAATATTGCCCTTTAGAAAGCTTGAAAAATGGAGGGGAGCGGGGAGAGAGGGTTGAGAGAGAGCATAAAGAAGCGGCAGTCTCCCCTTTCCAGTTTCCTTCGCATCCTCCACAGCTCAGAACAAGGCCATACACCAGCGTGGACACAGCCTGCTCAGAACAAGACCAAAGGAATATCAGTTCACAGCTCTACAAAGCACACTAGTGTCAGTACAACTGGGTTTCAGATTTCAAACCCTGAATCTGAAGAAAGTTGTTGCATTTGCTATAAAGAGACTCCTGTACAAGTGCTATGGGACAGCTGCATTCATGTTCAACAACAACTCCAGCTAGACTACTTGCATCAGTGCTGGCTGCCTGTGGCTATTTGGTTTGATGGCAGAATAAAAAGGCGCTTTAACAACTTGCAGTTAACTTCTCCTCAAAACATACATTAGGCACATGAACAAAAAAACAAGAGCTCAGAATAAATTAGCTTCTCAGCAGAAAAGACACCTGGATTGCAGCATTTCACTGAGGTTCCAGAGAAGGCCGTACAGACACCTGCATGCTGGAAGGTAATTTTTTCAGCGGCTTGTCAGCAGACTGCTTGCCACTGGAAGGAGGAGACTGGACTCCGGGATCTAGCTGGGAAGACTTGGACTTGCGACTGGATAGCAGAGAATGTTTGTTGGGTGTGGCATCTTTTGGGACAAGTTTTTCTTTTGCGGTAATGTTGGCATTGGTTTGAGAGGCTGGTGGGACAACACCTTTCTCCGATTTGTCTTCCAGCACATTTTTACTGCCTGACTTGGAACTGCCACTCACTGTCTTTTTTGAGAGCATCGTTGTCTTTCCCAGATCTGCAGACCTCCGGGTCTCCTTCTGCCTTAAGGCTGATTTAAAGAAAGACAATCCTTTCTCTTCTGACTTGCTGTCCCTCTTCAAACCAGAACGCACACCAACATTTGGAGACCGCAGGTTGGCCATAGAGGAACTCCGCACATGCTTGCTGTCTACTGCCCTGCTGTCGCTCCTAGAGTGGCTTATCCGCGGGGAACTCGTTCTTGAACTGCTGGTAACGCTTGTTTTATCTGACCCCAGACTTATCTTAGAGCCCTCCCTGCTGAGGCTTCGGTCTGAAGTCCGGCTCTTCCCAGCAGAAGAGCCCTTAGTCAATGAGCCTGATGGGGTTTTCTTGGCAGCTGTGGAGGATGGAGAACCACCCGACTTTTGCTTCTGTTGAGCCGATGGGACAGCCACCTCAAGGGGCTTCGTGCTATGGTCCTTCCTAGCCTGAGTGGGAGCAGGAGACCCATGTCGCCCACTGGCCCTAGAGGAGTCCGTCTTACTTCTAGACCGGGAAACTTTCTGGGAACTCTTTAGTGGAGGAGAAGAGTGAGAGACTTTGGTCTCTTGGGTAGGTAAGACTGTCCTTCCCTTCCTCAAACTTTTGTCTGGCTCAGAAACTCCCTTGGAGCTGTGAACCTTCTTAGGGGTGCCATCTGCCTTCTCTGCAGCCAGCCCTGTCCCAATGGGGGCTTTCACCTCCTTGACTGGAGAGCTATCCACAGAATCACTCTGATCAACAAAGGCGATTTGATTGTTGTTATCGAAAGGGTCCAAAGCAGGGTGATTCCTGTCTGGCTGCACAGAGCTTTTACCATACCCATCTGAAAGATCTGAGCTAGATGTCCTTACAACAGACTCTTCCCTGAATGCCCCTTCCATGACAGCCAAGGGGGCTCTGCGAGCCGTCCTGTGCTCTCGCCGACTGCCATCACAGGGCTCCAAGTAGCTGCTAGAGAGATTCCTCAGGCTGCCGAAGCAAGAGGTGGAGACTTTATCATCAGCCGCCTCCCCGATCTTCTCCAGAGTGGAAGCAGAGGTATGTACAGGGGAATCTCCAGAGAAGCGCGATGGAGAGTTGGAGCGCAACTGCAGTTTTGCAGAAAGTGACCACGAGGGCCTGACACCATTTTCACTCACTGCCAGCGGGCTGGTGACAGAAGATCTAGATGACAAGCTCTGACGCTGGACGCTCCTTACAAAGGGACGAGTTGAAAATCCTCCTGCAGGGAAAGAAAGCGACATCCTCAGTATGAAAGCCAAGCCTGCAGTCGGTTTATCCCACCTATCCACAGACGCTATTTCCATATGCGAGTCAGACAGCCCACCTACACCAGATTGTGTACCTATCCCTTCATGCCTGCTGCAGGCACAGCTTCTTGCGTAAAAGCTGAATAAGGAACTCAACAACTGTTATTTGCTAGTGGTCACCCAGAAGTAACTCTCTCTGAAGCCTGTAATTGAAAATCCAGATTTTCTTCTCATCCCCAAACAGCGGGAGACCAAACACAGGTTTTGTACCTTGGAAGTCCGTGAAGCTAGCAATGAGTTCACCAACTATGATTATGCTGCCATAAATACATTTTTCTGTATGAAAGAATATTTTCCCGTACCACCCTGTAAAAGGCAAAGTAGGATTCCTACCTCTTTAGATAAAGCAATGTATTTGTATTTACAAACACAAAGTACAACAATAAGCATTTTAGAAATGCAACTACCACGGCTGGATCTGACAGCTAGATCACAACACTGCTGCAGGGACATCTCTATACCCGCTTCAAAATGCTCAGACTGACCCCTGAAGCTCCACATTTTCAAGAGTTATAAGGCACTATGTGGAGAAGCCAGGCAAAGCCAGGAACTGAACAGTTACTTGCACACACAAGTGAATTTGCGTATCTTCACACCTCCCTGGGAGCAGTCCTCTGCAGCATGGCAGCAGACAATGAGTACCTACACTAAGTTGTAGTGACATGTCAGCCACCCTGCAAAGGTGCTGCAGTGAAACCCAGAAAAAACACAAACGCAAGAAGTTCTTGATTGAGAGGTTTAGTTGATGGTATTTCCTTTCAAAGAAAGGATCCTTAAGGGTCCTGCCCTGCTCTTCTCCATCCCTTCACACCAGAGAAAAAGCTCACCTGTGCCAGAACCCATCTGCTCCTACTGACACAGGGCCTGCCTCCCCCAGCTGCTAGAGGAACTGTCCCCTTGTAACTACATATTTTGCAGCTACCTTAGTAGGGATCTTGTAACAGAAGAACTAGTGGCCCAATATCCCCCACACGCTGCAGTGTTGATACACACCATCATCTTCACTCCTTTCCCCGGTCAGCTCTACCGATTCTGAGAGCGAAGCCAGAGACGTGCGCCGCGATGACGCTGCCGAAGCAATGCTGGGCTGCTTGCTACCAGGAAGACGGCTGACCCAGTGCTCACAGAGCGAGGAGCTTGTGGAGCCTGCAAGGAATCAGGCACAGACATCAGGCCAGCAGCACACAGCTGCAGAACACGTGAAACCTTGGAAGGCTACTGAGAGTCAGGTACGTACTGCACTGGCTTCGACAGACACCTGGAGTCTGGAGCTGGCCCACACAGCCACAGCATCCAGATACTGCCAAGAGAATAAGTCTTTACTCTTATGAAATAGTTATGGTCGTAAGTGAAAGACAGAATTGCACTTGTTCCAGTATGCTGTGAATCAAAAGAATCAGTGCAGCACACAGGTAGAGGGCAGTCCTTGAGCTGCCACGAAAATGCAGTGCAAACCCTTTCCTTTCCAAAGCCAAGTGACCAAGCCTGTGTCTGCCCCCAGCTCACCCTGGATTCAACCAACACATTCAGCTGCTGGCTGCCTACTTGAGACCAACAGCACTGCTGGAGGGAATGAGCTAGTCACATTTTTATGTCATGGTTTTGACAAGGGCAGCTCTGAGCAGAACTACCCATGGGGGTGGAGGGGGATTCCCCCATTTCCACAGCCTCTTTGCCACAACTAGCCTTAACAGAAGAGGTGGGAGTTTCCCACAGCCTCTGATGCACAGCAGACTGAGACAAGCCTCGCTGAATTCTGGGACAGAGTGGGGGCTTAAGCAGAGCTGGGCAGAAAATTCTTCAGAAAGACAACCTATCCATGAAAGACAAACTACAACCACTCCTTGACAATGCCAGCGGGGCTTACCTGCCACAGAGCTGTTAGCAGACCACGACGGGATTGCTGTGCGTCTCTGGTAGAAAAGAATATAAGCTGTCTGCTTGCAGACTTCGTTTTCAGAAAGTTGCTGAACATCACTGTCATCAAAGCAGTACCACTGGCCATCAACGGAGTTTTTGCAATATGCTGAGAGAAAATACATTACTATTAGACTTTCCTCACTCCTGCTACTCAGGTTTGCTGTATGATAACTTAAACATGACCTTATCTGCTATGATGGACTCAGAAGAGAATGAAAGGAACAGATTTATTCATGCAACACATCCTCTTCCAGTCTGACTGGCAAGATGGGGGCCTGAGGCCACCAGAATACAATAAACAGCTCACATTTCAGGATTTTCTTTGTTCAACACTACTGCTCAGAACAGAACACCATTTGGGGTGGCTCCGTTCACTTCACGTTCTGTAACTTGTGGCAGTCTGCCTCCATCAGTGATTCTCCTTCTAACTGAGCCCACCCAGGACAACACAGCCCAGAGACGTACATCAGAGGGCAAAACCGGACACACACATTTTCTGGGCTGCTGCGTGAAGTCACACAGATCCTAAGAACCACCAAGCAACTTTGTCTATCTCTGGCTGCTCTGGGAGCTGCTGAAACAAGCAAAGAGGAGTTCATAAACTGGCTGTGCACATAGGCAATGTGCAAATACTTCCTATGTATAACAGCCTCTTGCAACTACAGAAGTTCTGCGTTGAGTGGCCAGAAGCATTTTTGAAACATGAAAGGCCAGTTACATTACTCTGAAGGAAAACAAAAAAAAGCAGAGAAAGAAACATACAGTAAGACATTTGGGGTCACCAGGCATTGTTCCATTCCTCACAGTCATAAAGGTTACCCCTCAGGTGTTACATAGCCCGCCCTTGTTAGTTGGATTAGGTCCTTTTGTCAAGAAAGATGAAGAAGTTATGGACACTCGATAGAAAAATATAACCGTTTTCTTTCTGAAAGGATCCAACGTACATAATATTGCAGGATACTTGCCTGTATAGTGTCCCCCTTGCATGGTGCCATGATGATTGCAGACAGCATACAGGTCATAGATATAGTCCTCAGGATCCCTTCCGAGACCATAAGGTCTCCTCCAGGGCGACCAGTGTGATGGCAGACTCCAGCTGCTCTGACTGCGTTTAACAACATGAGGAGTCATGTCCAAGCCACTCAGGGGGAATTTAACCATGTTTTGAAGTTTCATCCTTCGGTCTCCTTCCTGTGTAAACAGAGAATAGCGTGAGCTGCAGTGGCAGCAAGGCCACCACGCTTGGAGAAAACAAAAACCCAGGAGAGGAATGCATAGGGCAGAACAGCTGCTTCTGAAGAGGTGGTCTAGTCAGGTCACTCCCTGGCTGAGAAGCAGTCCTCCAGCATCACTGCAAACATCCTTACCTGTCTAAACCTTTTGAGATGTATGATGAGAACATCAGGTAAGGTCCAGAGGCTCAGTGTGATGCTACCCTGCTGCAGCTGCTTGCAGTGTGGGCATCGCCATGCGTCATCTGGGGCAAGCTACAAGGAAGAGGCATCAGTGGGTATGAGTTTCTAAATTCCAAGGCAGCTTTTACTACACCACTGTTCCTCTGCTGCCCCAGGCCCAGTGCAGACACTGACACCTGCACCCTATCTACCTCCAGCATTTATCAAGCTCATTGGAAATGCAGGGTTCCCAATGATGCTTTTCAAAATAGTGACAAGCAAAGAGACATGTGCGCCTCACGCAGAAGGCACTTCCCACTGCAAGACAGAATTTAGCTAGTGCTGCTGTGCTGAGAAGCTATTTGCACCTTATAAACCCCAATCCCTTTGAAGTGGGGAAGAAAAAACAAAGGCAAAAAGCAGACAGGCTTGGCAGCCTGAGTAAAAGTATTCTCACAAGAAAACTAGCAACAAAGAAAGAATCAGAATAGAAAGAAGACAGATGTGCTTCGAATTTCATCTCTGACACCTCGCTGCCCTCTAGAAATCCTCTTCCTCCCTATGTGCCAATGGCACAGACTTACAAACTGCAGAGATTTTCACTGTCCACCAAGGAGAATTTGTCTTTTCAAAGACACAAACACGACATGCACTTCCCTCCACAGCCCAGTGCTCAGAAAACTCAGAAGCCAGAGAGCTTTAAGCTGTCAAACAATTTTTCCCTCACCTCTGAAAGAAGCGACAAGAGAGGCTCCAAAATTATTAAAGTTCAATCACGGATCCGCAATCCACCTCTAGGACCATCCCTTTTTACAGCAGATTAGAGACCTCTGGCAAAGAAATGCAGATTGCTTATGTGTTCCAGGCAAGGGCCAGATCAGACCCATCTCTAGTCTGCCCTATGGCACATCATCTCTCCTGCCACTTCAACCTCCTCACACCATGAGCTGAGCTAAAGGAGAACAGCCACGCTTCTGGAGAACTCAGCTCGGCAGTCACTGCGCTGCCATTCAGGGGGTCCCATTCAGCGACGGTTGCCTTGAGCCAGCCCCAGTCCTGCTCAGGCTTGGAAACACACAATTGCTCCAAGACAGAGCAGTAAATTCCCATGAAGAAGCCACGCTGTTCTAACCCTTTATAACGTATGCCAGAAAAAGACATTGCTACTGCAGAACAGAGGAGTAAGTTCTCATATCAACATTTAGGAGGCAAAAAAACCAAAAGCAGTACCTCCCACAACTTCCTCCTCACTGCAGAGAAACTCTGTTAGGAGGACTGGTAACTAGTGTTGTGTTACAAATTTATTCTCCTGTCTCAACAAATCAGTGTTTGCAGAAAACAGCTACTCTGCTGAATGTGGGAGTTCAGGCAGCATGTGGACCAGCCAGACCTTCCGAGTCTTGGCTGCTATACAGTCTTGTCCCTACCTGTTCCTCTTTGGTGTACAGTTGGAAACACTGAGATAAAGTGCAGGTCTGAGGTTGATGATGAAGCTCTCTCTGCTGGCGGACGCTTTCGGAGTCTGGAATATACTCCTCTTCCGTATTCACAAACAAGCTGCATCAGGGAGACAACACATTTACCAACACATCCACCCGCTCCCCACGAGGAGCCATCCTAAAGGTACAAACAGCAGCTCTTTCCTGGATATGTCCCATTGCACACGAGCGAGAGCCGACTGGCAAGAGATCCCACCAGGGCAACACAACTGAACACAGGGGTAAACAGCTTCAGTGGGCACCCATTCCAGTTTCTCAGACAGAAAAAGCTACTCACTGCCCACAAACTTTCTCACACAAATATGATTTGTGGGGGAAGGAGCCACAGGCGAGACGCCTGCTCCATAATGCAAAACCCCGACTACAGAGAAAAGGACTCCAGCTCGGAGCAAGTCTAGTGCACCCAGCCCCAGTCTGTCCCCCAGGGCACAGGGTGGAGTTTCTGAGGGGTCTCGTGTTTGCCGAGGGGTGCACAATTCACACAGAGCCAAGCTGGCCACAAGCATCACTCTTAAGGTGAACACACTTTAAGGCTTTCTACTTCATACTTACTACTCTTTAGTTTCTTTGTCCCATTCTACCACTAATTTCACATGAGCAGTTCCCCCCTGTCCACATGACTTCAATGTCCTGGAGAGAGGAGCAGACCGAAGTTAGACCACCTTTCAATTTGAAGCCTACGTTATCTTTTACATGCATATAACTTCTCTCCACTAGCCCTTCATCCTTCCTCCACTCCCACACAGCTCAAGTATGCAAAGGAGTAAAAGGAATTCATACAGCAAAGAACATGGCAAAGCTGGCAAACTGCATTTACCTAACTACACTAATTCTGTAAATAAACATACATTTATTTACAGAACAGGCATCTACAAAAATTTCTAAATAATAACAGTCACTAAAAAAAAAAAATAAGTGGGGGAGTAATACTTTCATTCTCTTCTCCATTTCCAAGGAGGACGGACTCCAGATGGCATGACACACAACTGAGCAATCCTCACACAGCTTCTTGAGGACACTCAGTCCTTTCCCTGCTCCTCAGGCCTGTGAAGTCCATTCCCCACCATCCACACCAAGACTGTCCCTTTCTGTATGGCTACACACTGAGTTCCCAGCTGACAAACCTCTCCGCTCCTGAGAACGAGGGCTAACCCACCTTTCCACTGTTGGATGGCAGAGGGGTCGCTCCTCCTGAGGTAGCAAGTACGTGATGCCCACAACACTGACCACTCGCAAGCTGAATGGGCAAACCTGCAAGAGAGTAGAAGCCATCTCAGTGACTCAAACCCAACTTACCTATGTGCAAACCTGCTCTCAGCACCAGCTGACATGTACTTTATCCCAGAACGTGTGTTTTACATGAGAAAGCAAATGCACAAGGTCTCAAATATGCCTACGCCAAGCAGCTAACAGAGGGGTGAGGTACAGCAACTGAGGCTTTGTATCCAAGTCCTCCTCTACTGTGACCAAAGACACCCCTCTTCACCCCTCTGCTGTCAGAGGGAGTTCTCATCAGAAACACGCAATCACTAAGCAAACGTTTCAGCTTTCCTTTTAGGCAAGCACCACCAACCAGTGGATTTCCAGTGCAGACAGCAGCACTAAATATTTCTTGGGGGTAAGGAAGGAAGTGAAGCATGTAATTTCTTCACCTGATCAGTCTAATCTTACTTGTACCTTTCAGCAAATAGACAAAAGCACCAATGAGGTGGAATACCTTGGACATCATTGCACAAAGAAATATTGGGAAGCCATCAGTTCAGCATGTGCAGCATGTTTATCGCTCCAAGTAACTGGCTTCCCCTTTAGTTCATGTCACACAGAGCTGCAAGTCTCAAAACAGACAAACCATTTGACTCACCTGCATGCAGGCTGTAGGCCGCAGGAAATACTGCATCTTCTCCAGAATTTCCTTTTGCAGAATATCCCAAGCAATTGTTTTTTCCAAATGCAACACAAAGGGCAAGCCAAACCTACAGGAAGGAGTAGCATTTGAGGCAGCAATTAAAAGATTATTCTGTTCAGCAGTCCGATCCCCAAACTCTGACAGTGCCACTCTCCTCCTCACTCAGCACCTATGGAGCTCGGCATGCTTTGGATGAAACTTCCCAGAAACCAGGCATTTAAAAACTTGTCTCCAGAGGAGAGGTGCTTAACTTTGAGGAAACACTGTTATGGCCGCCCATGCAGAGGGCCCTTTTTAAAGGGCTGCAGCCCTGCTCTGTGCTCAAGCGGCTTGCTTCAGGCTGCAGAGCTTTGCAACCTGGCAGGGATAACTCTTCGTGAAACAAACTTCAGCAGCTGAGGTAGTTCTCAGTCCGCAGTTGGTACAAATGCCTTTGCCATGGTTGTTCCTCACTTCCCTCACCCGCTGTTTGCACTCCAATTAAAAGTTTCACACATCACAGGATCTGGTCAGATGTGCTTGCTGCTGTCTGAAACCAGATAGCTCTAGAGAGAGGTGGTATGTCCTTCCAACTGGTCTGCATTCACCGCTTTCCAGTAACACGGGACTATTTGAAGTCCACCAAAATTAGGAATATTTCGTTGCATTCATTAACATTTTTTGATCAACATGTTCTTTAGCACTTAATGCAAGCTAGGAATGCAAGCTGTCGCTCCTTCACCTTGTGTTTTCACTACGCGGTGAGTAAAACCCCAAGTCAATTAAGCAGCCAGAAGAGTAACTAACTGTGAAGCTGTCAGTCACCTTTTGCTCTGCTGTCCAGTGCACGCTCTGTTACACACCAGCAAGACAATCTTGTCATTTGCTACTGGTTTAGTAGAGGACTGTTCCAGTTTTCCAGACTTCACTGTTCCTTGAGAGTAAGATATTGTTCGGGAGTGCTCAGTGCCACATTTCAAGTTATTCAGGTTATTGTTCACATGTATTCCTGAAAAATTAGGAGAAAGGAAACATTTTGTTATGTCATTTGCCTTTAGTGCCCTGATGCCCCCCTCAAGAAACTCTTTTGGCTGCAGCGGAGCGGGTCAGTATGGAACAAAGACCATTTTTATTACTTGTATGAAGGCTTCAAAGAGCAATTACTTTTCATAGTGACTATTTCTTTACAGAAAGAAATTATATGCAAGTGCTCACCTAACTGATTTTTCACAGTAATTTCTACAAGTACTCATATCTTTGCCCGCAAGAAAAGCTAAAGTGACAGAAACCCTACTTATTACTTCCAATAATAAAATTTGCCTTTGATTACGCTCTGTCTACCCAGGATGCAATTATTCCCTTTCACTGAGAGGGAGATGCAGAGAAGCTGAGTTTTTTCAGCTTTGAAAGAGAAAGCGTTTGTTCATTCCTCAGACTGTTTATTCATCACTGGCAATCTGATTTTAAATAACACATTTTCAGTGGCTTCATCTGGTCCCTAGCAGATCTTTAAATTAAGCCTGACAATAGATTTCACATTAAGCCAGCCTGGCCTGCAAAATCAGCCCCAGGAAGAGCAAGAAAGGAGTATACATCGCTTCTTGATAACCTCCCGGCTGACAACACCATTAAGTCTGCTGGAACGAGTCTGGACAAAGTCAGAGTTGAAATCAATACACCAGAACATTAACTGCTTGTGGGACTTTTATTCTCCAGTATATCCTTTTCCAAAACAAGCCTCCCTCACCTAGTCACCTGAGGTGGGCATTAAGCGGAGTTATCGACTTACCTCTCTGACTAAGGATACCCTCAGGCCTAAATATCTCTGGGGTCTCAAAGGCAAAAATGCAGTCGCTTTCATGAATGGTGTCCAGGTCATCAGTATCGCAGAAGGAACGATGAAACCCATCATAGTACATCTCCGTCAGCACAATCTGGAGTCAGCAAAAGCAAACCAGAACCCATTAAACCATCCATGCCTGGTCCACCTGAGCTGCCCCATCTCTCGACCAGGACATTCTCCTGCTACAAGAGGACATTCCTCAAAACATCCTGGCATCAGCCAGGAGCAAGGAAGAGGGAAAACAACTGCCATAAAGGAGAAGCTGGGGTAAAGGCACTATGTGAAGAGGTTTTGGTGGGATCCGACAGCTTTCTTGAAGCTCTTCCCTACAGAGGAGTCCCTCATAGGTGCCCAATGGTTCCCCCACTGCCAGCATGCACAAATCACCAGGTGATCAGGCAGAAGGTCTGCACACTCCACAGATGGCTATCCCAACATCACTAGGTTTCAAAAAGTCAATGCACAGAGAAAAGCATGATCCAGATCATCACCACTCTGCTTCCCCCATTTAATCATGGGCAGCGTATTTCAATTCCTACATATCCAAGATGGGATGAAAGCCTCCGCGCTCCCTCCCACTGAAGGCAGGGCACACGGGGTGACGAGACCAGCCTGTTACCTGCTCTGTGGGTATCTTGGTCTCTGAGGAGACAGCTTCCCGCAGCCTGGCCACCGTTCCAGAGATGGGCACTGCCACCCCGATCCGCATGCAGTGAGAGCACTTCCCCTGGTACACCACGGTGACGTAGAGCGGCCTGAGGAGAGCACGGGAGGCACTGCTGGGGCTGGGCTGAGCGTTTCCTGGCAGTATCTTGAACAGAGTCAGCCCAACCTGGGTGCATCCAGGCTGCCCATAAGCTACAGGGCCATCTCGGCAGTCCGGATCCACCTCACACTGGAGTTACGCTCGGCCAAAGACTCCTTTCTTACTACACGGACTGGTGTTACTTGTTCCCACAAGCAGAAAGTCTTCTCAAAAAAGCCCCACAGAGTTAAAAATAAAACTCTCTGTTACAAGGCAATCGTAATTTTCCAACAAGGATCCTGTAATGCAGCTTAGGACAGTCCGAGGCAGCACCTTAAAGCACCACTCAGAGAGCTGCTGCTGGGAACAGCTGCTCCAGGCTGTCTCTCAACACTCAATCCTGCCTCCACCAGCAACCAGAAGTACTACCTCGGGAAGAGAAGAGTGGGGCAGCTAGCCTACCAGGGACACCTTCCCTGGAAAACCCATTCAGCCTCCACTTGGTGGTGGAGCAGGGACTTCTGAACCAAATGTGACATCATCATATTTAATAAGTTCTTTCATTACTTTATTCCATTGCTTCTTGAACCCATACAAGTTTTCTGCATCCAAAACATCAGGTGAAGGAGTTGCTTATTTATACAACGGGTAGTTTTGCTGCACATCTCTTTCTTCACTCTGAACTTTTACCTGGATTTTTTTCCTCCCTGGAGCTTTTTTCTTTTTTTGAAAGACAACTGTTGCCAATAAAGCAAAACATTTTGCAGGAAAGCTTTTAACTTCACTTTTTGAAATTGGAGTGATCAGTGAGACTGTTCTAAAGAAAGTAAAAAAGTGTTTCATCCTTTTCCCCTTTTTAATTTTAAAATGCTATAAATTAAGTCAAAAGCAAAATATTTTGGTTACCTGAATCAAATATATTTTTTTCTCCCAAAAATTAATTCTATAGGAAGTTAAGGGTGGGGGCGAGGGGCCATTCTGAAAGAAGTAAAAGACTCAATTTTCCAATTTACCTGCAATGCAAAAAATTTAAGCCCCATATGGTCCTATCTATCTTTTTTAAAGACTTACCGGAGAGATTTTGCTGACATCTCTCTTCCTTCTGTAGCAAATTAAACAACACTATCTGCATGGAAAACAGCCAACGTTAAGTTCAAGACAGTTACATACCGTGTATGAGGCAAAGGAATCGGCAGAGAGATGCAGAGAAAAGGGTCAAAGGTGTTACTCTGCTTCTGGCAATGAGGGCACGTCAGAGAGGACCTAGTACAAATATCAATAATAGGACAGAGTTATACCTCATTTCATCAGGCATGGATAATTCATCAAGTCACAAATAACAGCCTTCGCATGTCAACCTGGCTGCCCCTTTCTACTGTTCTTTCTCCATACAGAGCGGCTCTGCACGGAGGCTGTATAGACAGAGCTGCTGTAAATGATGGACTCCTGATTTCTAGATCCTTTTAAAGTAATTAGTCTCAAAGTTCATTACAGGGCATGCCAGGAAAAGACTTCACTCCAGTCACTGAATTTCTCTTTTAATAAACATCACTGCAAAATTAATAATTCACCAACAGTAGCTCCAACATGGAAGACCTGGAAGGATTTTCTCTTTGAAGAGAAGGGAATTGACGGGAGAGGGATGGCAACAGTCAGCACTGCAGGTGTACAGATCTCTCTTACTCAAAGGGAGAAACTCCAGACAATACATCTCTCACATTCAGAATTAACCTGCACCTTCCACCGGCTTCGTGTTTTATACCAGGCTTAAGACTTCTCCTTTGCAAAGGAAGCCTTGGCAATTATCAGGGAGAAAGCCCAGCAATTAAAATTCTTATAGCAGCACAGATACAAGCCATCGAGGAGCACTGGAAATTAGGTTGTTTTCTTGTATTAGTTCTGAAATTAGAAAGCTCCCTTCCCAAAAGTATGGGAAACTCATGGGAAAACCCCGAAGGGACAGTGAAAGATTCAGCTCAGAACTCTCGAGTGCCAGATAACAGGAACTCTACAGGACATCTGGGATCTGTAACTCCCCAGCAGCCTCCAGGCACCTCCAGGTCTTGCCACAGGCTCTTGCCTCTGAACAGCCAGGGTAAGCCTCACAGCACTGAGTCATCCTGAGTCTTTGCTCCATTGAGCACTGACTTGCTTTCAGGATGCGTGAGGGCAGGTGAAGAGGTGGTACATACTGTAGATTTTCACAGAATATACCAAATTAGAAGTAGTGAAACTCTTTCTCCTCCAGAGCAAGATCCTAGTTCAGATTTCATTCAACAGGAGTTCAGAAACAGCTGTTAACACAATGACACCAGTCTCAACTGTACTGGGAGCTAGCATCAGGGTAGAATTATACTGGGGTCACCAATACATACAATAATGCCTCAAAATTTACAAAATATCATACCTGTACTGGGCTTGAAAGAGTTCCTGCACAAAAGTACTACTGATTGGAAAGGCTGGTCCCTCGAGCAGCACGTCATCCTCCAGCGGTGGCTAAAAGAGAAGAATAAACCCTAGAAGCACATCCAAGCGTGGAGGTGCAGCACATTAGATGGCTCCAGTACTCTTTGTCAAATTTGTGCCCTCCTTGCCCAAAACCACCAGAAAAATGTCACAAAATTTTTAACCAAGTGCGCTCTGCTCACATGGGTAGTTATGCAGGAATGTGAGGTAGCTAGGGCAGCCCGAGGAAAGGCAGGGATCTCACACCAGATGATGTGTCTGGCAGTCCCTCCCCTGTAACACCTCCCAGCTCTGGCAGAGCGGTATGCGACCATTCACAAACGGTTGTATTGGGGAGCACTTGCCAGGGATTAGTGAAACAGTTAGTTACATTCACAGGGCCAGAAACAAACAGTATTTTAACCCAAGCTTTTGTTCCATACAAGTTATCAGAGCTGAGAAGCCAACACATAGATCTAATTTAAAAAGACAGACCGTATGCAAAGTTGCAGCTACTCTCCCACGTTGGCTCCCAGCAAAATCCCTTACCTTGAGTGGAGGCATGCCGCTGTAATTCACTGCATTGTTCAGATCTTCATGGACTCTGTCTAGAAGCCAAAGCAGGAACTCCTGCGCATCGTGCTGGGCATTCCCGCGGTACTGCATAGCGTTCTTGGACACAATGTTCTGCAGAGAGACAGAGATGGCGTACAGCAAAAGCACAAGAATCAAGCTCTTCCCTTTACCAAGCCCTCACAATCAGACAGGCACAGTTAACAGTGCACTCAAAACAGGGACTGCGGACAGCTCTGGATGGTGCACTGCCTTCCCACACCACCTGGGGACAGGCCAGGACCTACCATCGTGTGTGGGACCCTCCACACAACTTGAGTTAAAGAAGCCGCTGATGCCTTGCTGGGCAGAGAAACTGCCACCTGCTCTGAGAACAGACCAGACGGGTTATGGCAGTGGTTACAGAGGAGCTACATCATTGTTTAAAAAGAAACGTTTATAGCAAACTTGGGACTCAATTACATGAGATGAGCACCAAAACGATCAACCTACAACATTTTCACACAGGTCAAGAGCAAGGCAAGCTCACTTCAATCCACTGACAATGAGAAGCAGTATTTCCCATGCTAACACAGAGCAAAGGGTATTTTTAGTCCTACCTATCCACGTACCACAGGGTCTGAAACTGTTCATTTCCTAAAATATATTTGTTTAAGCTGAAGCAAAACAAGTATTTAGTCTCCTAATGTCCACTCACCCTGTCTAGCTCATTCCTGCTTTGGTGAGATTTCCCAAAACCTAGATGCAGATGCTCAGTGCTAATACAGGTATCCAATTCCAGGAATCAGCCAAAATCAGTACATCAAAGCTGCAGATGCTTCTACAAACTGATCATCCCAATAATATGCAGGTAGAGCAAACTTACTTTGCATCACTCTCTTAAGCACATAAGCACTACAGTCACCGTGTAATTTTCTCCACTAGCTATCAAGTATCCACACTATGCACAACTTGCTCATCCTAAATACCATCTTCTATTGCTACGACCCGAAACAGAAAACTTGCTTAGGACGGACCACTGAGCAGGAGGAAAAGCGCAATTTGCACTGGCATTGCACACAGTTATGAACGACTGTCCCAGCCAGCCAGACGCAGCTTTCCCTCTAGCTGGAGCAAGCATAAGGAACCGAAGGGTCACAGAACGACCGACGCCAGAGCAGTGCGGTACCTGATGGGTGCTGCTGGACCGGCGAACTCCAGACAAGGGAGGACTCAGACAGACACAGGTGCAATGCGCACAACTGGCACTACTTTGGATACAGACTAAGAGCTTGGCGAACGCACCTAATTTACTCTTGAATTTCCAGACAGACTGTCTTAGAAGGACACCAGCACACCCAAGGGATTTGCTCAAACCTGTTTTTCTTCCGGACACAAACAGGAAGGGCTTGAAGCTCACCAGCAACCAAAATCTGCACTTGGCAGATTTATCCTTGCTCTGCAGCTCTGGGGACACCCTTCATAACATTGAAGTTCGCACTGAGCTCTGCAGCTGGGCCACACGCGCCCCTTCCTTAGGACGATGTCTCCTCCTCCTTGAAAAGCCAACAGGAACTCACAGGGCTTGGTAGGGTATCTTCCTCACCAACAGCCAGCATCAGGAAACACTTTCTCTGCTCCAGCTCTCTGATCTCACTTTTACCTCCACAACAACACCCGAATGGCCAGCCAGCACTCATCACTGTGCACCAGGGGACATGGCACAGGCTCTGGAGGATGGGCGCCAGGCACCAGCATCTGCATTCAGCAGGAATACTCTCTGGAGTAACGTGCCATGGTGGGCTGACCCCAGCAGCTGAGCCAGGGTTCCTTCCCGAGCAGCAGACGCCACCACTGCTGTAGAAAAGCCAGCATGTTCTACTTCTTCAAGGAGGCATTGGGCTGCAGCCAGGAGAGCCAGCCTGCTCCTCCCGCTGCTCAGGAAACAGATGAACGTCCTGCCTAACACATCACAGGTCAGCCACCCCCATGTTCCCACTGCACCTATTTTAACCACAAAGTCAATACCAGGCTTTTCTTTGTAAGAAATAGGCTCATGGCAAAGCTCACGTCAGTTGCACAGCTATTACCCAACCTTCCTGTGCTGCATACTACCAGGAAAAGCAATCCTGTTTGGGATGTGCTACACCTACGTCCTTCAGTACACCTCCGGAGAGACAGAAAGTGCTCACGTGGGACTTGAACTTGTTTGAGCAGGGTCCCCAAAAAGGGGCAGCGGCACCAGCAGAGACCAGACTGTACCTGCAGGGCAAGAACCACACGGGAAGGCTGTGGCAGACCAGCCGCCCCAAGGAGCGCCCAGAGGGGCCAGGCAGGCTGCACACGCGCACAGGACCAGAGCTCCTCCATTTCTCTGATCAGACTTCGTAACAGATTTGAGAAATGAGGTTGGGCTGCTTGCTTTATCCCTCTAGAAAATGGGGTCACCAGAAGGGGGGGGTGATGAAAAAGACAGGAAAGGACTGATAAACATATACTCTCTATCCTCTATGATCTGTCCACCTGCCTCAAGGCAGCAAAATAAGGGAAAACAGAAATAATCTGCTCTCATTACATATGTGCAAGCCCTTCTGACAACAGATTTACTGCCCTTGCCCGCACAGGGACCAACACCCTCCCACACAAAATATGTAAACACAGTTTTAAACAAGTAGCAGTCCACAGTGAATACTCACGTCTGCACCACACAGGTGCGAGCCCAGCACACCCCTGCTTGGTGCTCACCGTAACGTGAGCTTGGGACGCTGCTGCAAGCCGATTTACCGGGGAGAAAAATCTGAAGTAGTCTGTATGGACTCAAAGATTAAAGGGGACCAAACAGCCTTCTAGTTCCCATTAAGCAAAACAAGACCCACTGGCAGGAAAAAAAGTGACAAAACATGATCCAAAAAATTATCTTAAGCCTCTTCAGGTATCAGCCTGATACCTCTTGCCCTCCTTCAGCAGAAAGCCTAGTGAATTATTCATGTTGCACCAATTTATGAAATTTAACACTAACACCTGAAAATACAGTGAACGTACTTGCAGATCCTGGTCCGACACCTAAACACTCGACATTCACCCAGCAGATATTGGGACAATATAGCAATGACCTAGAGAAGCCTAGTTTAGCTGTGCTAGAAACCCACCACCCCCGAGTCACACTTAAAGACACAACCTTGTAGTTTCACCAGCTGACGTTGACTAGCCTAGACCACAGACGCTCTCATGACCAGATCTCTCCTTCGCATCCTTCAGCTGAATACCACGGCAGAGAGTCCCACTCCTACCAACTTTATTACAATTCCCGGTCTTACACTTCTCCCGTTAGATTTACAGAACACTAGTTTCTTGATCAGAGCACCATGCATTCTTTTATTTTTAAGAAAGCTCCAGGCTGACCCATCTTAGGGCGCTCACGAGGCAGCTCCTCACTGTTGGATACCAGCAGGGCCAAGCAGCAGGTCTCGAGGAGCACTGCTCCGCAGACCCAGGCCCTGCCTCAAGCAGGGGCGTTGGAGCCGGTCACCCTTCCAGCTCCATGACACCATGACTTGAGTCCACGGTCGCAGCTAACAGTCAGCCATTGCTGACAGGATTTAGTGGGTCATCTAGAATTAGGAAAAATTCATATTCAACAATATCCAAAACATCCACAGCAAGGAGAGAAGGCTGATATTCACAGCAGCTGTGTTTAGCTGAACGCTCCCAGACAACAGCGTAGGGAAGAGTTTAAGACATACATGTGGAGACTTCCTTTGCCAACATTATCTTTGTTCAAAAAAATTACATTGAAAATTAAATTTAGCCCTTTAATTACTGTGTCAAGTTCCAAATGGAAGATCAATCACTGAAGTGTGAAGCAGAGATTTTAGTCCAGTCTTAAGTGGTTATCTCACTACATCTTTTCTCTAGAACTGCTATCCATGCCTCCACATAACACACTTTCCTTTTAACAGCCTTATGCATCCCTCCCATTCCCTCCTGCACCCAGCTCAGCACGCCAAGGTGACCATGTCCAGTACCACCACTGAGGGAGGAGGGCTCCAAAGGCAGCACAGGTCGCAGCAAGACCAAGCTCATTCTTCTCAGCAGTGAGTTGACTGGAGAGGGCCAAGAGAAAGAGAGGTGCTGAAACACACACACACTCCCCTGCCACCAGCAGTGTATGGTCCCCTCTGCACTAAGATATAAAAAGGTATGAAATCATCAGGCCAGCATTAATGCTTTTCAGTCGGCATGCTAAGAGCCAGCTGCCTTACCTGGTCTACTTTTAGTGAAGTTAGCCAACAGGTGCTACCACTGCACTTTAAGTCCTAGTCTAGACAGAGTTGAAGATACAAGGGTCTTTAGTATTGCTAGGAGGAAGTGAATCTGGTATTTCAAGTAAAAAAGGGGGCATGGGGGGGTTCTGTATGGAAACAGACATAAGTAAGGACTTCAGGAATCCAGGCTAGTATTTCTTACTGCCTCTCTCTCAGTGTCACCAGCACATCACTCCAGTCTAGACCCTCACTGGCTTTTACTGACGTGCATTCCTGGTGATGTGTCATCCTACAGCGAGCCACACAAGCCTGTAACACCCCACAGCAGAGTGAACCCCAGAGATCCACAACAACCATGTGCCTTGGGCTGTATCTGTGTCATTCCTCGTCTCAGAAGCATCTCCATGATAACTGTTCTGGTTTCCTCAACACTCTCCCAGCCTGAGCGGACCAAGGATAAAGAGCTGCCTGTGGAGACAGATCACAAGATGTTGGAAGTGATTCAGGAAGCACTACAAAATATCAGATGCAATTCCCTCAACAAGAGGCTCTGCCACAAAAACACTCCAGCAATAGCAGTGTGTTCCCAGTGTTACTCATGCTTCCTGCCATCGCTGCTACAAGTGGGTTTGTTATTACTTAAACCTCTGCATGTGCTGCTCTGTGAAACACTATGTGCCTTCCTCCCAACACGCTCCGAGATGCTGGGGCAGCAAAGCAATCCGAGACAGGCAAGGTGTAAAGGAGGAGCAACAGACAGGCAGTGCGGAACAGTCAGTACTAAGGAACACAATCAAATCCAAGTAAGAGATAAAGGCGCTGACTCAAATAAACAATTTAACAATTTGAGAAAAATACCAGGAACTCCTAAAGCACAGTCTCCACTCAACTAGATGGCTCAGCAATCAAATACATCCCCACACACTTCCCTGTCCCCAAAGCCAGCCCCCTCACTCAGGCTGAGGGCAGCAGGCTGTATGAACAAGTAGTGGGGACCTTACAGCCCTGTGCAATAGACGGGGGACTGCAACCGCTTGGCAAGCCAGACTGGCAATTCCTGAACAGCTCCAATAACGTTTGATGGGCAAGAAGACAAAGCGAGCAAGTATCTCATTATTAAGCATCACCCACCCTGAACCTCTTTGTATTTATTTTCTGAGAGTCCCCTTCCAGCTCATCAGCTGCAAAGCTGCCACCCAGGGGCAGCGGCTCTCCTGCCCTTGCTCTGGAGCATGCTCTGGCCTCCTCTCAGCGCAGGGATAAGGTAGTTCAACTTAGTCTGTAACGGTGCAATCCAGGTGACACCCATGCAGCTCAGGCAGAAACCTCAGTTTAGATAAGGCCACAACTGCAACACCCCTCCCCAAGATACCCGCTCAGCCACCCAGGCTGAGGAAAGATTACTTTACACAAGGACAGGTATAAGTCAAAACATAACCTCAAACTTTCTCTCCTCTTTCACTCATCAAATAAGAGAAGGTAACACCTCGTTTTGCTGGTCCTGGTTATGCTGAACCCGCTGCAGTAAAGCAACAGCAATTGCAACTGGCTGCAGATACAGAGTTAAGCAGTTATTGGTTTAAAAAACACATTCAAAACACTACATTTACCAACCCCCCCATAGCCTTTAATCCTCTGCCCCTAATCTGAATCTGTTGTAAGTATAGGTGATGCATCTGAACAGACTCCATCCATCACCAGAGGATATTAAGAACAGGTCAGGAATGATTTTAGCGCAGCTGTTTCAGATGCGAGACACCAGGAGCGGTCTCCGAAGCTCCCTTCCCAAGACCTTTCCACAACTGTACAGCCATGCACCTCCAGCCCCTTTCCTCAGCTCAGCCCCTAAGAGTTTGGCAGAAGGAATGAAACCTTCCCTTCCCCCAGATGTGCAAGCACCAGCACGCAGGCACCCTGAATGGAAGCAGCACCATCAGAAGAGGTAAGAGGGGGAAAATCATAACTTCCCATCGATTGCATACACTTATCTAACCCCCTAATGCAAGCACCCTATAACCAAACAAGTCCCTGTCCATCTATAAAGCAGATTTATGGCAAAGACATATTATTTTTATCAGCCCACTGAAAGTTTAATAATCATTCATCTATTGCTCTAAATAGATGCCATAAATAAAGCCAAACATAGCTGAACTACTGGCCTCTCCTTTGCTGCTGTTATTGTTCCAGATCACAAAGACAAGTAAAGGAAAAATGTCAGTCTGCTATTTTCCAGTGTGCCTCTGGTAGGAAGCAGCTGTGGAAAGGTTTTTGTACACGAACGGATGAAGCCAGCTCATTAGAGACCTGACACAATGACACACATGAGCAGGAAAGAAAGGCTATTCTTCATCTTTCATTGAACATCATCAAGTTATGCTCAATCAGATTTTTTTTTTTTTTCTTTTTTAAACCCACATAGTTCTGTGTTTGGGCAACTTCTACAGCAGACATCTCATGAAGAGTGTTTATCTAAATCACTCCCTGCCGCTCACACACAGAAACAGCAATTTCCCCTCTCTGAAGAGAGATGTTCTTTTCTGGGGAAAGCAATACCCGGGAAACAGTGCGGCTCAGACCTTCTGTTCATCCCCAGGCCCCGGGACAAAGCCAAGGCCAGCAGTGACCCTTCGCCCCAGCGAAAGTGCCAGTAGGGAGGCTGCCAGCAGGGACCATTACGCTCTTTCCTGGCCAGGGCCCTGCCACTGGCTGCTGTGAACAGACCTGCACGGCTTCCAGCACTCGGGACATGTGGGCTCAGCTGCTGCAGGCTGCACACGGCAGAAAAAAAGAAAACGAGGGAGACTCAGAGCAATGAGCCTCCCCCCCTCGACTGAGGCTCGCAGCGATGCCGGCTGCCTCCCCGCAGCAGCACACAAAGCGCTGGCACAGCGGCACACCCAGCAACCCACCCTTACTGCCAGGAGCCAGGGATTCGGTGGCAGAAAGCTTCTGCAGCATCTCCCTGCACGCATGGGGCCCAGCGCTGCTGCAGAGGGCCAGCTGGGCTCGCGGTCCCCGAGCTCAGCACCAGCCCGGGGTTTGCCCGCCTGCCTCCTGTCCAGCACCAAGAACGAGGCACTGGTCCAGCCCGGGGCAGATGAGATCTCTGCTGGCTGAGTTTTACCACAGCTCTCCAAAAGGCAGAAAAAGGGAGTTTTGAAGACAGCAGGTCTGTCAAAGCAGCCAGGGCAGGACAAAACGCTCCTCCTTTGCCCCGCAAGGGCAGCCGGGAGGTGCTAGGGCTCTGGAGGCAGCACCCCACAGGAGAGCATGGTGGCTCTGCGGGCAGTCAGCCATCCCCAGCACCAGTGCAGGATGGCTCCCCACGCAGCCAGGCCCCTGCCTGCCGCAGTGGGAGAAATAAGCACAGCCATTAATTATTCCACTTCAAAAAGTAAAAGCAAGAGGAGCACGGCAGAGTGCAGCATGCCAGGACCAAAGCAGGTTCTCCACCGCATTTAACAAGCCCGGACAAGAAGCATCACCCACCAGCCCCTGCCTGACATCTGTCCTGCGCTAGCGGCTACTCTGACCCTTCCAGGCTGAAGCCTTAGTTAATCCTGATTAACCACCTTTCTTCAACACCTAAGGAGAGAGTGAAGTTTGTCAAGATGACACTTTCCAAGGTTGCTGTGTGCACATGCAGTGCTCCCTCCCCCACGCAGGCACCAGCGGGCAGAGCCGCTGGCAGCTCCCCAACACGGCAGAGCACAGCGGGAGCGGGCAGAGGGCTTGCAGCCGGGGCCAGCGCCCCTCAGCTGCCTCTCCCTCGCAGGAAAGGGACCCAGACGTGAAAGGTGGGTTGTTGGGTGCTGTGTTCCCAAACAGGCACACTCCTTCCCAGGCTCTTCATAGGAGCACAGTCACGCCTGCCAGAAGGCACCGCTGGGAGTCGGTGCTGACTGCCGGGAGAATTCATCCTTATAATCAGCAGAAATACAATTTTGTTCTACAAAAAGACTTTGTTTTCTTGCTACGCTAGCAGAGCGATCGGTGGGATTCAAAAGAGGGAGGAATCAAGGAGCTGGGGAATGCCACAAGTGTGAAGCGGTTCACTAAAGGAGAGTCAAGAAATGCTGGTGTAGTGGACAGACTCTAGGGCTAGGCTTGGGAGCTCAAGGAGCTTGTGCTCCAGCTGCACACCCATGCCTCTCCCGCGCTCTCCAGGTTTTGCCTCAGGTCCCAAGTTAGGGCACGAGCCCCTGAGATGGGGATCTGATCACTACTGCTCACACAAGCCTCCCCATGCACTTCAAGGATGCTGCAAAACAAAATTAATTCCACTGACAATCATATGCAAAAGAGTTCATTAAAGCAGTGCTTTGCAGCAGTCGTGCATTCAGATGGAAGCACGAAATGGGTTTACTCACAATGAAGCGTGGCCATTTATAAATGCCAGTGTGCAAAGCAGGGCACGGAGCAACGCACAGATCCAATTAAGCTGCCTAAGAACAAGCATTCCCTCACCCCTTCCACAAGTTGCCGGACATGACATGGTTTTCATACTTTCACCATTTGTACTTCTGTGGAGGCAGTGTGGAAATAAAGAGCTCAGAGCTCACAAGACAGAGAACATGTTTTGGCAACCACGTGCAATCGCCCTTCCAGCCCCAGAGCAGGTCCATCCAGCCATCAGCCCCCAGGGCCACCCCACAGCAGGGCTGCAGAGCTGGTCTACACTGGGGTCTCTTCCCCTGCCTCCCCCTCGCCCTTCCCTCCGCTCGTCTCCTGGACTTCTGGAGATGAGCGGCCACATCACTTCTGCTTCCCCCTCCAGCAGAATCCCCTCAGCAAACCAGTGTCCGACATCTGGACTCAGCAGCTCAGCTCTCTGCTCCCCCGGCCTTCTGCTGCACTTACTCAGATCAAAGTTTGAAGTATAACCCAGAAGTCCCCAGAAAAGTCTTTGGATTTGACAGGTAAATCAGACTACTGCTTTAAGGCAACCAGGATCTTGCTGCAGGAAACCCTTCTCAGGGGGTTTATGTGAGGGGGGGGTGGGGGAAATAAAGAAAAATATGCTTCAATTGTAAGGAAATACACACAAAGAAAAAAGTAAAACAAAACCAAAAAAAACCCACACACAATAATGGACTTGCATCTTATTTTAACATTAAAAAAGTAAAGTCTAACTTGAAAGACTGCCAAAGACCTTTGTGATCCCAGTGAAGAGAGAACCACGTTCCCATCGTGTCAAGAAGTGTCACAGTAATGATGTAGAAAATTTATAACTTGCATTTTGTTTCAAGTGAAGTGTGTCAATTCCAAGTCCCAGAGCAGCTCTCGGACAAGTCTCCCCATTGCAATGCCACCACTGGGAGCACCTGGACTGAACTGGAACGAGCACGTCAAGATCCCACGTTACCTGGCCCTACTTGAAGCTCTTTCAGATGAACACAGGAACTGAAATACCAGCAGCCAAGAGATGAGGGACCGGGAATGAAGGGTGAAGGGTCTTGCATTTCTGCTTTCATGTCCCGTTCTTCCATCTCTTAGTGTAAAGGGAGGACAGTCTGCTCTCCGCAGAAGTATTTTAGGAATAAGCAGTCGACACTGTCCAGAATAAAATAACTGATCGCTGCGCTAGCCAGAGAGCAAGATAATTAAACAGGGGATCCCATTTCACATATAACTGGCCCCATTAGCAAAGCACAAGGGCTCTAACGAGTGGAAGAGCTCGTGGCTAACAGCTCTGAGTGCAGGACTGAAGGCTTCCAACGCCCAAACTGCACCAAGCAGCCCCACGCTGAGAACGGCCGTCATTTAATCCACAACGGGAGGTAAAGGTACTGAGCATGTCAATACTTTGCAGCAGCTCCTTCATAATTCAGAGGAGCTGAAGTGACCAACACAGTTGACAATTGCTTGTCCCAAGTGCGATATTTACACCAAGTGCATTTCCAAAACACAAGCACCTTGAAACTGTAACAGTTACACACAGCTAAGAAATCTTACACTAAACACGTTTAAAAATAAATAAAAATGGAAGCAGCACTATTGACCTGGCACAATAATCCCTGCTCTACTAACAGGGACTCATTTTGGGTTCAGATCTAATTCTGATAATCCAACTCTATCCAGTTCTTATGATTTTACTGTATTTGCTGTACACACTGCAGGTCATAAAAATAAGGCAGTCTTCATCTTGTAGGACAAAAAAAAATTAATGCAGTTCTAGCATACAAAGGGTCTTGTTAAACACTCGGCATGCTTTGGTGTGCAACTGGTTTAGCTACGAAGAAAGCCTGAAAACAGAAGACAGCCTCATCATCCACAGGAGATCGGAACTCCAAGGAAGGCAAAGGTAGAGGATTTGGATAAGTATATACAATTTTTCAAGCCCAACTAGTTTAAATAAAAACCCTTCTTGCTTAAGACCCCCATCATCACCTCCGAGTGTTGCAGACCGATTCCCCATTACAAAGGGTGCTCTGTCCTCACTATCTGACACTCCCAGCAACTTTGCAGGCAGAACAGGACAGCTCCCCAGAAAAAAAAACACAAGCCCGGAGCACAGCTACTGCTTATACAATAGATGTTTGTCACCATTGTCACGCCATCACAAAGGGGAAGGAGGAAGCACAAGCTGCAATATTGGCCCTTGTTATGAAAGCAGCAGCTCTGTTTAGGCAGGAAAATAAAAACCACTGAGCAATCAGAAGAAAACGATTGTTAAAACAAACTGCAAATGAGCACAGGACCAACAGGAACATCATCCAAAGCAGAGATAAAAAAACAACATCCATCACGGTGCTCCCGTGTCGTCTCCCCGGGAAGGGCTCCCTTCTGCTCCCAGCCCCAGGGCTGCTACCCGAGGAAACAAACCCCTCTGCTTCCAGGTCCCAGTCAATTCCTTCCCTGACCTTTTCCTACTGCTACAGCCTTCTAGGCCTCCTGCTCCCCGGAGGCTTCCCACCGCTCCCCCAGCTCTCATGAAGACATGCCTCCCCACGTCCTTTGCCTCCTGCTAGCTCAGCGTCCCGCACCCGCAGTAAGCAAAGCACGCACCCTGGGCAGCAAACACCTCTGCAGCAGGAATAGCAGAGGATACACACGGCTTTACACACAACTTCCACTGCACTTCAATCACAGAGAGCAAGCACTCCCAAAGTCTTCCTTGGTGCCCCTTCCACAGCAGATCCTTAACCCGAGGATAAGCCATTGCAAACACTTTAGAGAGCGCTCCACACAGATTCGCGCTGCAGACTGGGAAGAAAAAATTATTTAAAAACATTTCTCATGGCAGACAGAAATGTCAGGTTTAAAATGCAGAAACTGGCAGAGATCCTTGTGTTTCAAGTAGATGTGACCAGAGATGATGTGCTAGCTGCTGGCTGGGTGAACACTTCATCTCCCTCACTGCACATTAGCTCTCTTGCAAGGCTCTCTCTAGGCCCTGCAATTACAAGACAAACCATTTTATACAAACCACTAGTTTTAATTGCGTTTTCCGTGTTTTCAGCAGCAGGACTACATGATTCGTGAACCCGTGGGATGGGTTATTTCTTGAAGACCAACCTAAAAAGAGAGAAAACACTACCAAGAAAAAACAGCTAAGGGTAAAGAGCATCTCAAAACTCACCCCCTCAAAGGCCTCTGTCCACAAGGACTCAGAGAGACCCTCTCTTAGACAAGAATTTCCTCTGCCCCAAGAAAAAAGCCTACAGATATAAGAACGAGCAAGAGGATAAGTATTATCCTTTATCCTAAAATACGCTTAGCGCCTGCAGATAAGTGCTTAGGAATCAGGAACAGTCTTTGCCCAACTATATTCAGTGCCAAAAGAGGGAAAAAAAGAAAAAAACAAACACACATGGATTTCTAAGCATGCTGGCTAAAGAGCTTTTTGACTATGAAATAAATATTACTGTCAATAGCTATTACTGTTGGAGTGAAAGTGCAAAATGACTCTTCTGAAAACACTTTTCACCCTTAAAAAAAAATTAAAGCAATGAAGATAGGGAATGTTCTACCCTCTCTCCAAAACGAGGTTGGGGGGATGTTTTTCTTGTTTTGGGGAGAAGCAGCAGTTTCCAGAGTGAAAATGCCAATCTTCACCTTTCTCAAATCTAATCCTGTTGTTTACATCTTTAAATTAACTGTGCAAATCTGCTGCTGAAAAAAAATTTAATTAAGAACACTGAATTTAATAGCAGGTTCAGGCTACTTAACTGTCTTTAGAGGCGTTAATTTACTATTAAAAGTAATTGACCCCTGTAAGGAAACAGGCAAGTACTTGACATAATGACAAAGTTGTTCTGAGTAAGACACAGGCTGTTGACATTGTGCAGCACTGAACAGGACCTACTGGGACAAGATCCCCCACAGCAAGACGCTTTTTAAAGTCCTCCAGGGGACCTGGCAAGTAGAAGATTGATGGGCTCCTGCTACATCAACGAGTAGAAAAGCATTCGCTTACCGTTAGTGACGCCTGCAAATAAGCAAAGAAGTTCCACTATAAAAAAATCAAACTTGGAACATGGCCTTAATTTAATTTACAGACCTGTTTCTCTTCCTCCTTCTGTCACTCTTATCTGAACGCCTCTACTGCAGGCCTGCATAAACAGCGTATCTTGGCCTAGAAAGTGGTCTGCTTTCCCCCTTGATTTTATCAGTTACACTGGCAAAAGATAATTCTGCTTTCGCAACCTTTTATTCACGTTATTACTCAGGAGAAATCTACAATTTCTACTCCTGCCAGAACGCCTCTAAAGCGGCAGATTATGATAAAGGTGAGTGCCCCGCGGTGCTGCCAGGACCGGACGCACCGAAACCACAGCTGAGCCGATCAGCTTCCCAAGCGCTCCTCCATCAATAAACACTTCTGAAAACACCAGACTCGCACACGGTCCCTACCCAGCGCCCGTGCGGCCACCTGCGCCAGGCGTCCTTGAGAGAGGGCAGGCGCCTTTGCTCCAAAGGGCAAATAGCCAGGCTCCCCAGAGAACACCCCCCGCCCGGCAGTGGTGAGGGTGGATGCAACCGCCTGGAAACACACAAGGGAAGCAAAGGGAGGAGGTGCCAGCCGTGCGTCAGTCCAAGCAACTGAGGGTGCCAAAGACCGCTGACACCTCAGAGGAGCCTCTCGGACATCCCATCATCCAACAGACACCGAGGGAGAGCAGACGCTGGTACACGGTCTCTACCTGCTGCCGCGCCTCACCTGAACTGAAGGCAGAGCGCCCGAGAACGTGTGAACTACGTTCTTGCCGTATTTTCATGCATCTGTGCATCCCCTCCCCGACTCATTCTGCAAGAAAAATTTCCCTAAAGCAAAGGTCTTTAAGTCCACGGTGTGGAAGCCGCCACCTACCCTCTCATCCTTTCACATGGCCAAAGGGTTTTATATGCCAGGGAATCGCTGCCACAATGAAGCTTCACAAGATTCTGTTTCGAGAAGCAAGGTAGGCCTGGAGCGCTTTTAAAACAGTTCTGACTTATTGCATCCAAAAGCATTGCAGGGAGTTTTTAAACCATAGGTGCACCCTCTGCTACAACAATTCCTGGGGCGAGCGCACGGCCCGTGGCAGGGCACAGCACTACACGGCAGGGCAGGGCAAGAGACGGCTGCTGTCAGATCAAACCGCGGTGCGAGGGCTCCAGCACGGAGAACACCACGGTATTAAACATGAGTTAGTTACGATCTCGTACTCCTGCAACTCATTCCCCAAATCAGGCCAAACTCCCAAGTGCTCGGGCAGACTGGGCAGCACACTTCTCAACAGCCTCCTCCTCCTCCTCCCGTGCACGCTCACAGTGCCCGGCTCCAGTGCCGCAACAACAATTAGTCGCAACTTTTCTAAATGCAGCATGACGGAGGTATGAAGCAGCAAAGTGGACACTTTCACAGTAAAAAGCAGCAGAGCTGTCAGCCGGCTTTCAACGTCATCAGTAACGAACGGAGCAGCAGTGCCCCGACTGCAGGCGCTCACCCCAGGGACAACCGCAGAGCCGAGGGGCAGCTGCCATGGCCGATGGCGTGGGCACACAACGCTGCCACTTGGCCAGACTGCGCGCAGGCTGGGGGTCTGCTTCTCCTGAAGGATGCCGGGAAGCCGGAGCAGCTCTCCGGAGCTACCGGCATGCAGCTGGCGAGGCCTGAGGCCTTTTCACACCATTTAAGCGCTTGGACCAGCAACAAGGCCCCGCCGCACCCCGACGACTAGAGCAGCCGGGCGGCCTGTGGTGCCCGCATGGCGTGGGGGAACACACGTTTTCTGGTGTCACCGCCAGCACAGGCCTCTCCCACCGGCCTCCGCAGCGATGCGCGGAGCCCAGCCCCAAGCACAGCGGCCAGGCGGGGGGCACGAAGGGGCCGCGCCCTCCCCGTGCCGAGGAGGAAGGGCACTCGAGGGCCGGTTCCGTGCTGCTCCCAGGCGGACGAGGCCCGCGTGGTGCGGCTGCCTCCCGCTCAGCCTTCCCGCCTCGAAGAGACGAGGCGGCCGTCCCCGCCGGCAGCCGGGGCCCCACCGGGCCCGGACGCCCCGCTCACCTTGAAGTCTCGGCTGTGCTGCGGGGTGTACTCCAGCGTCCAGAGCGCCCGCACCAGCTGCGCCAGCTGCTCGGTGACCTCGCCGGGCGCGGGCGGCGGGCCGTCGGCGGCGGGGCCGGCGGTGGCAGGGGGCGGCCCGCCGCGGAACTGCTCCAGCGCCAGGAACTCGGCGAAGAGCTCGGTGTTGCTGAGGCACTGCAGGATGGCGTTCATGAAGCAGGTGTTGCCGTGGTTGCGCAGCCCCGCCACGCCGGGCACGGCCTCGGGGCCGCCGGCGGGCCGCGGCGGGGGCTCGGGGCTGCGCGGCGGGCCCGGCGGGAAGCAGCTGCCCAGGCCGCCGGCCGCCTGCGGCGGGGGCAGGCGCGGGGCGTGCGGGCCGCGGGGCTCGGGCTCGCTGCTGTAGTGCGAGAGGGTGGAGAGGGTCTTCAGCACGCGGCTCATGAACCCGCCGAGCGACCGCCCGGACGGGGACGGGGCGGCGGCGGGGGACGGGGCCGAGCCCGCGCCGCCGCCCGCTGCCCGCCCGCGGAAGAGCCGCTTGCTGAAGGAGCGCTTCTCCTTGGCGCTGCCGGCCGGTCCGGGGCCGCTCACCCGCGACATGGCTGCGCGGCGCAGCGCGCATCCCCGCCCGGCCGCTCAGCCCGCCGGCCGCCGCATCCCGCCGCCCGCCGGGCCGCAGCCGCCGCGGCTCGCCGCCTCACGGCGCCGCCATGCAGCGGGTGGGGCGGGGCGCGCCGTTACGTGACCGCGCCGCCACCTTAGCGGCGGGCAGGCGCCGCCGCAGCGCCGCCATCTTTGTTGCGGGCAGGGCGGAGGGGCGGGCGCGGGGCGGGAGGGGGCGGCCGAGGCCCCGCCCCGCCGCTGACGCCTCCTCTCCCCGTCCCCACGGGGACAAGCGGCGCGTGGGAGCGGGCTGGCACCGCGCCATGCCACCCACGGCGAACCCGCGGGGCTCCCGCCGGCGGCCGGCGCTTGCTGCGGCCCGCGGGACCCTGCCCGGGGGTGCCCGCCCGGCCCCGCCGCTCCTGTCGGCCCCGCCGCGCCAGCCCCGGCGGCAGCCGTGGGGCGGCGCTGCGCGGCCGCGGAGCGGGGGCGGCGGGCGGCGGCGGGGCGGGCCGGGGCGGGCCGGGCGGGGCGGGCGGCGGGGGTAGGTGCCGGGGCGGCCGCCCGCCGCGCCATCGGCAGCGGCGCCGGGGCCGGGAGCGCAGCGATGGCCCCGCCGGGCCCGGAGAGCGGCCGAGGTGAGGCGGGGCGGGGGCGCCGCAGCCACGGGCTGCCTCGGAGGACCCGGGTTCCCCTGGAAAATGCTGTTTTACGGCCTAAACACCCGCCGCGGGGGTGGGCGGGATGCCGGTTCACGGCTCCGCAGTCGGTAGCGGCGGGACAGCGGGGCCCTGTCAGCGCGGGGGCCGCCCGGCCGCGCCGCGGGGGCGGGCGGTGGCAGCTCCGGCGGTAACGCGGCGAAGCGGTGGGAGGGCGCCGGCCCCGCCGCCCCCCCCCCCCCCCCCCCGCTGCCCCCACGGCCGCCGCCCCCGCCCCGCCGCGCTCAGGCGCCCGGTCTGCCTCTCCGCAGCTGCCGTCGGCGCCATGGCCCCCGGGAAGAAGATCACGGCCCGGATCAAGAGGACGCTGCCGGTGAAGGGCCCGCAGGCGCCGACGCTGAGCGAGCTGATGAGGTGGTACTGCCTGAACACCAACACGCACGGCTGCCGGCGCATCGTGGTGTCCCGGGGCCGCCTGCGCAGGTTCATCTGGATCCTGCTGACCCTGAGCGCCGTCGGGCTGATCCTCTGGCAGTGCGCGGAGCTTCTCATGAACTACTACAGCGCCTCGGTCTCTGTCACCGTCCAGTTCCAGAAGCTGCCCTTCCCCGCCGTCACCATCTGCAACATCAACCCCTACAAGTAAGGCACGGGGTGCCGGGCGGCCGGCGGGCGCTGGCAGGGAGGAGAGGGTGGTCCCCAGCCGCCGGGGACTCCTGGCAAATTCATCGTCCCCTCACCAGCCCAGCACCAAACCCCTTCCCGGGCTTATCCTGCTGCGCCACAGTGCTGCTCGTCAGCAGTCTTTCCCAACTGTGGGTTTTCCCTCTACAGCACTTTGAGTACCGTATCCACCTCTGTGCTGATGCTCTTCAGACACATGTGGATTATAATCGCATCCTTCACTTGCTGCCTGCTGAGCTAGACTCAGTCGATTTAGCTTTCTGCTCGAGACAGTCCCTGGCCGGCTCCGTGGTTCTCGTCAAATTCCCTTCTTCCCAGCACCAAAGTTCCAGGATTACAAACAAAGGCGTCTCCTGAAGAATGGAAAGGGAACATCTGTCACTCCTCTGTTGCTTCTTTCTTTCCTTATAGGATGCTTTGACATTATCAATCAACAAT
Organism: Aptenodytes patagonicus; assembly: GCF_965638725.1. NCBI lineage: Eukaryota > Metazoa > Chordata > Aves > Sphenisciformes > Spheniscidae > Aptenodytes > Aptenodytes patagonicus. The sequence continues at coordinate 4,458,586 of NC_134961.1, forward strand.
ACTTTTTCTCCTGTCAAATTACACTTTACGCTGATGTCTGTTCTGCTGCCAGCTACCCACCCCGGTCCCTGCAGGCGATCCAGCTCTCTGGTGCCTCTTGGCACAGATGCAGAAATCTTATTTCCACATGCTTTGCCTCCTTGGGCTTGCTAACACAACCTCCAAGCAGCTTGGGAGTCTGCGAGGGCTTTCTCTGTAGTTCAGTCTGCTTTTGGTCCTTGCTCTGAGATCTCTCCATGGGCATAGCTGTGTCTGCCCACACTGATGTAAATTGATGTGGTAGTAAGAGAGATCGATGTGAGTCCGCGACAAAGAATTCTGTCCTGAGCGATGAAATTCTCAGTCAGCAGGCAAAACACTGCAGCGAGGGGGTGAGGTGAGATGGGATGTCACTTTCTATCACATTGTCTCCAATGCAGGTACAGTTCGATGAAAGACTATTTATCTGAATTGGACAAAGAGACAAAAAAAGCTTTGGAGACTTTCTACGGGTTTTCAGAGGGCAAGTCCAAGGTGCGCCGGTCGGTGGATGAGTGGAACAGCACAGGGAGCGACTTCTTCAAACAGATCCCTCTGCTGAAGTTTGAGGACCTCTCTAAGACAGCGACTGACCTTCGCAGTGGCCAGAAGAGGAAAATAGAGGGCAGTGTCTTTCACAAGGATTCGTCCATAGTGAACTCTGGGGATTCAAATGATATCATCGGCTTTCAGCTGGTGAGTGTCACTCTTCCTTGGCCAGCAAGTTCCCTGTGGGGCAACAAAGGGGTGTTTTGGGTTGGTATCCCTCTGGCCAGTTTTATTGCTTGCTTAGGTAGCTTTATAGTGAAATAACACTCCCCCTGCTCTTTTGCCCATTCTGCCATGCCTCCATGGCTGCCTGCAGTTCATCTCCAGCTCTCTGGAAGAGAAATGCCTTCCTGAAGTCTACCCAAATAGACTTAGTGCCTTCCGTGACCTGTCCTTTGGGCCTGAAACATTTGATCGTATCACTTAGCCCTGAATGAAAGGTCTTCGATGCTCCTTTGTCCTACTATAACTTCATACCTGGTTTTTACTGTGGAAGAGAAATGGTATCACATGTACCTTGTAGAATACATAATTTCATTTCGTCTGAAATGCTTTTTCCCCTTTGTAATTATCAGTGCGATGCAAACAACAGCAGTGAGTGTGCACTTTATACGTTCAGTTCTGGTGTTAATGCTATCCAAGAATGGTACAAGCTGCATTACATGAACATCATGGCACAAATTCCCCTGGAGACTAAAGAAAAATTGAGTTATTCTGCTGATGACCTTCTACTGACATGTTTCTTTGATGGCCTATCTTGTGACAAAAGGTCAGTGCACAGAAAATACCTGCCAGTTTAACAGCTTATTTCCAAGTACAGAATACATAGGAATTGAATATGTGGTATTTGCTGAATTCCAGCAGGAACCATTTCCATTTTTAAATGAAAGCAAACATTTGTGTCTTCGTGAACTTTAATTACGCTCTTTAATTTAATTTGTCATAGTGTTCTGCTGTCCACATTTCGGATAAACCCATGGGTTTTGGCAGAATCAAATCTACTTGCTTATGATTGTGGCAGTACAATTCTTGTGTGTCCTGGTAACAGGAGAGTCACCCCTTCATACTGGGGATAACAGCAGAGTTCCCCTGTGCAGTTGTGGGGATAAGATTAAACTTGTACACGGGTTTAGCAATTTCCCCACTGCCAGGCGCAAAGCAAGCTGAACTGTAACTCTTGTTATGGAAGACATTTTGCTTGTGTCTGTAATCGTGCAAATGCATAACATCTTTTCTTGGAATGAAGACATTTGCTTGAGTGGGAGGGGATGTCCACAGGAAAGACACGAATGTGCTTGAATCACGAGGGTGTGTCCGCAGCCTCCCCTGCGTGACAGTGGCTATGACACCTTTTCTGAAAAATGAGGAGTCGTGTTCCTTTAGACACTTGGCTGTCGAATGAAAGAGGACTCTGTCCCCTCCACCGCCACCTTCCTGCTAGTTCTGTAAATCCGCTTCCCCGACCTTCTCAGCCCCCATTCCCACATGAAAACCTCCTAAACTTTTCATTTCCTGATGCTATTAAACCAGATCATATTTCCATGTAGTTTCAAGATACTAAGAAAAAGACACACTTTCCAGCAAAATTAATTGCTTGCCAAAAAAAAAAAAAAGAAACATCCAGTCCAGCTGTGTCTCTGCCAAAACAAAAAGCCCAAATCTGCTGATTTTCTCCCACAGACAGTTAAAACTGCAGAGGGCAATGTAACAATATTTAATTTCTTTCAGGCACTTCACTCTTTTCCATCATCCCCTGCATGGCAATTGCTATACCTTCAACAGTGGGGAAAACGGGACGATCCTGAGCACCTCCACGGGAGGCAGTGAGTACGGTAAGGAAACCAAGTTTGCAGAGGAACTATTAGATAACAAGCGGTTCAGCGAACTGGATCCCACTGGAGAGTGATTGATGTGTTGGCTCTAGATGTGCAAGCTGATTGGGGAAATGCTTGTTTGAACTAGTGCAAACTATTGCCAGAGAATAAAGATAATATCATTGCATCACTAATGTTTTCCATCTGAAATTACTGCTTCCCAGTTATATAACTTTTTAAAGTAGGTTTCAGCCACGTTCTACGGAGACACTATTTGTTTGCTGTACTTGGGGCCGCGGAGGGACATTGCTTGCTGCAAGGGTCTCAGTCTAGCACTGCAAAGGCTTTGCTTGGTTGTTACAGTTCTACTTAAGGCCAGATAATATTAAGTAAACTGTGCTGCCCTCCCTGACCAGAATGGCTCTGGCTTCTGGTGTAACTCTGCTCCTGCCTTGCCTCTGTTCTTCAGGATTGCAGGTTGTTCTGTATATAGATGAAGCGGACTACAACCCCTTCCTGGTGACATCCACAGGAGCCAAGATCATTGTCCATGACCAGAACGAATATCCCTTCATTGAAGACATCGGCACAGAAATTGAGACTGCAGCAGCCACCTCCATAGGGATGCACTTTGTGAGTGACAGCAATCTTGTTTCCTCCTGGTGCACGGCACCATTTCATTGAAACAGATGTAAAAATGAACTGATAGGATGTTTGAATATAGCCAGTAGCTGGAAGGCATCTAATACCTCGCACTTGAGTGGCTGAAGTGCCCCGAGGAAAATCCTGTGATAGCACTTTTCTGAACAAAGTTTTCGCTTGCGCAGAGGCTGTTGGAAAAATCAGGTCTTTATCAACCAAACAGGGATTTTGTTTGTTCTCCCTTTTCTCCGACCCCTTGGCTTTCCAGGGGACTTTTTTGTTTTGTTTTCACAGCAAAATCCACAACCACAGAAATGTGTTGTCAAGTGCCCCGTTTCGCTTTAGCAATAAGCAGAGGAGTTTGCATCCCACGCAGGTTCCAGGGGTGGAAAAGAACAAGCTTGAGCTGTGGGTAACCCACGTTAGGGTCAGGTCTGTAGAGATGACTGCAGCGCAACTCATTTAACTGTTTTGTGGGTGTGAGTCTCATTTTTCTGGGTTTCTTGTTATTCCAGCTGTAAAGAAAACCTCGTGGGCAGTGACTCTGCCTTTGCCAGCTTAGTGAAGCGTCTTGCCGTTGCTGTCAGCAAGGGCAGGGAGGGCTGCAGCTCCAAATTTCCCCAATTAGTGTAGTGCAGAGAAGGCATTTGACCCAAGGGGCTTCTTTCCGTGGTAGAGAAGTGAAAGCAGTGCCATCAGGCAAGCCAGACTTTCCCCTTTCATCTGGATGGGCTGTTAAGTGAGCATTTTAGTTCTGCCCTTTCTTCACTGATGGTTGGGTCAAATGCACCAGCCGGCCAGCTTATCTTTCGTGGCTGGGTGTGCCAGATCTAGATAGTCCACGCATTAGAAAAGACATTAAAAACAGGGTTGATGGTTTTAAAATGTGCAAATAGTTAACTATCTTCCAGCTGTCTGGAAAACTGTGGCAGCAACTGCTTGGTCTAACCAGTGGGGATAAATGCTACCTGACAAACAAAAAGTGAATAGAAGGTATGGGAACCAGAACGGTGTAAAGGAGGCAAAGTCTCGCAAGACTATTTATTTCCTTTATAATCTATTACACCTTACAGGAGAAAGTCACTGCAGGCAGAGTCTCAATATTTAAATGTAGTATTTTCCTGGTACAGTAGATTTGGACTGTTGCATATAGTATTAAAAACAAGACTGAACATATCTCGGTGGCTGTGTTTAAAAGATTTGGCATGAGGAAGTGATCTGATTGCATCCTAATGTAACAGCCGAAACAGAAGCTGGACACAGTTTCTGGACTGAAAACAAAAGCTGATGATCACTGTACTGCCAGTAAAGGAAGACTCCAGAGAGCCTGCCGAGGGGGAGTCGCGATTGTCAGGACAGGGCCGCACCACCGAGGCACCGGATCAGTCCTTGTACCCGCATCCAAATACATGGAGGAGGACACAGCGGACATGTGCCACAGACAACGCTGCTCACTAGAGGCTTGAGCGTGGCAATCGCTGTTTTCCAAATGCGAACATCAGTGTCTAGGTTATCGCTCATGTATTTCTGCTGTGTACTAGGACTTCCCCTCCGCCTCCAAAAATATTCCAAGATGTTTGGAATGCAAACAAGGCCTTGCTTGGTAGGAGTTTCAGTGCTTTAGTTAAATATTTAGTTTGGAAATTATTTCAGTGCCTGAATGAACAAGAAAGCTTTTGTAGGAGTATAAGCCACAACAAAAAAATTCTATACAGGATCCATCACCTGTCAGAAGATAGAGCAGCAGACTGAGGCAGGTGTCCTGGCATTAGATTGTCTGCGGAAGTTAAAAGCATATTAAAAGCTGGTTTCATTCAGTTTTCAGAAGTAATCCATCTCTAATACTGAAATCACATGTATCTGTGTTCCCTCCAAAGAGAGATTTGAGCATCTTTCTAAAAGAGCTGACTTGCATCATGCATGCCTGTAGCCTTCTATTGCTGCAGACAAAAATGGTAACGCTCGCTCTCAGGCTTGACCTCAGTAACCTGTAGATCTATAGTCAGTGCCTTAAAGGTGAGCAGGCATTTCTCAGGTTCCTACTAAATTGATCCTTTGTAGGATCAGCCCCTAATTTTAAACTCTGTAGAGAAAGATAGGTGAATGGCTTCTTAAATGCGTGACATTTCTTGTGGTTTCAGGCCACTTTCTTTGTTATAAAGTGGATAATTACTGCAGAAAGATGGTAAGAGTTTAGGGCTGAGCTAGGTAGGGCAGTCTGCAGGAAGCAGACAACGTAGCCTGAATTGGGTCTTGTGAATCTGAGTGCTCCCAGCCCTGGTTTCAGCAGACCTTGCAGGCACAGCACTTGGCATTTCAGAGCTGTTTTCTCTGGACAGAGATCGCAGAACAGGAGAAGGTTCATCGGAGAGGAAGGGTCAAAGCAGTACCTGGAAAAAGTCCTGAAGGAGATACAAACATTTGATTTAGAGTGATTTTAGAGAGGTGGTGTTGAGCACTAGTGGAGCCTGAAGTGCTGTTTTACCCACAGAACAGGAGCAGCCAGTGCAACAGCAGCGCAGGAAGGTGTGGGTCTTCACAGAAAACAAAACAAACCAAACAAAAAACCAACAACCTCCCTCCCCTCAAAGCACAAACACATATCCAGGATAAATGATGCGTAGCCTCTAGGACTTTGCAATGAGAGAAAACATACATGTGAATTACTCTGCTTTGAAAAATCCTCACCGTTACCATTATACCATCTCTGCATTCCTGCAGAGGTTTTCAACAAAGACAGCAGATAATCCAGCCAGAGCAGTGTTTTGGGAAACGGACATTACAAATCAAAAAAACCCCTTGTTTTGACAAGTGATTGGCAAATCATTTGAGATGGCAAAAGGTAAACATGCTGTTCAAACCTGCCCCATCACTTACAGTTTCAGAATCACGATGAACTGCCACTAAATCCTTTGGTTTCTCTGTGAACTCCAAAAACCAAGATTTGTTCTTTTCTGGTTCTCAGACTCGGTCTCGCAAGCTGAGCAAACCCTACAGTGACTGTACGGAGACTGGTGCTGACATACCAGTAGAAAATCTCTATAACAAGAGCTACTCACTCCAGGTAAATCTGTTACATTTGTTTTTATCAGTCGCTTGAACACTACCTTCATAAAAAGCTTTACAATATCCTGTAGTTCAGGATCTGAGATTGTGAACAGTCCAGGTGTAGGGTCACTGCTTCTAACACTGATGTAAAATACCACAGCACTTTTTAAAAATCCAAGTTTTATTCCTAAGTGGTTCATGTTTGAAGTTCCCTTAGGCGCCCTGTTAGATAAAGAGAGAACATTAGCTCATTAGGCAATTTTCAAGCAATGTGAGACTGGAAAATATTGGCCAAGTAAATGTTGCAGCTTAGTAACCCTTGAAGCCAGAAATTGTGACCTTTAGGACTCCAAGAATAACAGATACCATCTAATCAGTATCCAGATAGCAGGATGTTTGTTTACAGAGTAAGTTTCCACTAATTTTGCATGGTTTCTGTAATTGGGTCCTCTTGGAGAGTGTCAGTTGTTCTGGCACTCTCCACTTGAAGAATCATAATTATATTAGCTGCTGCCTACTGCAAAGCCTGTGCCTAGGCTGGATTTTTATTTTATGGGGTATTATACCTGAAATCTGCTGTGATGTATTGCCAGGTAGGATCACACAGACATTATCTCAGGTTTTTAATAACAGTACTTCACCAAAACTCAGGGCTTAGGAGGGCTGGGACTGGGACCAAAAGGCTTGACGGCTGGGATTTCAAAAAGAGAAGTTCAGTTCCTGCTTGTTCCAACTGATTGTTTTAGCACAAAACACTGACTCTACTGCCTTATTAATCCTTACAACTTCAGGTCTACAAATATGCACCAACACAATTTGGTCGAAGCTGTGAACATTTTCACTAGTGAGTCACATCCCACACCTAGTTGTTGATTCATGGACCACATGCCATGGCAGACCAAAAACCTTCTCTTTGGCTGTGAAAAGAGCAACTGCAACACTGAAGCTTTTGATGGCTATAGGGGAAGTGGGGGCATTCACAGAAACCCCCCCTCAGAGAGGATTATATTCTTATTTCTTGCACTAGAGCCTAAACCCTCCATGCCACTTTCTGCCTGTATTTGTATTTACTAGCAACAGAGCGTGAAGGCCCAGGGAAATGGGTTCCCATCTTATTGCTACTATCGTAAATAGAGGATGTTTTTAGGTGCGTGCGAGCCTGGAGCTTGGCGCTGCGGAAACGCAGCAGCCTGTGCTTCTTAGACACCAGCTCTTGGTTTATCTCCCCCAGATTTGCCTGCACTCCTGCTTTCAGAAGGCCATGGTGGACTCGTGTGGCTGTGCCCAGTATGCACAGCCCTTACCTGCTGGGGCAGAGTACTGCAACTACAAGAAAAACCCCAACTGGAGTAAGTGTTCAAACACCTCCCACATTGCATGTGCCTCAACTGCCCGCTGCCAGCCGCATCCCTCCACAGCACCATCCCCGGTTGGCACGGCCCTGCCTGCACCCAGCACCACCCCAGCCACACAGTGCACTGGGAAGAGGCGAATCTGCCTTAGCCCACTTAAGACCCCATACCGCAGAGCCTGAAACTGCCTCTCTTGTTTAAATTGACTTGTTTCTGACAGTTGTCCTAATTGCTTGTCATTTGTGCACACCACAGAAGTGTCGAGTGGAGGACTTGACCGGGTGAGGCAATTGTTCATGCCTATAGCAAGCGACAACCACTTCTCGGAGTATTTTGCAATATTTATAGGGCAAATCTTTTTATCCCCACCATGTAGGTGATGGCCACAAAGGCCACCTACACCCCAGAAGCCCCACTCCAGCACAGGTAGCAAAAGATCACTGCTTTTCTTTCTGGCTTCTCATACACATGTCCTGCTCCCTTCTTGCAGTGTACTGCTACTACAGACTGCACGAAAAGTTCGTGAAGGAGCAGCTGGGCTGCCAGCAAATCTGCAAAGACGCCTGCAGGTAAGTCCTGCCCACAACCAGAGGTAAAATGCTGCATGTGCATGGGAGTTCAAGCTCACAATTGACAGCCCGCCTCTCTCTCCAGCTTCAAGGAGTGGGCACTCACCACCAGCATCGCCCAGTGGCCATCCACCGTGTCAGAGGTCAGTTCCTAATTGCGCTCTGCTGTGACAGTAGCATGGCACAACAAGGCATTAAGGAAACCCAGAGATTCAGCACAGAAGCAGGGGGCCCCTGGGGTATTTGTTAGCACTTCAATGATGCTCCTCCCAGAGGCTCAGTCTGTAGTGTCCAGGTCAGGGCTTCCCCTCCAGGATTTCACCATTAAACTAAAATTTGGCTTGTGGGCTGGGACATCCCCATGGGGACAGGTGGCCCATCACACACCTTCAATTCTGGCACCCAAGCTGGTCCAAGGAGGTGTGGAGCATGAGCTCCCTTTCCAGGGGATTTCTACACAAGCACACAGAGCTATAACAGTAATTTCTGTCTTATTTCCAGGACTGGATGCTTCGAGTTCTCTCTTGGGACAAAGGGCAAAAAATCAACAAGAAGTTGAACAAGTAAGTTTCCATGTATGTGTTTCTAGCTTGCACCTCAAGCTCAGATATAATCTCAGCGGCCCTAATGATGGCAATTGGGGAAAAAGCTCCCTTAGAGCAGCCCAGCCCTACTGGTCCAACTGGTTATTTGCATAGTTTTTCAGTATGTTTCATGTTATTGTTTTACTAAACCCTCAGCCTACCTTTTGTTTCTCCTCTCAGGACGGACCTCGCAAATCTCATGGTGTTTTACAAAGACCTGAACGAGAGATTCATTTCAGAGAATCCTGCCAACACAGTAAGTGAGCGCAGCAGTTCCCTGCTTGGCATCAGGAGGATGCGGCTCTTCCTCCCAGACAGGCTGGAAGTTTTCATCTTGCCAGAGGAGTGGTCCCATCCAGGCAGGGGCAGGAAACCATCCACAGACGACGCACCCCAGGGTGCCCGGTCCTGCCCTTCGCAGCCCTTTTATCCAGGACCGCTTTTCAAACTGTGCAGTCCCAAGCCCTGCACCCGGGTAGCCTGTGGGCTGCCTGCAGTAAGCGCAGCACTGAGCTCCTGCTGAAGCAGAGCAGGAGAGGATAACGCAGGCAGCAGAGGAAGGGCCCATCGCATTTGGTAGCGCTCACAGCAAACCCTGGGTGCCCCAGCTTGGTGCAGCCTCCCCGCACACCGTAATGGTGCTGTGGACACGCGTCGCAGGAGCCGATAACCTTGTGCTCTCTTCTCTTCCAGCTCGTCATTCTTCTTTCCAACTTCGGAGGCCAGCTGGGCCTTTGGATGAGCTGCTCAGTTGTTTGCGTCATTGAGATCATTGAGGTCTTCTTCATCGATTCGCTTTTCATCGTAATGCGGCGCCAATGGCAAAAGGCAAAGAAATGGTGGAACGACCAAAAAAGGGACCGGTCGGGGAAGACACAGCAGGGCAGCGATCTGGAGAGGCAGGGCCACGATAATCCCGTCTGCATCGATGAGGACTTGCCCACCTTCAACACCGCCCTCCGCCTGCCGCTGCCCCAGGACAACCCCTTGCCCAGGACTCCCCCCCCCAATTACAGCACTTTGCGGCTAGAGACTGCGTTCACAGAGCAGCTGCCCGATACACTAGAGGTGGGGCAACACTGATGCTTATTTATCCACCCATCCAGGTGCCAAACTAAGAGGTGGGTGCTGGACCCACGTGTCCAGGGGTGAAAGGCACGCATCCAAACGAGCACTGAAGGGCTGTTGGGTCAGACCCTTATTCAGGGATTGAACTTGCAGTCAACGCTTCTCTGAGCAAAGCTCAGACACAAAAGCCAAGGGCTCAGAGATATTAGGAACTTCAAGCAACATCAATTCTCAAGTTAATCATTGCAGGAGATGGCCGGAGCAGGATGTGGCACTGAGCTGGGATGTCTTGCCAGACAGAGGCATACATTAGCAACCAACTGCACACACCCCATTGTAAGTGGGCAGGAATTACTCCACAGCAGAAGATTGATGCCACGTTGGGTATGAACGCTAATTGCTCTCTGCTGTGTGGCTTGACTTGTGGGAAAAACCCAGGGCTTTCAGGAATGCAGCATGACATTTGTAGGAAGGGACATGACAGAGGTTTGGGAAGAGCACAAATTAGATAAAAGGAAAGCTCTCAAGTTGAATTTTGATTAGGAACCTGATTCCAAAGGTGGCCTGAGGAGCTCTTTATTCTGAGATGAAAAGTTAGGATAGCCATAGATGTGCTTGTAGAGCAAGTTACTACACAGCTTGAGTAGGAGAACTTAGGTCATCCCAAAAGAAACATCTGAAAAGGGCATGATATCTCATTTGGATCACAGTAATGAACTGCATACGCTGCAAGCTTGTTTCATTTTACATCGCTCAAGCCGGCCATTAAATGTAACCTCAGAGGAGCTCGTTAAGCAGCGCGTGGCCTTGGCCACACGTGACTTCCTAGAAGCTTCAAAGGGAGCTGGCTGCTAAACCTTTCCTGCTCAACCCCAGGCAAGGATTTCCCTCCTGTGGCCACCCGGTTCACCGCCCCGGCTGCCGGCCCTGGAGCTGGCAGTGCCCGGGGAGGGGACAGAGCCACGCAGGGCTGCAGCAGCAGCTGGAGCTGCCCTGGGCTCTGCGCACAGCCCTGAAGGGAGGTGGCCAGAGGATACATCTGTCCCACCAGTACGTCGTCCACCTTGCTTACGCCCCCCCCATTCCACCGTACTGCGTCAACACCTTGCGGTTTGCCTCCTGTGCACAGCGCCGTGCTACTCCTACCGCGCCGGACCCTCCCCGCACCGCAGGCCAGCCGGAGGCTGCCGCCTGCGCCCGCGTGGCTGCGGGGTGCTTGTGAAGAGACCTCCAGGGCACCCAGCTGGGGTGGCAGCACCCTTCCCCTTGCTCCCACTCCTGCACCTGACTTTTCCTACCATAGCCGATTCTTAGCTGCCTAGAGCACACTGTATAGATGTTGAGGATGAACGTAGCCTACACCGGGTTGGCTGCGTAGGGCTTTTGTAGAGCAAGAGTGATTGAGTGTGTGTGTAAGTAAGTGTAAGAAAGTCTCTCTTTTCCTTTCTCTATATAAGCTTATTTTATATAGGACAGTGAGACTCCAGAAAGGTTCTTTAATGTGCAATAAAACATATTTTAACTGGATTATTTAAATAGCTGATAAACTGAAAAAATAAAGATATATTTTTTAATAACTGCTTTTTTTTTTTTTTAAATCAATATGCAAGTTCCTTCCGTGCAGGCATCCCAAGAGATTATGGGACTTGCCTGCGCCTGCCCTGGGGCTGCCAGGTGCCCTGGGCTCCTCTGCAGAGGTGGGGCTGTGCTGCAGACTGCCGCTAGACCTGGCTCGGGAGCAGGCAGGGGGAGCCGGGGGTACAAGCACGTGCATAGTGAAAATACCTTTCAGAAAGCAGCATTAGCCAGCAAGGTGACCCAAAATGCTGGAACCTCAGGTGTCTCCAGACAGTTCTACTCCTGGACAGTCCTTTGGGAACCAGAGGAGAAGAGAGAACTGGGTGTGCTCTGCTTCAGAGCCCCTTCTCTAACGCACAGAGGTGAGGTGCTCGGAGCGAACCAACGCGTGTCCCCATCGCCTCTCCAACACAGCATCAAATAACAGCACTCGTTGCACTGGGCTTGCCCCATTTGCAACAGTGGCAAAACAGAACCTGGAGAAAACCGCTGGGGTAGCCTACGAAAGGCATGTGCACACCAGGCCACCTCCCCCTTTGCATTACAGGCGTGAGCTGTCGCAACTACAGCAGTGGTGGAAATAACAGCAAACTTCAGAGCTGGATAATGTCTTACAATAAGCTCCTTCCTTTCCAGTTTGTTGCTTCTTTATATAGGAGCTCGTTTGGCTCAGTAACACCTGACTAAGGACTTTCTTCCAGATGCAGACAGTTGCTAGGGCCAATTTTGACTCCAACTCTTACAAAGCACAGCGTCCTACAAATATGGGAGGGGGGGAACCATCTCCCTGGGAAAAGGCAAGCAAACATTGCAAAGTGGGACATACCAAAATTCTTCTGTTCCTCATCTGTACCTGTGTGGGCAACAGCACTCGACAGACTGCAGCTCTCCACAGGACAGGCGAGGTTTGCTCAATTCCGCTTGCAGACAGTACCGAGAAGGGGCTGCAGGATCTCAGCTTGCTGCTGGGACAGCACAGCTCCTTCCCCGCTGCTGAACCCGCTCACGCAGGGACTCCTCTTCCTCTCAGGCTGCTCAGGTGACTCTACCCCACTCCCAGCAACCCTCCAGCACCAAGAGCTGGGTTAAATCAGCAGGTGCTATTCATGCCATCATTTTCCTTCCAGAAAGGAAGGAAACCCCCCGCAGCTGCTGCCTGGAGCATCGCGCTGCACCTGGGTCCTGCAGCCAGGGAAGGCGCCGGCAGCTGGCGCAGCTCGGGACGGGCTGACGGGGCACGGCCTCGGAGGGTAGCCGTGTCCCCAGTGCTCGTCAGCGGCCACGCTTCCCATCACGGTGGCAGCCAGAAGCTGTGTCGTGTGGATGTCTCAGGCTGGTTCCCAGATCTTTCTCTGGGGTACCTGAGACTTCATGAGACAGACAGAGCCTCGCAGTAACGCATTCGTTAGAGCAAAGCCAGACCTCAGTGAGAGCTGTAAAGCAGATGATGCTTCGATGAAAGCCTTGTATTTTTAAAGGCTTCCCAGAGCAAAACAAAAGCCTTTTAAAATAAACTAGGTGGTGCCAATCCTGCAAGAAAGCAGTTGTATTGACTGGTCAAACATTATACCCAATAACTCCAGTTCTAATAAGGAAAATATCATTTGATTGAGAGCAAGGCTGCTGAAGCATAGCATTTCCTTGCAGCGTGCCTGTAGGGCCTCTCTGGTCAATAACCTGGGATGTGTGTCCTGCCAGGTGCTTTTTGGCATGAACATCCACTCTAAACTCTTTGGAAAAGCACAGGTTTTCTGTAGGTGCTCTTTGCATTTGCTTCTCAGGGCAGGCACAGCACCTTTACTCCTTGTATGAATAATCCTTGGGAGGCAGAAAGCCATGGAGTAGCTACAGAAACGGATTACTTCATCGTAAATTAAATACTGAACTCTACTGAACTCCTGAGTCACCTTAAACACAGAAAACTTCCTGGGACGGTATGAGAATCAGGTATGACACACGCTAAACATCATAACCTCAAAGCGTTTGAGAAACTCAGCTTGGCGTTTATGGGAACAACAGGCAGCAAAATTTGTGGTTCAGTGATATCCCCTCCTCCGCCGCTGCAGCCGCTGCTCCGAGGGTCAGGTGGGAACCCCGGTCTCTTCCTATGGGGACAGTATTCCCAGGAGACTCGTGGCGTGTGGTGGGAGCCCAGCCAGGCCCAGGCAGGGCTTGGGAGCAGGCAGCCCCCCTCTCGCCAGCACCGTGGGGCTGCAGGGGAGCGGCTGCGGTACCTGAAAACGCGGCGAAGGCGCAGGCAGAGTCGCAGGCACCGCGCTGCCTCGGCGCCGGGGCAAAGGACGGGCCGGGGAGAGGTGTCGAAACAAACCCGCAGCAGGCAGGTGCTGGTGACTCACAGGGAAAAGCTGCCTGCACACCAGGACCGGCCCTTTGGAGCAGGGGAGACGCAGCGGGCCAGCCTCGCTCAGCTCTTCCACAGCTCCCAGCAGCAGTTGCTGCCGGAGGGGAGAAAGTTGCGGGTCACAGAGGAGCTGCTGGGGGGGGCTGAGGAGGAGGAAACTCCAGCTGCACAGAGAAGGTTTGCCGGACGGCAGGAATCTGCCGGTGCCTCTCCCAGCAAGTGATGCCCAGACAGAAACTGGGTTTGAAAACACACGGAGCCTGCTGGCCCTTCTCCGTCCTACTGGGGAACGGACACCTCCGTACACCACGTTATGGAGTCTGCTGGCCATACCCAGGGCTAGCTTTGTCTCACTTAATACACAATTGCCCCCTAACAGCCTTCAGGGGCACAGACCAAATCTGGGGGTTTTTCAGAGAAATCTTCCCAACGAACCCTAACCCAAATAGCTCGAGCGTTTTGCTTGTGGGTGCCTGATTTCTGTAGTTACTGTCCTGACCTACCCCCATCCCTGAAAGGAGCACTGCAAAGGCTACGCGGGCTCTCGTCCTGCCACGAGGAGTTTGGAGATTGGTTTGTCCGAGCTGTGGTGCAAGGACTTACAGAGCAGGCATCAGTCCCGCTGCTGGCCTCGCCTGCTGGTGGCTTTCCCAGTGCTCCCAGCTCCTTTGACACAAGTGTGCAAACATGTGCTGTGAAAACCATGGAGAGAGAGGGGCAGCTGTGCAGAAACAAACTCCAGTTGCAGTAGCGGGACTTGCTGCTTAAGTACTTTTGAGAATCAAAACTGCGGGGCAAAGGCTTTTCCTGGGTGGAAAGCAAGACTTTCACCCTGACTCTGCTTGTTTCACTGCTTGGCATGAACAGCCAGCACAAAAGTGACTCAAAGACAGGACAGCCAAATGCGGGCAGGATGTGTGGTTTCCCTATCAGACAGAATTTCACCCGGTAATCCAGAGAGACATGGGAGCATCCAACCTCCCAGTCAACCGAGATGAAAAACTTGCCCAGGATGTGACAATGAACAATAAGTCACAGGTTCCTTGGAAGACACATCTGAGATGCAGCCCGACCCCATCCCGATCCCAGCTGGCCAAGGCACCACTGCCCCCAGCCCCACGGGGTGCAGCAACCTGGGATGTCAGCCTGGAGGGGTAACTCCAGCCTCCCTCAGAGCAAAGGGATGGCTGCCCAAAGCTGCTCCCAGCAGATGCAGCCAGGCAGCACTGACGGGGTTAAAGGCTGCCCGGGCCCCCTTCCACGCTGGGTGACATTGCAGTGGTCCACAAACAGGTTGGGGAGTTAAATGCCTCATTAATGTAAATGGGGCTGGGGAAAGGCATCTCCAGCACATGCCTATGGAAAATCCTTTCAGGCTCTGAGCCTTCACTTGTGCCCTGCAATAAGGTGCAGCTCTGGGGAGGCCAGGACGTGGCTGGAGATTGTGGATGTTTTAATTTTACCCTTTCACCTTCAGGGCAGGGTGAGCCAGCTCCGTAACTATCAGCATTAGGAGGTTTCTCCTCCAGACACCCACAAAGGGGCTCGCAGGGCTACAGCAGCTCTGCTGCTGCTGTGTTCTCCAGTCAGACCTCCCAGGAAACACCCAAGCGAGGGGCTTTGCCCCACGAGAGCCCACCCGTGCCTCCTGCTCAGCTGAAGCCCCACGGTCTGGGAAGTTGGTGCTACCTCACCGGCAGCAGCCACAGCTGCCACCAGACCCCAGTCGATGACACGCTAAAGCAACAGGCGTTCTCGACACGCAGCAGTGACTTCCCTCTGCTTGGAGCTGCAGCCAGAGAGCCCCAGACCAGCGCTGCTCCCGGGGCTCAAATCGGCCCGTGAGGCTGTGGCGCTGGGTGTGCGACACGGAGGGTGCCGGGAGGCAGGTACTTTATTGTACAAAATTGTTGCCTTGGCTTCAAAGTCCCACTGCCCATCTCAGGCAACACCACAGCGGTGAGCGCCACGTGGCCGGAGCTGGGCAGCTCCCTGGAGCGATTCCCCCCCGCCAGATGCCAGGTCTGAGCCATGCCCACCAGCCCAGCCCGCGCTCAGCACTTTGTGGAAGCGTTTTCAAGCAGCCTCAGCCCCGGGAGGGCTGCCGACAGCCGGAGCATCCCAAGCACAGGCCCGAGCTGTGGCAGCGCTGGAGCAGTTTCAGGCAAGCGTGAGTCAGAGGTTAACCCACGATTGCAGCAGCTGCCCTCTGCAGTGACATGCCATGACACGGCTCCAGCACTAATCCCGATGCCAGCATCTCCCTGCGAACAGGACGGACCGGGAGGTATGGAGTCATCGCCGATTCCCCACGCCTCTGCTGGCACACGTGGGTAACGCCGTCAGTGGGGCTGGGCAGGCGGCGCTGGTCCTGGCTGACGAACCCCGGGAAGAGTGAGAGTTGGGTCTGAGTGTGACCGATGCCTAAGGAGGGGAAGGAGAGAAAAAAATCCCAGGCCAGGCTGGGCAATTCCATCCGAGAAACCGGAGTTCCCTCCTACGCAGGAGGAGCCTAGAGCTGCCGCTCTGGCTGTGGGGCAGCGCTGGTCCCGGCTCTTCCCGCTGCTCGCCGACGTCTCCTGGTGCCCCACGCCATGCCGGCAGCTCAATGCCATGCTGCTCCCGAGGGCAGTGCTGGCAACAGCCATCTCCTCTGCCAGACACCTACGCCTGCCCGGACAGCTCTGCCTGCACACCAGCGTGTGCTCACCAGCCTGGCCCGGCCGGCCCTGCAAGCCCCAGGCGCACACCGGGCTCTGCTCAGCTGCTCTCCAGGTGGGGGCTGCCGGGCATCGGGCTGCGCTTGCCGGCCCGCAGCCACACGATTGCTCCCAAAATGAGCGCTGGTCTGCAGCTCTCAGCACTGCGCGCACAAGGTGCTCGGTGCTTTCTGAAGCAACAGCACAATTATCCAACCGCATCGCTCCTGAGCAGCTTTTCTCTTGGACTGACGCTTTCTGGCAGCAAGGGGACCCCGATCCCTTGGGTTTTTTTATGAAATCTCTTTCTCCATCTGTCCCCCTTCTTCCCAAAAGCAAAGGCTCTTCTCCCACATCCCGCTCATCCCACTCCCGCTCATCCCACCCCAGAGTGCATGAGGGGGCATCCCACTCATCCCACTCATCCCTCTCCAGAGCAGTGGGGGCTCAGGACGCTCCGGCCCCAGGGAGCTGGGGGTGGTGTTGGGGGCGGTGGTGGTGGTAGGGGTGGTGGGGACGGTGGTGGCAGTGGGCAGGGGCTCTGCCGGCTGTCCCTGCGGTGCAGGACGGAATGCCGCGTGGCGGGTTCCTGCAGCAGCCGGCCACGCTGCACCGGGGCTCTTCCCTTCCGCCCAGGCGAGAGCAGCCATGGGCTCGGGGTTGCAACACAGTCCGAGGTATAAACAGGGAAACACACCCGCCCTCCGGGCCGCAGACAGCATGTTCCTTGCGTTTTGTCCTCTCTTGTATCATCAGCCGTGCTTTGGCACTTTCCTGTAACATTCCTGCACCGCCTTGTCTCTCCCAGTCTTACGCTCCTGCCTCAGTTTCCCTTCCAGCAGGAGCTGGGTGGGAGCCACATCCCCCTGGGGGGCCGAGCCTCCCCACACTGCCGGGCATGCAGGCAGGCTGCCGGCCCTGCGCAGCTTTCCATGCGCGCTCCCCCCAGCGCCATGCCCCACGCTGCCCCAGACGGCATTTTTGCCCTGGCAGCCTTGCCGTCAGGCGGCGTTCCCAAAAGCAGCGGGACGTGAAGCGCAGGAGGGGACGCTCGCCAGCAAAACCCCTGTGGGGCCGAGTGACACGAACCAGTGTCATCCCCGACCTGCCTGCCTCCTGCCCACCTGAGAGCAAACCTCCAGGCAGCTGAACAAGCCCAGCCCCATCCAGAACGCTGATACGGGATCACTTCCGTCTCCTTCCACTTATGTTCTTTGTCCAAATATGTTTCTAGAGATGGAAAAACATGTGTGTTCACTAGATTTATTCACCTGCAATTTAAAACATGCCGCAGTCCCAGTGGAGACGCGATCACCGCGAATCGTGGCTGAATGCGGGCACTGGCCAGAGCTGTGGCGAATCACACTGTTTTCACAACGCCTCTTGCTGCAGTACCTTCCCCGCTTGTGTTTTAAGACCTTCTCACCCAAGCTTACATAACAAATCCTGAAAGGTACAACCTGTTCCTCTAGATGATCACAAAGGGTAACCATCCCTCGCTCTCGTTCTTGTTATAAAAAGTCATCGGTCACAAAATATTTCACATTTCCCCCAGAACATGGGAGAGGACCATAAAGCACTGGCCCACGGGGACCTTTACAGTGCTCCGTCCCGGCCGGCACTGCGCTGGCGCTCCCTGCCCTGCGCCGGGGCAGCGTGGCATCCCCGGGGCCTGAGCCCACCCGCAGCTACCGCATCTTTAGACGCTGGAGTCATGGCAGGCTGGTTATTTTTTCCAGTAAACTTCTATGACAGAAAATGCAAATGAGTGCAACTAGTTCCCTGTCACACCAATTAGTTACGGAGCGGGTCTGGGGAAACCCCACCTGTGACAAACCACTGCCTGAGCACGCAGCCCGCCGCCGTCCTGCGCCGAGAGCCTGCTTGGTTTCACCCACACAGAGGAGTGCAGCCTCGGTGGGGCGAGTCGAGATTCAATTATCAATGTCATTGACGCTCAGGCTGAAGGGAGCTGTGCCTGAGCTGGGTTTTGCCCCATCCCTCCCATTCCCGAGCCGACAGCTTGGCTCCCAGAATTGCACAGAGCGGTGGTACCCGCGCCCCAGCAGTGCGAGCCCTGGCGCGGACTGAGCCCCTCTCCTGCCAGCCCTGCAGCCAGGCCGTGGTCGCCGGCTGACCGTGCTGTGCCAGGCTTGCAGGAGCCGGGCCCGGGGGGGCCGCTTCCCTCCCCTCTTCTGCTGCTTGTAAAACAAAACCAGTCTCGGTTTTACTGCCTGATCTTTGTAACACAAACAGAGGTCAGTTAAAAAGGTTTTATACGCAGCGGTTACCGGTGTAGGTTGGCTGGTGAGATGCTCGCTATCATTTGACTGTGATTTTACTGGTCACAACTAAATTACTCTATTTTGTTTAGTGACAGCGTGTCTCTGAAAGTGCACCCGATAAACCGAGCAATTAAAGTGCTGAATGAGCCTGTTTGCACCCTGCATGGGAACGGGTGATGCCCGGCTTCCCTCAGCAGAGCGGAGCAGGATCAGCCTCCCCGCTGCCGGGGCTGCAGCGCCGACCACCAACACGGGGTGAGCGATGGTGATGGGGACCGGCGCGCTCCTCCCTTACAGCAGCGCTGCCTGCAAACCCCAGAGCTGTCCAACTGGAAGCCAGGCTGCAGACGTGACTAATAGTTAGCACGTACATCTCGCAGCTCCTGCTAAATGGCAATCTAATTAGCGGGTGCGTGTGCGCTGGCGGTGCCTATCGTCGGCCATGGGCAGGGCGGCTGGCCACGCCGCCCCGACACCTGGGCTGGGAGAGGGGCTGCCCGGGAGGGGACTCCTGCAGAGGCCAGGCGGGTAACACCGGGCAGCAAAGCCACGGCACCTCTCCCGTTTCTGGAGCCCGAAGAGCCTTTTCAAATCCTCATGAAATCCCTGAGCACCGAGGAGTGACCTCGGGTCTGACGGCCGCCACCGCAGCTGCGCCGGGCTGGGACCCCCCACCGGGACCTCCCCCCACACACACTGTGCCGAAGGGCATAATTTGGCCAAAAGCAACGCAGATTTACACAGAACCAGATATGAACAAGTCATACGGTTTTTCCAGCGACCTGAACTCAGTCCTACCAACAGGGTTGTAATTTTGGGGTGAGTTCCTTCCTGCAGAGCTGTCCTTGGGTCTCTGCGTCGGGCTCCAGCACAAGCACCTCTGCTCTTCTTCGTCTTTACATACAGGCCTAAAAACCAGCCCAGAAACCTTTTCAGCTTTCTTTGTACCCACTCTAGTCACCATTAAATTTTCATTTTACCAGATAAATTTAGGACCGGTTGATATTTTCAATATTTTCTGGGCTGATTTGCCCCGTGTATCCAGTTTCTCAGCTGTATTTAGCTGCTGTCAGTGGTGCATCACGCCAGCACAACACCCTGACTCGGAACACAATGCCTGGGGTGCAGAAGAGCTTTCCACAGTGTTTTTCAGCTGTATTTGTAGCAGGAGGTTTTTGCTTATGAAATAAACTTTCTCATGAAGCAAGTGAGAGAGACAACGCAAAGGCAAGCCAAATTCAAGGTCATGTGGCTTCACTGGCTTCACAGCTGATGTTTCAAACCACTGAACAAATGCAGCGTGCTCTGTTTTCAGTGTTAGAGCTGCCAGTGCTGGTAACAGACATTGTTCTCGGGGGAAATAAGTAGCGATAGAAGGGCAATTATTTTGACAGGAGAGAGGTTAGAAACTGGGTAAGTCCTGGTACTCACCATCAAACCTGTTCGTTCTAGCTTCACTTGGAAATACTGTTTAAACACAATCCCGCATTCCACTTCTGACATAATGATAGGAGGTACCCCTTGTGCAACTTAAAAATAAAAATCCCTTTTGTTCCCAAACAACAAAACACGGGGACATTTGGGAAAGTCTGACCGAGTCCTGATTGAACAAGAACCTGTGATTACTTTTCCTAGCAAGAGGCAATCGTTACCTTTTACAATGCTTTGCTGCTCTGCAGTGATTTATAGTTCCAAGGAGGTTTATACACGTTCACTGTTCTGTTGTGAGGAGTTAACGTCTCCCACAGTCACTCAAGATGCTCAGGGTTTTACCTCTAAACCGTGTTTGTACAGTAGTGTTGGGCTCAGGGATCCCACCCCACGGCATGCAGTGTGCTGGCCCCAGTGTAGGAAAATACAGAAAATAAATGGGGGGACACGCGTCTCTCCAGCCCCCCTGAGCGATAATTGTGTGATCAACAGGGATCGGTCTGCAAGACACGTAAGATTGAGATTAAGTCATAAAATGCAGAAGTGCATGCTAACCACCGTGAAAATCGCAGACAACTGGACTACGAGCGTGTTCATGAGGGCACCCGGCCCTGTCCGAGCCACTTGTGTTGCACCCCCAGAAACAAATAGAAGAGCTGCTTAGTCTTTTAATTTTGTTGTCATTTTATGGAAGGAGAGCTCGTTTCTCCTGGCAAGAGATTGTCACCTTTCAGACTCAGCCTGCCGGTACCACCGAGGCAGAGTTCTGCCCCTTCTATTTAAGCATCAACATCTTCTGTAGTCCGAGCTTGAAAGACCTGCGGTGTACAAAACACTGCCAGGAAAGCATGCCCAGCAGCAGCCTTGATAGTAAACACAGCTGCTCAGGGAGACTTTTTTTAGGAAAAAAAACCCCAAAATTACAAGATCTTATACTTCTTTAAAAAAAGATTATGGGATCTTTTTAAAAAAAGATTATAAAACTGTTTCAAAATACTAGTGCAGTTCACCTGCAGTTATTTAATCTGTGCCAAAGGCCTGTCACGGGGGATGGCTGGCACGAGGGAAGCCAAAGCAGCGAGATGATGTCCTGGCGCCTGGGACATTTCAAACCAGACCGAGAAACACACCGCAAATTGCTGCAGCGCAGGGGTCAGGGCAGTGGCCACAAGACCTGGTCCTGCTGTGAAGCTCTCCCTGCACCTTCCAAGCAACTGCCCGCATGCCAGCTGTGACCCAAGCGCTCCTTCCCCACGCCTGCCATTCTAATAGGACTTTTTCTTCTTTTTGGGGGGAAAAAAACAAGGACAGGCGCTCATCTCTTAGCAGCGGGACGGAGGCACAACTTCCTCAGCAACTTGTGAAGCGGGAGCGGGCAGCGTCACGGGGAGATTTGTGCCGCTGACCCCACACTGCCCGTGGCTTTGTAGGACTGGGGTAGGAGCAGCAGAAGCGGCTGCAGTTCCTGGAGGCGGGGGGGGGGTGGGGGGGATGTTGGGAGAAAATCAGCGCCGGGAGAAAATTAAAGCAAGATTTCAACGAAGCCTGGACGAGCCGCGACTAAACGGGGAGCGACTCCATCTGAAGGGGGAGGGAGGGTTTAGATGCACCGTCGTGAAATGACAAGGGGCGGGATGGGGCGGGACTGGGGCGGGGGAGGCGGCGGGGCCGCTCCCGCTCTCAGCGGGGAGCGCTGCCGGAGCCGTGCGGGCGGCAGGTACGGGGGGACCGGGGGCGGCCGTGGGGGGGACCGGGGAGCGGGGTCGGGGACGGCCGGGGACGGGGGCCCCGAGCCGCCGCCGGAGGGATGCCCGCGTCCGCGGGCATCCCTCCGGCGGCGGCTCGGGGCCGCCGTCCCCGGCGCGGTGGGGCAGGACCTGCGCGGGTTAGATAAAATGTCAGCATTTAGGTGTTGCTGCGGTTTTTCCCCTGCTTCTTGCAGTGGAGGATGCGGTTTTAAGGCATACTATTGTTTAACAGAAGGGGAAAAATAAGGGTAGTCCTTTGTTGACATTTTTTTTTTTGGGGGGGGGGGGGAATGAAAAACTTTAATTCGGTCGTGGTGTCTTTCTGCGCTGATACAGACGTGAAGTCATCCCATCTTCGCGTGCTTGTGCAGCAACGGCGCAGGTTTTCACGCCAGTCAGGTGTTCTGGATGTGCGCAGTGTGCAGTCAGGTGTAGTCGTTCTTATTTAGCCTCTGTTTACACAGGGTTTTCTTTAATCTCCCTGATAAAAGGTATGGAAGCAAACCGCAGCTTTCTGAACAATTCACTGTCCGTTTCCTTTGTTGTGGGAAATGTGCCATCCGCCCCAGGCTGCTGCCTCCCGGGTGAGGGCAGAGGATGCTCCCTCTCCGGGACACCGGCCTTATTGCAGAATAAGAGATCTGTGGGTGGGGAGGGAGCTGCTGGGGGGTTTTGCTGCTCTTACGTTCCAGGATTCACGTTGTTCATTGCACAAGCAGCAGAGTTAACTCTCAGCAAGGTGACCTTACTGGCACGTGAGGAGTAAGGCTTGTCATCGTCCTAGGAGACAGGGACATCACGGGAAACACAGGGTTAGGCAGGCAGGGGAAGAAGCGATGGAGCGTCTAACATACGGTACAGAGTCAGGCAAATGCTATCTAAACTTCCAGACTGTAAATACTCTTCGAGTGCTGTACTCGTGCCCGCTGGGATTAGAGACCCGGAGGCGCCTGCGTGGATCGGGGCGGCCGTGGGTGTCTGAGCCGGTGGCTGCATACGTTGGCCGCTCTATTCACACACAACAGCAAGGCAGAGCGTCTGCTGGGCACTCTGTGACCCCGGGCTCAGGAGGGGCTTTAATTGCTCGCTGACACGTTACTGCTCCACTTTTCTTTTTCAACTGCCAACCTGTACACTTGTGATGTAATAAAAAAACTTCCTTTAATTTGCAAAAATACCACTAGATAGCATAAATGTCTTCTCTAGGAAAACAAGGTCTTTTCATCAGGCTCTGGAGGAGATGGCAGATGAGCAGCGGGTCATCCAAGAGGAATGACTGTTGTGTGTCCCAGTAGAGAAAGTACTGAATAATTGCAGTATCAGGCCCAGCAGTATTGGAGTGGTTTTGCAGCCGAGGTACCGCCCTGGAGCCTCCAAGAGTGTGCTGAGTTTTGCTTATGTCTTTATTTTCTTTAAGTGGCAATTGCCCTAGGAAAACCCCAGAGGAGATTCAACACAGTCAACACAATCATTTCGTAACGTGGGAGTCTGATCTCACCCGTAAGGTGGAGGAGTTTCACCTGGGATGATGCTGGGGTGATGCAGGGCTGGACTCGCGGCTGCCGGGGGAAGCTGAGGACACCTCCTTCGCAGCACAAAGCAAACCACGTTAGAACCAGGCGCAGGTTGCTTTTAGGACAGCGTCGGTCATCATGGGTATGCGGGTACTGCCAGGAGAAGGCCATGTGGCACCCTGTGCACCACAGGGGTCTTGTGGCCCTAGGAGCTGTTCCTGAAAGTCATTTTAGATGACACCAGTGTGCTGACAAGGGACAGCCCAGAGCAAAGCACGGCAGTGGGGAGGCGGTGAGGGAAGTAGCGGTGGTTCCCCAGAGAGGGTCCAGCACGGGCTGGCGAGGCCGGCGCTTGCAGAGCACGGTGTGAGCTGCAGGCGCTGCGGGGACCCTCGGGGCTGTAAAGCAGCAGTAACACACTGCTGCAGCTCACCTGCAAAGGAGACGAAGCCAGTTCTTAACCGTACATTACAGACCGGTCCTGCAAACGGAGCGGTGTGACAATAAAAAATGCAAAGGAGGAAAAGGAGTGGGGGAGCCTAACGGGTCTGTGTTCCCCTTGCCTGACCAGGGCCTTGGAAGTGGAGCAGCCAAACAAGAAATAAAACCAGTGAGGGGCAGCTGGGAGCTGCCAAATGTCCGGGCCCTTGAGCTTCACACACTGTGTGAATAACGGGGGATTTGAGGGCGGCAGCAGGGACAGATTTTTGTGACCGTGAGACTGCCCTGCATGCCACACACCAGCAGGAGCCGGGCTGCATGTCCATCAAGGGGGAAGCACCTTCTGAGTCCCCAGCCCTGATCTCCTCAGCTCCCGTCCCACCGCAGCCTCCCGCTCCCTTTCTCTAGAGGGGCTTTTGGGAAGGGGTGACAGTTACCTGTGAGCCGACGGAGGGTGGGTCTTGTCATCCCTCATTTGTCATCCGTCTGCTCCAGGTACAGCGTGCTGATGGGGGAGAGCAGGACAGGCTCCAGGCTGGCACCAAAACCAGTACCAAACCCCCTCTGAACAGCTACGGCGTCCGAGCACTGAGCCTCTGTGCCCGGGGCAAGGAGCCCCCCAGTAACAGGGGCTTTGGCTTCCGATCGGGCAAGGCACCTCGCACAGAGTGGCTTTCAGCAGTGAGAAAGAAACAAGCACTCTATTTGGAAACATTCTGGAAATAAAGGTAAGAAGAAAACTATTAAAATGAGAAAAAGATTGAAAAAATGTCATCCAAGTATGGTCAAGCGCAGCTTTTGCTTAATGTCATTTCTTTTATCAAACGACCTTCCATTTAAAAGCACAGTTTATGCCTAAAGGAAGAGTAAACCTGGGTCTTTCGCTCTGCTGCCATGTTAAGATGTCCCCTGCAAAACCTGTGACTGTCTGCTTGGCTGTATTGCCAGCACACCTTTGTTAACTTGTTAATTTTGGGATCCGTGTGTTTCCATGGCGGGGCGGGATGCTGCAGGCATCCTGCGTGAGGCAGCTCTTCCAGCCGACCCCGTCCCCGTGCCTGTGCTCCCGCCGGCAGGTGCCCTGCGGGGCCGTGGGATGGAGCAGCGCTTGCAAAGAACAGGCCCAGGAGCTCTGACACTGGGGAAAAAAATGTTCTGAATCAGTTTAAAACATATCTAAAAACTAGTTTAACCTTATTTTCCACAGCGTGGCCTGAATCTACTTTAAAAATGTGAAAATGCTGCCCGTCAGCACAGCGTTTTTACGGTTGGTGAGCTGAAGAGATGAAGTGAGCTGGAAGCACTCTAATCTTTGCTTAAAACTGATTTGGAGCTGGTCTTCCTTTCCTAGCGTAGCATCTTCCCATTGCTATCGCTAGCAAGCATACTGTGACTTTGCCAGGCACTCTCAGGTTAGGTGCTTAAATGGAGATAAATTCAAGGTGGAGAATAAGCGTATCGATGACTCCTGCAAAACCACGAACAAAGATAAAGCAGCTTCAAAATTAGCCGTTCAGTGTCTTTAACTTTACTCAGATATGAAAGTAGAGCTTTTACTCTGCGTGTGCTCCTGAAACCATAAGTATGTGTCTCAACATTGCCATCAGGAAAAAAAAAGCTAAAATTCAGCCTCAGGAAACAATATAAAAAGAAATAATAACTTCTTACAGCAATGTCAGGTTGATGAGCAACCCACAAAGATCTGTACAAACTGGGATCCCTCCGTGGCAGGTCTCAGACTCTCGGCAGGAGCCCACGCTCCGTGTTTGGCCGGCGCGGTCTGTGAGCAGCAGAGCAAACAGAGGCTGCAGGGCATGCAGCCAGTCAGGTCCAGCCGGGCTGGATTTTGCCCAGTGCAGTGTAGGTGTGTTTTAAATTTTAATCTAATCTAAATCTTTTATTGGATTTCTTAAAAGGCGGAAAATATTTACTAGTTTGCCTTGCTAGTCTCTCTGGATTTAAATGTATTTTGACAATACCATTTTATAAAGCAGAGACCAATCTTGAGGCTGTTCCTTGAGATGGGTTTGTGTTCACACCCGGCAGCAGAAGGCTTGGGCAGAACAGCCGCGCGTGTTTCACGTCTTCCCTTCAGCCGCGGGTAATTAAGCAGAGGCTAAGGTCGTTGCTCCTGTTTTCGTTATAGTCCTGCCCAAAAGCCAGCAAGCATCTGATGCAATGTAAGCTCCTCCTGTGAATAAAACCTTCTGCAGGCAGCTGTGGGTGGGAACCTCTGTGGCACGAGTTCACGGAGGATGAGCTGATGATGTGCTGGTGGGTTGAGGGTCCGGGAGGTCCAAGTCCCAGGACACGTGTTCCTTGGAGAACAAAACGCTTTCACACGAGAGTAGAGCCTGCCCTCAAATCTTGGAGGAAGCAGCTGAAGTTTCTTCCTTCCAAAGCACTCTCCCATCGAGACCTCATGGTGTTAGGCTACATCTACATCACATCTAATGGGGTGTGCGATGAAAATCATCATATCTCTTTGCATCATAAAATCTATTGGTTTTACACTGTTATCAAACTCTGTATATACTACTCAGGAGATTTTGCAGATCTGGCCAATAAATCAATGAATCAGTATTACCTTTTTTTTTTTTTTTGAAACGTAAGAAGGACACAGTTGCTCCCGCTCCCCAAGAGGCCTGTGCGCACCCTTCAGCTTCCTTTTGTACCTTTGGTAGTCTATCTACAAGTAACTTTGTTTTAATCTAGTTTCTGCATTGCTGAGTACTGCTCACTATTGAAATATTGCTGTATTATTTCAGCACTTTCTTCTAGGATGCTGGGTGATACGCAGCATTAATCTTTAATTCTGTTCTCCTACAGTTTAAATCTGAAAAATGTTCTAAGCAGCTGACTTGGGTTTGTTTTGAAATCCTGCCTCGGGATATTAAGATTTAGTAACACAAATTCTCACCTTAAAATAGCAGCACAAAATGTTCTATTTACTCACAATATGAATGTAAAATATGCAGCATCCCTCACATGAGCAGTGGAAGCATACCGATAGTATCTGAAAGACAAAGGAATCTGGTGGAAAAAACCAATCCGTGGTCCTTCCTCTGGCGGGCAGCAGCACTGAACAGCATTCCTGGTCCTGGGAAAGGTGCTGCTGGTTCCAGGTCCTCTTCTCCTGCCCCCTCCGATAGCCTGGTGCACTGTAATACTTTCTACTTTTAAGAAAAATTGTCTTAAGCCCTGTATTAGCTTGAATACTAAACACTGTCAGCCTGAATTCTACCTGAAACCAGCTCAGGTGTGTACTGCTTGGTCCGTCTAGTGTTGGCAAAGGTTTCAGACAATGTTAGAGGCAGACCAGTTTGCACACAAAACACCGACTTCCTAAAAAGTTGTCTTGTTATTTACTTCAACATCTGCACAGCCCGGGGGCCAGTACTCCGTAAGTCACCGCAGGCACAGCCATGTCCGGCAGGTCCAACTCACTTAACCCTCCTGGGGCCAGAAGGGACGTGACAGAAACATTCACCACTTTTGGAACTGCAAAGCACAAACCTCCCCCTTGTACCCTCTCAGGAGATGAGGGGCTCCATGCCATTTCACTGCCACGGTGTGACCCTGCAGAACATCTGCTCTGAATTTCTCCTGGGTTATAAAACCACGGTCGTGCCATCACATAACTACGCCAGTTCTGCTTTGCTGGCAATACAGGTACGCTTGGCGTAATACAAACCTTGCCTCTCAACGTAGCTGTTTTGATGCCTTTTCTCCCACTTGCAGACAGCAGCATGAACCTGAAGAAGTACTTCATTCGGGCGCTGCACCGCCTGCAGAAGGGCCCTGGTTACACCTACAAGGAGCTGCTGGTCTGGTACTGCGACAACACCAACACCCACGGCCCAAAGCGCATCATCAAAGAGGGGCCAAAGAAGAAATTAATCTGGTTCTTCCTAACGCTGCTCTTTGCGTCTCTGGTCTTCTGGCAGTGGGGCATCCTCATTAACACCTACCTCTCCTATAACGTCACGTCATCTCTCTCTATTGGCTTTAAGACCATGAAGTTCCCAGCAGTCACGGTCTGCAATGCCAACCCTTTCAAGTAAGTTTTTCTTCACCTAATTTACCCAGTCGTGCTTTAACACCCTCCGTTGTATGGCTAGCGCAAGGTACTGTGGAGCCACTCCTGTCTCAGATACCATGTTAGGAGCATCAATGGAAATGATCCTTTGACTCACCAAGTGGCACTAAAAACCAAATAAAGGAGGACAACATAAAGGCGAACGGCTCAGGTCCAGAGGAGGGTCGGTGTGCCTGCGACTTCGCCTGGGTTTCCTTACTGTATCAGTTAATCTAATGATGGGTATTGCCTCCCTGTAAACTTTCCCTGGCTCAGGGAAAACTCGAAGTTCAACTCACTTGTCACAACCAAAATCAGTCTCTCGATCTTTCCCCACAATTCTTTTCTTTCTCCTTCCTCGCCGTGAACGTACCTCTTATCTCTTACACTCCGGCCATTAAGAGCTTGTTAAACAGTAGTATCGGCTGGGAGCTGCAGTTATATAACTCGATCGTCATTTCAAAGGAGTAACTGATTTTTGTTAGAGTTGCTTCAAATTTATATCCATGCAATAGTGTAGCCCAAGGCAAGATGCTCTCGACCGACACACAGGAATTACTCTGGTGTTTTTTCATCTCTGCTTGCTAGAGATGTTTTGTGTAAACTATAGTGAATTACTGAAATACAACCAATTCACTTCTGCACTGACAGAGCATTGTTCACCACCACAGCGCTCCCTGTTTATCCTCCCACTGGTTTTCTGCCCGACTGCAGGCTGCTGGGATGCCTGTGTCCGAGGTGGCCGTGCTCTGCACAGAGGCTCCCTTCGTTCTCCAGTAAATCTTTAGGCAGCGATCCGAGGTCCCCAGGAAGGTCCAAGCCAGCGGAGCGGCAGATGGGCTGCTGCACGTCCCCACCGCCTTGACACTGCCTGGTAACCGCCCTTTGTCCTGCAGATACTCAGAGGTGAAGCATCTGCTGAAAGAACTGGACAGGCTCATCGAAGTGGCGCTGGAGAGGATCCTGCAGCCCGCGCCGGGGAACAGCAGCGAGAACGCCTCCCCGCCGCTCGACCTGGAGCTCTGGCACCAGATACCGCTGGTCCTCATCGACGAGCATGACAAAGACAACCCCGTCATCGTGGACATCTTCGAGAGAAATCAGACTGCTCTGGGCAACCAGACTGCTGGGGGCAACCAAACCGCTGCAGGCAACCAAACTGCTGCAGGCAACCAAACCGCTGTGGGCAACCAAACCGCTGCAGGCAACCAAACAGCTGTAGGCAACCAGACTGCTGGGGGCAACCAAACCGCTGCAGGCAACCAAACAGTTGTAGGCAACCAGACTGCTGGGGGCAACCAAACTGCTGCGGGCAACCAAACGGCTGCTCCACCTGCCCAAGCCAACACGACATCAGAAGAAAAGAAGTACAAGCTGGCGGTGAAGCTGGTGAGAGGGGTCCCGCGGGAGGCAGCCGGGAGGGGCGAGGGACGGGCAGCGCTGGGTGCCTCGGCAGGGATGCAGCGTGGAGATCGCTGCCTCTTCCCCACCAGCTGCCCACAGCCGCTCTGCCTCGGGGCTCTGGTCCGGCTGCGCCGGGGCCGGGGGCTGCCCATGCTGGTGGCATCCTCGGTACAGGGCAGTTTGCAGGTTATGAGATGTTATTTCAAGGCTCCAGGGCTGTTTGCTTGTTTTTTTGAGGAAGGCAGCACCGAGGTATTTTAAGATGTTTCTAAATTTTCAGAGGGGGTCTGATCCCCTGCAGGTTACACAGCCAGACATCCAGCTGAAGCTGCTGGATTTCTGCACATGGGGCCTGCAGCAGGATCATACCCTAAATATGCTTCCTTAAATGAAAGGAAACCCAGCAAGGAGCCATGTTGTTAGTCCATGATGAATGTAAGTAGCTGCACAGCATCAGCAAGATCAGCAGGTTCCTCATAGAAAAAGGGACTGACAGCGCGTAGCAGCCTAGCACTGCATCAGAGGTGCAGGGTGGATCCTGCCAGCGGGTCCGTCAGCCTCTGGCGAGGGGGATGCTGGAAATGCTGGGCGGCAACAGGCAGTAACCGAGCTGTGCACAGCGTTGGTCGGTGGAGTCTGCCCGCAGCGCAGAGGACAATGCCGTACATCCTCTGGGGTCACCCAGCGCAGCCCTGGGTGCAGGGCAGAGCCAGGGCAGAGGTGCTCCGCGCAGGCTCCCTGCCGCCTTCACCTTTTCCTCGGGTCCGGCACCCAAAATGCCGGGGAGAGGCTGCGGCTGCTGCCCGTGCCCCTCTCCTGCTGTGGTCCTCAGCACAGAGGCACATGGTGGTCTCACGACTCCCCACCCTCTGCTCCCACGGAGGCTTCAAGGACCCTGCCTGACCAGACCTTGGAAGCTGGGGCGACTCCAGCCTTAAGGAATTGGCCAAAAAGTGACGTTTTCTGTAAGCTTGTGGAGGTAATGCTGGGACCGATGGAGAATCTGCCCAGCTGGGAAACCTCCCTGGGGAGGGACCCGTGGGTAAACACATGCAGATGTGACAGCTGGCTCCGCAGCACGCGCACCGTACGTCCCTCCTGCCGTCCCCACCCGCGGGACGGGCTCAGACCTGCCTGCTGTCTGTCCCCAGTGCAGCCATCAGGGCTCCGACAACTGCACCTACAGGAACTTCACCAGCGCGGCACAGGCGGTGACCGAGTGGTACATCCTGCAGTCCACGAGCATCCTCTCCAAAGTCCCGCTGCAAGAGAGAATCAGGATGGGCTACCAGGCAGAAGACATGATCCTGGCGTGTCTCTATGGGGCCGAACCCTGCAACTACAAGTAGGTGCATACCGAGCTCCCTGCCCTTTTCTGTCACATTAGGAATGGTACGGGATGCTAAAGGCATGACAGCCTTTTTCTTTTCTCTTTTTAAGGTATGTATCAGTTAATAGAGAGATTTCTGCTGGTCCTTAACTCTAACAACATTTCCCAGAGGGTTTCTGGATGCGATCCTGGCTGAAACGGGTTATTTTAGGATAGCGCTGGCTTGAGTTTTAGTTTTGGATGGGCCGTTCTGCTCATGACATATCGAGACTAACAGCATCCGTGGGACCTTCCCAGGGTATTTAGTGATAACCAGCTGCCGGCCCAGGTGCTGAGTCAGCGTACCCCTGGCACAGCAGTGCAACCCCCAGTTACAGCCCCCACTCTTTTTACACAAGGCTCTGAGAAATGCATTTTAGCCATCGTTGTTTATTACGAATGCCAAATTTCTATATCCAGTTTTGACAAACGTGAACACATAGCAGCAGCCCAGGCTGCAAGGAGTCCTGCCCCTTCTGCAAAGAGGCCAACGGAGACTTATTATCAAAGAACGAGATATAACACCGGCTAAAACCTGTTACCATAGCTCAGATCAAGCAATTATTTCTCTCATCTGTGTGACAGACTATTCCTTTCCATTCCGACAAAGCGTTATCCCCAGTGGCTGTGTCTCAGTGCACACCAGTACCTTGTTTTGCTTTTTTTTCAACAGCAGATTGATTGAAATTATATCAGCTGAAATTTCTATACAGGCATTCAACAAACAAAGCAATTTAAAGTGAATCCCAGACATATGCATTATTTTATAACCCTTTAGTCCTCCCTGAGAGTCACAGTTTTATGTGCATGATTCTTCCAGGAATTTCACCCAAATCTATCACCCAGACCACGGTAACTGCTACATCTTTAACTGGGGCATGGACGAAGAGGCTTTGAATTCTTCCAACCCTGGAGCCGAGTTTGGTAAGAGAGAGCCCTGCTAAGGAGGAAGGAGCTAAAGGAACAGAAGTGCTGGGAGTTGTTTCATCTCTCAGTGGCCACTTCTGTTATATATGACAGATCTATGATTTCTGTGTCTCTGGAGCACTACAGCAGGGAGTAACGGCTTTCCAGAAGGGGATAAGCCCCCAAAAGGGAAATTAGTGGAAACAAGTAATGTGACTACAGATGTTACACGTAATAGAAGTGCAACATCTGGATAGCTGAAATATCTGAGGCAGTGTCTGAATATTCACTCAGATATTTCCGTTCTGTGCATTCGCCATCATGCGTATTTATGCACAGGTAAGGCTGCTGTGACAGCCAGGCCCCGGCCCTTCCCCAAGGAACAGAGATTTCTGTGCACAGCGAGAAGAAAATAGACTCCGGTTTTTTTCCAAAGACTCGCATTTCAATACAATTCTTGTTCTGAGTGTTTTGTCTGGTGTCCCAGGGCTGAAGCTAATTCTGGACATCAGCCAGCAAGACTATATCCCCTACCTGTCATCTGCTGCCGGGGCCAGGCTCATGCTGCATCAGCAGAAGAGCTTCCCCTTCCTTAAGGATCAGGGCATCTATGCAATGGCTGGGACGGAAACCTCCATCGGCGTGTTAGTGGTATGTGTGGCATTCCTCTAGAGCAGATTGTCTGAGAATATTGTTATCTGATGGGACTGCAACCAAGTTTGTTTTAAGTCTTGGCTGAACTGGCTCAAACCAAAAGAGTCAAGGTGTACGCTAGCTGTGGGCTGGAACAATTTATGGAGACTTTTATGTAATTGTCCTGGCAAAGTGCTTTATTGAGCCAAAATACTGAGCTCGGGTCATTGTTCCCTCTTCCTTTAGCATGTCAGAAGGTGCCTTGCTAAAACATGCTGCTCTTGAACAGCCTCATCTGCCTCGATCCGCCCTGGGGAATGGGCTGCATCTCTTTCAGCTCTGCCGCCTACAATTCTTTGATTTTTTTTTTCAAAGCCAGCAGGGAATACAGGAATTACAGAGTCTCTGGAAAATGGGCACCAGGGACCTGGGGAGGAGCGATGACTACTGAAGTTTGCCATTTTGGTTTTCTTTCAGGATGAACTGGAACGGATGGGCTATCCCTACAGTGACTGCACCATGAACGGGTCTGATGTCCCCGTAAAAAATCTCTATAGCCAATACAACACTTCCTATTCCATACAGGTAAAACACATTTTTAAATCAAACAAGGCTGTTTAGGAAAAATCATCAAAGCAATTAAAATTTTTGACTAGCGTGCAGGATTACTGGAGCATCAGCAATGATAAAGTAGAAAGCATAACCAAGTACAGGAACCTTCTTTTCTGGTAATAAACCAGCACTCGAGTCTGAACACTCAGTAGCCCCAGGTTTGGAAACGATCCCAGTGGATCCAGTGGAAATAACTGTGTATTGCAGGAGCAAGACCTAACGATGCAGGTATTAAAACTTGCATCAAAAGATAAGGAACATTGCTTTGGCAGGCAGCACAGTTCAGCGTAATCTTTGGTTTTCATTCTCATACCAAAACAGCTCATATGGCCAGGAAAGGGCATCAGCAATTATTGTTCCCTTAGCCAGCTATGAATTTTGTTTCATTTTGAGAGGGATGAACACGGTCATTTCTGTCATTTTCTCAAAAGCCGAAACACAGCAAACCTCCCAGGATCTCTGTTGTTACACGGGACCCTGCTATGTGTGACCTACCAGCAAAGTGCTAACTTGCAGACAAAAAAGCAAGTATTTTTACCTCCACGTACGAGCGCAGTTTAATGCTGGTCCTTTCCTTGTACCCTGTCGCCTCAGAGCTCGGCTCCCCAAAGTGAAGGGTTCCCACGCATCCTGAAAAGCAGGCAAAGCGAGAGCAGGGTGTGCCTGGGCCCCTTGGTCCCTTAAAAACCACCGGTTCTTCAGTTCCCCCCCGTTTTGGCTCCCCGAGCAGCCCCGGTTGCCGTCACGCACCAGTCGGTTACTGCCTCGGCTCAGAGGGCAGAACCGCAGCGCCGGCCAAGGGGACCTCGTGCCCCCGTCCTGCCTGGCCTCACCCCCTCCCTGCACTGCTTTCACTGGGGGGTGCTGGGGACCGCTGGAGCCCCAGGGTGACAGAGCCAGGAGGCAGCCCCCTCCTTCGGCGCAGGGCAGAGCCTCTGGAACGGGCTGAAACTCCCAATAGCTTTGGCTAATGCCAGTTCCTTAATAATGTAGGGAACGCTGGGAAAACACATCTCCCAGAGCGTCCAGTGGGGAGCGCGGAGCTCCCCGTCCTGCCCAGGGTCTGTGCAGGGACCTCGGGCAGCAGCGGGAGGGACCCGACCTGCTCCCAGGCGGCTGCAGGCGCAGCGCTCGCCCGACGCTCCTCTGCCGGCTGCCCACCTAAGCCACAGGAGGCTGCAGAGCAGTTTTTCTCCTTTAAAAAGAATAACTGCTCGTGCCACGTCATTAAGGCAATTAATTTCTTTTTCAGCTGTGAGAATACCTTTTTCCCCTACAATTTCCACGCTTGGCTGAAATCTTTTAATTATAGGTAGATCAACCAGCAAGGGGTGGACTCCAGTCATTACCCGTGTCCAACAGGCTAACTCCCCCGAACTCAAGGGGTTATTGAGCAATCGCCACAGCTGCGTGTGCCGCTGTAACCGGGACGGCAAAGCTGCTCCCTCCGCAGCAACCGCAGGCGCCGTCCTGCAGCGTGAAGGGTGGCTGCGGCTCTGGGGAGCTTTTGCCGAGATGTTAATGTGACACTTTTCATGAGATAGGCTGGCCTCTGCTGCTCGGGGTGCTCTGGGAGGATATAAGCTATCTATCTGGAGAACTGTTGGGCCCCGGGTTTTAGCTGTGGCGTTGGTCTAATGTGCAAAGCAGCTCGTATTTTGTGTCCGCGAGAAATATTTATCCCTGACAAGAGAGGAATATACAGGAGGGATTCCTCTCCTGGACACTCCTACTCTTTTTAATCCTTTTCTCTTTAAGGGAATCAAGTCATTTTTCACCCTGAAAATGCCTGCTTGTTTTGCATAGGAAATGAAGACAGACCTTTGCCTTTTCTTCACTTTAAAATTGGGATGAGAAAGTTGAGTGTTTGTAAACCTTGAATCTGTAGAAAAATACAGTGTAAACATTAAGCACTGGTTAATTTGTAACAGGCTATAACATAAGGGAGAAGCATTTCTGGAGGGTGAGATCTGGCAATAAGGAAAACATCAAAACCATTTTGGGGGTTATTTACAAAAGCCTGAAGAATACACCCCAGACAAGTGGGAAGGCTTTGGTCTAGCAGGGTTTTTTATATTTCTGCCTTTATATAATTATAACAATTGGACCACTTTACCCTACTCTTTAAGATGCTTGTATAACGTTTAAGCAAATACTTGAAATGATTGCATTATTACTTAAAAGTTGCTAAATGCTGACTGGGGTTCTATGTCCACATAATTCACGTCACTTCAGAGACCTCTCAGCAAAATCCGGCTTTTCCATCACTCCCTGATTGCAGTGAACTCTGTAA
Source organism: Aptenodytes patagonicus (assembly GCF_965638725.1). Taxonomy (NCBI): domain Eukaryota; kingdom Metazoa; phylum Chordata; class Aves; order Sphenisciformes; family Spheniscidae; genus Aptenodytes; species Aptenodytes patagonicus. The sequence goes on from NC_134961.1 coordinate 4,493,583, forward strand.
GCATTTTGTATCACACAGAAATGCTCTGGTTGTTCTACCTAGCTGGAGCTGTTAAATTTAATTATCTTTTCATAGACTTTGTTATTGCTTTGTGCACTGTTTCATCCAGAATCCCACTCCAATCTCAGATGATTAACTTCATGCCTCACTGAGCTAATGGCAGCGCTGCAGCCTGGCTCGCACACTGCCGAAGCTGCAGCTGCAATCCTTTCAAGGAGAGAAGCAGATGCACAGATAAGATAATTCAGATTTCTAAAACCTGCTCTTTATGTTGAAGTATTTTTAAAGTCCTGGCTTTAAAGTGGAAACCAGCCCTTTGTCAGTATGTCGTGTAAAGCCTGGAGACAACAGCAGTGTCTATGGGTGTAGTAGAACATTTTTATTCCTTTTTGGAAACTTCATATTACTTCCGTGAAGCTCTAAATAGTGAAGAAATGAGCAGTTTCTTGTGCGACTGGGAGCAGGCACTGAGTTCCCTTCTGCTCCTGCAAGGTGACTTACCCACGGGCAGCTTACAACTAAGATGTACCTTAAAATCTGGAGGAGCAGCAGTAAAAATGCATCATAAAGAAAACCGTAACTGCCGTGCAACCCTACACATGGCAGCTTATCCACCCGCCTCGTCTTGCCGTTGTAAAGCCAGTGCGACTGGCTTCCAGAGCCTGCCGTGCCGCCTGGCGATGCTCGGTGCATGCTGGAGGATGGGATCATGCCATTGCACGGGGATGGGCTCTGGCAGCACCCGCTCCCTCTGCGGCTTCAGCCTTCTCTGTGTGCAGCCACAAAACCATCTGTTCAGCGCAAAAGAGAGAAAATACCTCAGGGCCGAGTAATTCTCACAGCCAGCGTAGACTCCAGCAGCAGAGGTGCGCAGGGGGTTCAGCCCACGTCTAAGCAGCTCCCTGTTCCTTTTTTCAGGCTTGCCTGCGCTCTTGTTTCCAAAATCACATGATTGAAATCTGTGGATGTGGTCACTATATGTTTCCTTTACCTGAAGGGGTGAATTATTGCAATAACGAAGATAACCCAGGTTGGGGTAAGAACACGAACAAAACTAAATTGCACAGCTTCCCCAGGGTCCTGGCACGCAGGAGGGGCGGGAGCGGACACGAGCTTTATTTGTAAATGCAACAGGTGAATGGCTTTTGCCTATGTAAAGTCTCCTCATGGCCGTTCGGGTCAGTGCCGGGGAGAAGGGGCGAAATCTTGGTCCTGGCCGTGGGCTGAGGGTCCTCAGCTTCCGCGCTGCCCCAGGGGAGGGCTCTCCCGGGGAGCTGGCTCCAGCCGGGGGAGGTAAGGGGACCCTCTGGGTACCAAAGGGAGAAAAAGGGGTAATGCTCTAGGCCTCCGTGCCTGAAGAGTTCAGAGACAAGCTGGCCCGAGCAGGGGCAATGGGCTCCTGCAAGGATACGCAGAGGTGTGGGGGGGTCTGGTGCTCCCCCACAGGCAGGCAGGGACCAGCAGCACGTCTCCGCACAGGCAGCTCCGGCAGGCACCCCTCCTACCCCTGCAGCTGGGCAGGGCTGTGCCAAAAACACTGACATCGGGCAAGCTGACTCTAGAGAAACAGTCTACAGAAAAAAAATATTTTTAATTTATTATTAAATTGTCTGACGGCTTTGCCTGAGCTTCTCAAGGCAGGGAAGGTTAGAGGGGAAGACAGCAAACCTGTGCAGCAGGCTCATACCTAAATATATATTTTATTAAATGAAATTGATATAATCCAGTAAGCGGGGTCCTTATCTAAACAGATGCTTTGATTTTTTTGTTTTCACCAAACAGCATATTGCTATTCATCACTGAGATCAAGTATAAGACACAGACAGATTTGTATTGACTCTTGTAAGGAAACATGCAAGTAAGTACGTAAGCTGTTTCTGGCAGCTGTAAAGGTGGAGGGGATCCTGCATTTCATCTCCCATCAATTCTGACCTTTCTAAAATGGCAGCGAATCATGCGGGCCTGCTTTTCTGCATGAGAACTGAAGTTCCAGTGACTTCAGAGGAGGGGAAACTTCTGTACCAATGTTCTCCCCTCCTCTCCCTAGCGACACGCAGTATAAGATGACCATCTCCATGGCAGACTGGCCGTCTGAAGCTTCGGAGGTAACACTGATTTCTTGTTTTGAAACATTCATTAATAATTACCTGTTCTTAGCCACATGAATCACTCGGTATTTTCAGAGCTAATGTCCAGGTAGCAAGTGCCTCTTTGCTAAATTACACATTTTCAGCATGCAAACAAACACGAGTGCCAGGGCATGAGACAGGAGGAGGGACACCCCCAGGGCGGCTCCTCCACCCCGGGGGTCCTGCACCGAGTCCTGCAACTCCCTTGCAGCTCCCCTGGGTTCCTGCCCCAGCAGGCGCCCAGAAAGGATGCTTCTGCTCAGTTCTGAATGAGTTTTGTTTTCCTAGGACTGGATTTTCCATATTCTGTCTTATGAAAGGGATATGTCAACAAATGTGACTCTGGACAGGTAAGTGAAAGGAACAACCACTTTATCTTCTCTATTGAGCCTGTTAACATTAGATTAACATGAACCTTGGCGATGGGCCAGAGCACATGTGTGCTAATGCAAAGGGAGGACAAGATTTGGCACATGTTTGCCTGGAAGATACATAAAGCAAATCTGAAACGCACTTCGTGCATATCCTCTGCTCTCCGTAGTGACAAACTGGGTCAGGCAAACGTGAGTTAAGTTAAAATCGACATTAACCGCAGCACTCCTGATCAGTTGCATATAGGAGTCTGGAAGCTCTGAAGCTGTGAACTGCCAGGGTCCAGCTCCTGGATTGTAACGTTCATCCCTTCGTACTTAACGTCTTTGAATCTGCCAACAGCAGCAGCAGTAGGGGGGATGCACAAAAATTAGGGTAACTGCTGAATTACCCTTTGAAAACCTAAACCCTGAATTAGTGGGAAAAGAGGAGGGTTTTTTCCCCAAGGAAAAAAACCTAGAGAATCAGGAAATGGTTTCACAGATACTGGCTGATCTGTACACATTAAGTCCCCTGTAACGCAGCTGGTCGTGACGCAGCCGCTCTGTGCGTGCACACAGGAACACGAGGCGCAGGGCACCGAGGAGGGGCAACGGCCCCTCTAGACCAACCAGGGCAGCTGGGAAAAGCAAAGCAAACAGCACCAAAGAAGCTTCCACGTGCGCAAGTGCTGCTTCAGGAGGAACCTCAGAACCGCGTCTCTCTTCCCTTTGCAGCCAGTGGCACTTTTTAACTTCTTCCACCTGCCTGGCAGAGGTTTCAGCGGGCACTCGTGAGCAGCTCCGGCCGGGCTGTGCGCAGCCCTTCCCGCAGGCAGGCGTTGGAGCAGAGGCGCTGGGTGCCCGCAGGCCGGCTCTGTGCTGAGCTGCCGTTTGTCTCTTACAGAAACGGGATCATCAAGCTGAACATTTACTTCCAGGAGTACAACTACCGCACCATCTCGGAGTCTGCCGCCACGACGGTGAGTGCCCATCCCTGCCCCTTCTGCACAGCGCCCGGTGAGCAGACACAGAAACAAGTCACCCCAGATGCACAGGCAGGGCTCAGCTCCTCAGGGCTGATCAGCCCTGTCCGGGGACACTCCTCAGCGGGAGTCTGCCGAGTCCCTCAGTGCTGCTGCTTCACATGTCCGTGGCAATGAAGTGGACGAAGCTGCCTCCACTGTCCGGTTCGCAGTCCCCAGTTCGTTCTTCCCCTCCACCTCCCATCCCCATCACCAGTGCGAGGCGGGTCACTGAGAAGCAGCACCAGGGAGTGCAGCCCCTGCAGGGCAGCACCCGCAAGGCGAGGGACTCAGCAGGCAGGTCCCTGGGGCAGGAGGGGCAGGAGCATCACCAGCACACAGGGTGATCGGCGGGGGCTGATGAGGGACCGGGGTCACCACCTCGGCTCACTCCTGCTCTCCTCCCCGCAGATCGTTTGGCTGCTGTCGAGCCTGGGAGGCCAGTTTGGGTTCTGGATGGGGGGCTCGGTGCTGTGCCTCATCGAGTTCGGGGAAATCATCATCGACGCGCTGTGGATCACCGTTATCAACATGATCAGCTGGTGCAAAGGCCTGAAGCAGAAGCGGGTGCAGGCGCGGTACCCGGATGCACCCCCGACAGTGTCGGAGCTGGTGGAGGCTCACACCAACCTGGGCTTCCAGCACGAGGACACGGATGCCCTGCCCAGGGACGAGGTGCTGCCCCCCGAGCCCGGCACCCCCCCGCCCAACTATGACTCGCTGCGCGTCCAGCCCCTCGACGTCCTTGGTCCAGACAGTGACGCAGAAACCGAGTGAGCAGCGCACCCTGTTACCTCCCAATGGCCGCCGACGGCAGGCTGCCATCGCCACGCTCAGTCTGCCACTTGCTGAACAATCTTCTACTCTCTATCAAAATTGGGAAGGAACCAAAAAGCCCTGGCTGTCCTCCCCTCCCCGACTGAAAGTGTTCACTGTGAAGACACTCTGTCTAATAAACTCTGTAATAAATCTCATAGAGTCAGCGTCAGGCTCTGGCTTTAGTATGTAGAGCTTCTATACATCAGCATTGCTATATAATCGTAAGTCACCATTTCTTTTTAACACGTGGGTGGGAAGCACTTCCTAGTGAGAAGACTGGGGCGCGGGCAGCTGTGAAGGGCCGCAGCCGGCGTCTGAGGCAGGGCTGCGGCAAGGCAGGCGGTGCTGGGGAGAGGCCAGGACGTCCCGATGGTGGATGCATGGCTGTGGCCCATTGGATGCTGAGACACGGCACGGTGTGTGCCGCAGCTGTGCTGCACCGTGGGTCGGACCCTTGGGTTGGGACCCAAGCTACTTCTGACTTCTGAGGTGGCAGTATTTCCACCCCTAAACAACTACAATGGAAACAGAGCGAAAGAAAGCCATTCCTTTGCTTCCAGGGCCCGCGGGTGCTTTGTGTTTGCTGCTCAGGGTTTGTTAATGCTCACACCGCAGGTGAGCACGGCTGTTAACGTGTGTTGGAGAGAAATACTCCAGCCTCCATAAAGATTCAGGTGGGGAGGAAGTGCCAGGCCGTTTAGCAGTACCACTCTTGGCAATAAATAAATTAATTTAAAAGTTGCCTTTAAAGTTTCCTGTTGGCAGTGGGTGCAGTTCAGTGCTGGCAAAGGCTGATGGCCGCGGCTGGCAAGAAGGGGGGGTGCTGTGCATGCCCTGACATGAGGGCGGCCGGGGGGTTTGGTGGTCCCCACGGGGCTGGGCTGAGCGGGACAGTGAGCCCACCCGGCCCCCGGCTGGTGCCGGCCCACAGCTTTCCCAGGAGCCCATCACAACCCACTGGGACCTGCCTTACTGAAGTACTTTTGCAAAACTTCAAGAGGAAACACGATCGTGTGGTTAAATCATACGACTGGGAACACGATGTTCTGGGCACGGCGCCCAGCGCAGCGCGAGCGCGAGGTGGTGGGGGCGGCCACGGCGGCGAGGGGGGTCCACGCTCCTTCTCTGCTTGAAGCTCCCCGAGCACACGGTGCTCTGGTGCAGAGCTGCCGGGGCAGAGCATGCCGAGGGTCTCTGCATCTCCCCTCGGTGGCAGTGGAAGCGGTGGGTCTTGTTGCTGACAACCATCACAAGCAGGACCGAAGAACTGGGCAACGCTCTGCCAGATGAGGTGCCGCCAGCACGGCTGATGCTGCCCTGCACGGGGGAACTTCCGCGTTCAAAATCCACTGAAAAAGTCAAACCCTTGATTAACAGTGTATAGCTGCTCTAACGCTGCTGCAGTTACAAGATAATAATGCACTAGAATATCTGCAGTCTTCATTTTATAAGACGATTCATGAATTTTTTAAATTTATGATTAGCTCCAAAAAGTAACAGCAACTTAAAATATAGATTTTCTATTACTTCTGATATATGGATTTTTACAGACATTTTCCAATTTCACTTGGTGATCATAAGAACAAGAAGCTTAACCACTTTCTTTAAATTAAATTCAGATTCTTAAATAATGAAGTCACCCCAGGAGCCAGAGCTACAAGCAGACGCACCAGTTGTGATATCAAGCAGCGGCAGAAGCAGCTGCCACAGGTAGGCGGTTTTCTGTACGTGGGAGCCGTTCAGCTTTGGAAATCACATTCTCAGCCTGTTTGTGTTTTCTGCTGTTGAGAAAGAGAGGTGAGGATCAGGAGAGTTTGGTGCGTACCCGTGGCGTGCTCCTTCGCATCCTCCTGGGTTTCAGCTCAGTGACTGGAGTCCCACCACCTCTCGCTCAACATGTGCGGACGCTCAAAAAGGGGTAAGTTAACAAATCCTACAGAGCCAGACATTGGAGCTGATTTAGAAACCATGCAAAGGTTTCACCATTGCTTCTTGATCAGTGCTTCAGCAACCCACCTGGCCGAGACTTTTGATCCTGACAGTGCCCAGAAACTGATGCACAGGGAAAAACCTGCACCCGGGGCACGTGCAGAACAGCCCTTCCTCTGGTTCACGCTCCTGGCAGCCCACGGTTCATGGACCTCCTGAGCTGGAGGCTGCGTTTTAGTTGCCACTGCTTGAAAATCAGGAGATGAGGAGGTTATTTAGAAGCTGACGCTATGCCACTTGGCAGAGCAGTTTCATCAGCAGAACTTCCTACTCATTCCACCAACTAGTGTTTTACAGGCTTTTTAGCACCTGGAACGATTCCTCGAGAAGAAGTTTTGCCTCAGAAACAACATATGATTATCTTTTATACATGAAGCAAACAACTGACTTGCTAGATACATTACACTGGGAGAAGGAGATGACACTTTCATCCTTTAGCACCAGATTCCTTATGAACTGGAACAGTTAAGTGAGGACTCAGCACACAGAACTCATCCCTTGCCACCAGCCTTACTGGGCTGGTGAGCAACCATACCTGCCTCTGATCTTAATTGGGATGAGGAGTGAAAAAATAGGGGTAATTTACAGTTATCTGCAGCCAGAGAATGCCTAAAATAAAAGATATGAGGAATAAAAATCCAGATTCAGGGAGCACCTTCTTAACGAGTCCACGTGCTGACCCCAGACCCTTATCTGTCGGCTAGTTCTCGTTTGCAAGACTGAACGACCAACAGCCCGTGAACACGGCTGCTCCTTAAGGAAACCATCTAACCCTGGGTACAGCATGAGCTCAGCAAGCATATAAAACCAACCGGAGCAGTGACAGGGCAGACGAAAGGCGGTTAAGGACGCTTGTAAAGACAGAGGAATCCAGCTCTTGCAAACTGTCCTAGACTTTTCCTGCCCGACGCCTCACTTCCCTTCTCCCTAAAGGGATGCTTCCCTCCCCGAGCACCGTAAACCCACGGTACAGCCTCCTTCACCAAAAAGGCGAGGCCCTGTAAAGAGGCAGCGCTTCATCCCACATCACGGCCGAGTTGGAAGCAAGCACCTGACACCCTCCCGATTCAACGTTCGGTGTACGCACGCAAGCCGATACTCGACGAAGACCTCCGAACGATTTTGCAACAGTGAAAAAACACTGCTCCCTGCAAAAGACACAATAGAGCAATTTGCTTAAAACACTAGGAAAGCCGAGAACAATAACCTGGGCATCTATTCCCATGCTCTCACCAACAGACAACGCTGTCAACATCGCTACCAGTAAGTCCGGTCGTGTGGGAATCCCAGTAACATAAAGACAAACATTATTCAAACATAAAGATACTGCAGAGACATCAGATGCTTTTCCATAGGGCAAAACAACCGTCCCGAGCCTGCTCCTGTGCTGATGAAATAGCGGTATCGGCGAGGAGCTCGCCGCAATGGGACGGGCTGCAGAGAGAGGGGGAAGGCAGAGCTGTTTTCCCAGGCCAGCCCTCTCCAAGGCACTCTGAAACGCAGCACCTCGGCTGCTGACATCCTGGGATGGGCTCTGGCATCTGCTGCCACGGAGCTGTAACGAACAGAAGAGGCAGCAGCAGGTCTCAGGCTGCAGAGCTGGCAGGGCAGTCTGCACCTTCCAGTTCCTCACACCTTCAGCCCCAGCTGGGTGCCTGCCCGGGGCCATCTGCCCGGCAAAATGCAATAGCAGTAGGCAAAGAACAGCCTTAGAAATCCTCACCTTCTAGTGACAAGGCAGAAGGATGGGAGAGGCACAGACAGTGAGATTCACCCGTCTCACACCAAGGGTAAATTGGAACAGCGTGTTCTTTGGCAGGACATGGACAGTTTACTATTCCGGTTATTGCTGGTTTATAGAGGGTGTCTAACAACTAATAAAAGTGGAAAGCGTCTCAGGTACTTGACTTCGGCTCTTTACCAGCTTGGCTCTCTCCCCCAAATGGACTGATTGCAGATAAGGGTATCTGTGCAAAGGGGTTTTTTTCTTGCTGCAGCAGCAGCGCAGCCGCTGGAAGGCTCAGCTGAGCACTGCATGGGAGCGGGCACAGCGCTGGGCGCAGAGCTCTCCAGGGGAAAGGCTTCACAGATCGCAGCCAAACGAGACACTTGAGAAGTCCCAACTCAATACAGTACCAAATTTCCCAGTCATTTGGGGATTTTTTTTTTTTTTATAGACTCTGAAACAAAAGAGTAAACATCTAACTGAAAACCTTGCCAAGAAAAAACCCAAACATTCCAGAAAACACATTTTACTTCCCTGCTCTGAAATTTTTTTAGGTGCCAAAATTCACGAAACCCAAAACCTGTTTATAAAGCACCTCTGCTCTCCTCACCCTCCCCAAAACCCTTGCAGTTTTGGCAGTAAACCATCACCAAAGTCCAGCTGAGAACAGCAAAGGAATCCAATTTCACTCAAAAAACTGTATCGCTGGTAAAATATAAGCCTGTATCGGCATGTTACATGTGTGCTGTAACACACAGAAAAGATGTTGGTGTGTCAAAAAAAAGACGTGGGACTGCCTAGAAAAGAGGCAGATTTGGCAGCCGTGGCAGCTAAGCACACAGTCACCCGGGGGAGAACACATCAGACTAACGAGTCCCAAAAGGAGGACCACAAATGCAGCAGCGCTGGGACGAGAAATGACAGCTGTCCAAAGGACAGAGGCTGCCAGGGGAAAAACAGTCAAAAGCAAAGACAGCAAAAAGATTTGTGGATCAGGCTAAACACTAATTAGAGCAGCCTGAACCAAGTTAAGGAAAGAAGAGGCAAGAACACGGACACTGAGAAAAGAATTATTCCCCCAAGGCATCTGGTGGTGAAGAAAAGGGAAAACTGCAGAAGTAGATACAGATAAGGGGAAGAAAGATGTTTTTCCCCTCCAAAATAGAAGAGTTTGCATGTGAGGTTTTATCCAGCAGTCTCACACAGCTGGCATTCCGGTTTTGGGCCCTCTTTGTATTCCGTCCAGTTTTCTCCTAAGAAAAAAAGCTGTGGGAGTGTCGGAAGCATACTTAGGCTAGATGAGGGTTTGTTTTTTTTTTTTTTTACAAAGATCTATATACCAAGCTTTAATAAGTTTTACAGGAAAGCAACACCTTCCTTACATTTCTTATAAACTTCGTAGCTTTCAGTAGAATACATTAATCGCACAAGGAACAACCTACAAAACTGGTTTTATTCTCAGGGTTGAGCTTCATCATGCCTCATCTACTAATTGATGAGACTTGTCTTCCTGACTTTGAGAATAATGACAGACTTGAGCAATGACGACTGCCTCCAGGTAGAAGAGCTTCCAATCAGTCGATCTTTGTTGTACCTACCCCATAATTTTAGATTCAGAATTGATTAAATTTTCTGAAAAAGCCAGTCATCTCACCGCCACGAAGCATGAACTCTCCAGCAACCGGCAGACCATTTCTAGTCAGAAGCCAGCACTGCTCAGCTTACTCAAGGTCATCCAGATAGTTTTTGGTAAATTTGGCTGTAGGACATCTTCCCGTATTTCTAAAGATGGAAAAATGGAACAAGCTTTTCCTAGACAAAAGACATTTATTAGAATTTATTCAGAAATAAATTCCCCTAATCCCCAGAGATATTTTCACTGTCCTTGCAAATTTTATAGAGAAATAAACCCAACCCAAACAGTTCAGCCCTTGAACAGTGTCCAGCAGCAGGGACATTACACTAACACTCCAGGCCTCTCATTGCAGCGATGCTGCTGGCCATTCTGCGGGGCACACTTTTTGCAGCTTGCCGGTAGTCCTCTGGTTTTGCCTTCAACAGAGTTACAATATTTTGCAGTGTTCTTGATGGCTGAAGGCCAAGGGCATCCATAACGTTTATTAGATAATCTGTAAGATCAAGGATAAACATGTATTTGAACAGGCAACAGACACTGTGCAAATGAAAGTTATTCCTCATTCTTCACGACAGCTAGAATCCTGTCACGGATAGCTCAAAAACACAGAAAACGTAGTGTGTTTGGAATCTAACTGTACTGACTGCTGTGTATTTTTGGCTTCCTGTACACTAGTTTAGACAACCATCTGTTTTGTTCAGAGGACTGAGACACATTCTGCCACGTTTCAGTATCTGCACACAACACCCTTGGGGTAGTCAGTCACCACGGTCACAGATAAAGGATCACAATCACACTTTCAAAGGCAAAGATCTTGCAACAAAGCTGGGAAGTTCTGCAGAGGTGAATGGCTGTCAGGAGGGAGTTCCAGCTCACTGATTCAAGGTCAGTTGGGGAATTACGGATGACAGGGAGAATGCCGAGCAACCAGCCTCTAATCCACTGGTTTGTTTTTAAGCAATGCCAAAACAAAACAAAACAAAAAAAGATTCAGGCTGAGTTCACTGGCATTCAAGCACACTTAAAGGCAAGCTGAGATATTGTCTGTATTCTTATTTTTGAGCTTGGCCATGGGGAAGTCAGCATCCATGATTTACAGCAAAGAAAGGACTAACTGGCATTTACAATAGCTGTAGTGGTCTCGAGGCGACAGTTTCATCAGGTAAGAAAAACCCATCTCCTCCATATCCTACAGAAACGCCTCCCCTCATCAGTCCTCCCTCAATCACTCTGCATGGCATGGGAGAAGGCAGAGATGAACAACACGTGCCAGCTATGTCCCACTTTGCTGCTGAAAATTTCTCCACATTGAAAGTAACTTTAGTCATCTAGCACCTTCAGAGCAGCAGGGTGGTAAGTTAACCATGGCAGGGGAGCTGATCCTATAGGTTTTGTAAAAAAAGGATGCTGGTCAGGTGCTCCACAACTTTTAGAAGGCCTTTAGCTGATCTTCCCTACTTCAGCTATCAAGTGGATGGAAGAAATCAGCTGCCCCCTTCATAATCCACTGGAGCACTTCCCAACAGGCTTGGCACATGCTGTGTACCCCCTATAAGGCATATACTGGCAGTACATGGCACTTCGATGAGAAGGGAAAGAGCAGTGCCACACTTGAAAAGATTATACACAGATCCTTCTTGCTAAGACTGGCTTGTAAGGGAACCCTCTCAGTTCAGAAAGTCTTTGACTTCCACAGTCAGAAGCACAAAGCAGTGAAGAAGCAGGAGTACCTGCCGGAACATCGCCCTTCCCTCGAAGAGGGATGCGACAGAACACTTTGCGAAAGAGAAGCTGTGAACCACTCCACCATGCAGAGTACCGTATCAGATCAACACGCTCACGATTAAAGGAGAAACCCACACTGCAGTTTCTTCAAAACTAATGTAATGACAGAGCAGCCCATGTGTTACGGCAACAGTTCTTAGGACAATGTGTGCACTGAGCTTACCAATGTCTGTGGCGAGCTGCTTTGTCGAATGTACTGTGAGCTCTGGTATTTGCAGGATGACTTCGCAGTAAGTTTGCATCGTAGCTCTGGCGATGGAGCCCAGCCAGTAGTCAGCCATGTTGTCCAGCTCAGGTAATTCGTCTCCTGGACAGAAAATTCTCGTTAGCTGTCAGCAGTCTCACTCACCTGCATTTGCTGGTTTTGTAACAAAACATAATTCATAAATGGTTAACCGTTTCTTCAACGAGACATTAAGGTATTCATTAGTATTCAGAGTTTATCAGCTGTTTTTGGAGTAGTCAAAGCAGTTACATATCCTCCCTGATACTGTACATTGAAAGTGAACTCAGGACCCAAAACACTTTACTTCCCTGTATTACTTCTCCAGGTAAGTCATTTCCAAAGGGCTGACAGGTGATCAGGCTGGGGTCAGGGGCACTGCCTGGCATATTCTATAGGATCATCTTCCAGGACTAGTTTACAAACTACTGCAATGACAAGGATTCACAGGTTTTTTTTCAAGCCCTAAAGGACTTCTGTGTTCATCAGTGTTTTGAAAGTTAACAAACTATTAAACATGTAACTACTTTAATATGACAAAATAAGTAATGCAAAAACTTAAACTAAAGAGCGTATTCTCAGAAGGCTACAGGAAGACTATAAATACCAAGCTCTATGCTTCCTTGATTGTCAGTGGAAATAAACACCAAGAAGAGATTAACCACAGCAAACCATGGTGCGCTGCCAATCTGCTGGGAAGCATTATGTAGCTACTGTTGTTAATTGCAGCAGGATTAATGACACAACAGGTAAGGACAGCCATCTGAAGAATGAACACAAGCCAAAACTCAGCTTGCTGCAAGAAATTAAGGAAAGACACCCAGAAAAACTCCTCGTGTGTTCTGGGGAGAAAGTTTTGAAGAGGAATCTGGGCTGTAGCTGTCTCAGCAGCCACCCACAGCACCCACTGCACTTCTTTCAGCATGGGGGGTTTGATCATTGTGGCTGGTATCTAATCACTGAAGACTCAGGTGGCAATGGAAGTAGCAGTGGAGCTCTAATGATTTTTCAGCTGGAGTAAATATAGGATGAAAAAGGAATTTAAATGAAGCGGTCAGCATTCCAGAATTGTGTCCTTACTGAGCAAGAACCTGACTACGGAGACTAGAACATATGGTCAGACCCTTGAGAAAAGAAATTCCCAAAGATGCAAAGCCTGTCCAAAACAAGGCAGACGAGTTTCTGACCACGGGCTCCCAATCTTTGTCACAGACGGGCACAGGTTAGCATGTCACACAGGGTATAACAGTAGTTTTTCCTGGATTTACAGAAAAAAGAGGCAGAGGAAAAAGTTGTTTACAAGTAAACAGCATTACTATCATGTTTGAGAACAAATAATCTATTCCTGAAGAAAGGAGCTCAGGGGCTCCTCTTTTTCTAGCAACAAATTAAGGGGCTGTGGTTCTCAGCAAGGCCATAGAGGACTGCATATTTTATACCACAAGCGATTAGTGTAAAATTAAGCTTACAGGATATTCTCTCCAGATTTCACTAGGGTCTGAAGCTGGAAGGCTTCATACCAGGTCAGTTCCTGGCATCAGCTGTTGCAAGAATCCCAACTTAGATACTGTCTGGGGGTAAGAATACACTGTACGATCACCGATGCAGGGTTGTTTTCTTCAGCAGATGGGGACATCACACGAGAGGGTCGGCCAACCTAACAACTCACCCCTTCTAAACATGGTCACAAGCTTCCCCTTTGCCTACTCTTTGCTGTGCGCTCCTGCAGCTCTGTTGCATAGCAGACCTCTTAGGAAGTTGATTTAAATCACTTTATTGATACATTTTTGAGAGAAACTAGGCCAGAAAAAGAAAAAAGTGAATGCTTTTCTGTGGGGTTAATGAATGGAAACGGCCCTACTGTGGAACCAGCACAAAAGAGAGGGCAGGAGTGCAAAGCTGGAGCAAGACTCCCCCTTCAGCAAGCTGTTAGACAGTCCAAGCCGCTCCGTGAACTGTACTCCAATGGACAGGCTGATAAGTAGCAGAAGGCGCAAAAGCTAACTTGAGAAGTCTTTCAGGCTAGATGGTTCAACAGTGCCCTTCAGAGTTTGGGAACTGACCCCAGGTACCTCCTGTTCACTCCCTGCACGTAGGAGATTAAATATTGCTCCAACTCTGAAAGAGTAGTACTTCAGACCCTGCACCCAAACCACAGTTTTAATGAACACTAAACTTAAGTAGACCAAGCTGAAGAAGTTTTACTCATTATTTAGAGGTTCGCTCCTCCTGCGTATTACCAGGAGACTCTTGGAAGAAACAGCATGACTAGATGATAGGAAATGGATCTCAAACAGCTTTGTTACCATGACACATCACACCCATGTAATGTCAAAATGTGAAAGCTTTCCCCCAGACACTTCAAGTCTTTGGTTTCACCCTACCTTGTTCTGGGGGGTAAGGCAGTTTTCCAGCATGTAATGCCAGTTCCAAAGCAGAATCCTCTTGAGTGACAAATGGCTCAAGGTGGAGAGGAAGAGACATAATATATTGCCCAATCTAGAATAAAAGCACAAAGAGCTGAGTCACTGACCAAATGTGAAGCAAGTACTTTGCTAGAGAAAAAGAGTCAACTGTAGTAATCCACACCTGAAAGCAGAAAGCTGAGCTTGACAGCAACTCACTAACCTACATTTGTGCAGAAACAAATCGTCTCTTGCTCATCATTACACTTTGTACAAGAAATAATTTTTCACCAGGTCAGAGAACCAGTCATTGAAAAAATCATGTTAAGAAAAACCTGTACAGAGAACTCCTACTCCAAGCAAATTTTTGATCTCTGGCGTGTTCCCGGCAATTTGTTTTCTAGAGCAGAAGCTAATAGACTGAACCAAACAAAACCACAGAAGAGGAAACACAGATTCAAGTGACAATATAATCATGAATTACAGAAACGTATCACTCCCAAACAGGGACCATGCTCACAAATGTGTAAGCTACATAACTTCAGGCACACAACAAATACTGCCCTGTTTATAAAGTGATTATCTGCTGCTACAGAGAATCTTCCTAGATGCAGATACAGTTCAGAGTACTCTGCCTCCCCATTATGAAGCATGTTCATTAATAGCTTTTTCCTGAGCTCACATCACCTGCCTTTTCTTCTACACAGCACATATGCCACATCAATTTGTTTCTAAACTCTACTTTAGTAAAAAACTTCTCCATTTTACTGCACAATGCAGCAGTGTTATTTCAAGACTACCCAAGACAAAGCCATGGCTCAGTCTTGGCCCACCTATCACTCAGCACCAGTATAAAGGGTAGATCTGAAAAGATGTCAGAAAACAAATGCTTTGTATCTGAAATTTTCTGAAGTTCCTCTTTGCCTTGGACAGGCAGAAATGCCCTTTGATTCCTCACAGAATCAAGTAACCACCATACACATCTCAGTTTTAACTTTCAATTAAAGTGGCAGGGGAGCATATTCAGCCTCTTACCAATCATGCACATCTCTCCTGGTGAACTGTGTTAATTAGAAAGCTACTTAGAAATTCAGTAGCAACTTTTCCTTGAAGTTTTACCTGATATACTTGCCCATGAGCTTTCTAAACCTCATAAAAGTCTCTCAGATAGCTAAATTCAAACTACCCATGATAAAATTATCCCACAAATTGACTGACTACCCATTTCTATACATTTCTTTTTTTTTAAAAAGCTTTAAAAGCAGAGTATTACAGTCTGTAGTCCATAAGCCAGAGGAAACCAAAATATTAAAAGCTTTTGGTTGCAGCCTGTCCTTAAAAAATCCATTCCCTGTGTGACGCACAGAATAATAGTAACATAAAAAACTTGCTTATCAGATTATACTTTGTATTGAGATAATAATAGCAGCTAATATTAATATCTGAACTGCAAATCTGGCAGCGACTTGAAGCACCAACCAGGAGAATGGGAGAGCCATCTGAATGCTGTTCAGCAGCACCAAACTGCAGAGTGCCTAGTCAGAAGGAATGAGCAGCTCACTCTCCTTTTCCACTCAGGCACCCCACTGCCAGAAAGGTTTCATTGTTATTCCATCAGGAGAAGCCAGGGAGTCACATGGGGATTAGAAGGGTAAGAGCTCAAGACTTTTTCAACTTCACAGTATGATTAAATCACTCCAATACACATTGCAGGAACTTCTAGGCTACACAGGCTGCATTACGAAGATATGCTCAGCATTCACCCCTACAAAGAAAAGCTGGCATTTCCCATCCCATTACGAGGGTTAACACTGTAAACAGTGCACTTCAATAGAGAAGAAACTCTCCTGGTGCTCCCGACGTTCTTTTGCTATTCTGGAATTTGACAGGGATTTCATAAAAGCTACAAAGAATGGCACAACCCAACTGATGAGGGCTGGACCACTGAGAGCATCTATCACCATCATATAATAATTTTAACAAATACTACGATTTTACAAAAAATTGGGGAAACACAGAAGAGATTCCCCCAGCGTTGGGCTTCCAGTAACTACCCTTGCACGCTCTTACATTGCTGATGTATTCCAGAGGAGTCAGGCTGAAGTTTGGCAGGTCATCTGTCAGGGTCTCACCAATGCCACCAGAATTCCAAGCCTGTAAGGCAAAAAGTGCAGAAAGAATCTATGACTTTCTGGAGCATGAAGTCTATCGGCATTCTGGGAAGGGATCACCCAGCAACATGAACTGTGACTACCCAAGGACTTTTAGAAAGCAGAACACAGACGAGAAAACTGCTACCCTTGTCCTCCCTCAGGCCCAAAACATACACAACCCTTTCCACACAGCTCCCTGTGGAAAATACATGCTCACACAAGTTAGAAAAAAAACATCTCAAACAAACATCAGAGCTTGCAAACATAGCTGTCTGTTGCGAATGCTGTGGATGAAGGGAGGTAAACTTTTCCACTGACTGTAGCTCATGGAAGAAATGTGATACCGGAGGGAAACATTCCGAAAAGCAGAAAGGTAAGCAACATTCAGCTGTACTCCACCCTAAGGGATCCCACGGGTAAACCTTGCTAGTTCAGATCAGATCGATGTACCCATTACTCACCTCCATCTTTGAAACGAGCAAGAGTTGTTGTTTGATACGAAGAAAAACAGAATCAAAAGCCAAGTGGTGTGCCAGCTGGTTGAGGCGGCTTAGGGCAGATCGAGATGAAGACAACAGGTTGTGGTTACTCGTACCTTTTTCCTAACAGACACAGAAAAATGTTTACATACAGAAGTCATTAAACTGACCAAAGAGAAACTATGTTAACATTCTTAAAGTGGTCTTTATTAAGCATCCTAATACAAAAGAGCTTTCCTCTGCAATGGCACAGCTTCTTTCCTTTGGGATGCTCTATCCCAACCAGTTATTCAAGACAGAAACTGCGTACTGCGCCCTGAAATGTACAACAAAGATCAGCATCACATTCCAGCCGTGTCAGGCACCAGTACAGGCTAGATACCGAGAAACTCGCAGAGAAGATGGCAAAACTGCCTTTTACTCAAAGGGCACAACTAACTGATTCCCTGCATGGAATTAAGCAGAAGTTTTACATGAAGGGTACCTATGGAACTTGACTGTTTAGCAAAGGTTTAAAGTCAAACATATAACACTGAAGGCAGAGCTGCACAAGTTGCAGGTAAATTAAGTGCAGAAGAAATCAAAACATTTTGAGGAAATAAGAGACAGAACTCATAACCTTGACTTCACTACTACATGTGACTGACGATGGCAAACATAACTTAGATCCACAAGAAGATAACTAGAGTCATTCTACCCTATTCACAGATGCATGCATGAATGATCCTGCAGAACTATATTTCAGAATGGAAATGGCAGCAGAGCGTAAGTGGCAAAGAAAGTCTTGAGAAGCCAGTATGTGGGCTCCAGAATTTGAGATGGCTCCAGTACAACCTTCCCAATGCTTTCTGCAACAAAATCTCCCTCACCTGAACTGATAAGGGCATGTTCACAAAACACAGCCAGGATCCGGGGAGAGATGGAATGAGTCCAGACTTCCTATGTTTGGACATTTCATCTCTCAGCGGATCAATCGGTGTCTCTGTGGAAGACTTGGAACATAGCCCATCAAAAGGCTGCAGCTCAGGATGAAAAGTAATCAGGTTGTAGGGGGAACCCAGGTCTCATCTACCGAATGTGGGCCCAACAGCATCCTGTGATAGAGGCAGGCTCTCCCAGGCTACCTTTAGAGTGTAAAGTGTTTCCATGAGGCTGGCATACTCAGATGGATTCTCCTTCAAAAGATAATTGTATTCCTGCCAGGGATTCTTTACGGAGCTCTTCTTTTCTGCAGAACTGGTATCCTGAAAGCCAGAAAAACTACAAGGGCTGTAGGAGTCCGAGAGATACTTGCCAGCAGTTGATAAAATCCTGAAAATAAGTACACAAAAGTCACGGGCAAAATCCTCTGAAATCAGCACTGTTGTTCTCATGTTGGTCCAAGGACCAACACTACCTTTATGATACTTCAAGGGAGAGAATATTCATTGGTGGCAGACACTAATTACAGCCAACTCTCATGTCTACTGTGCAACTCAAAAACTGCAAAAATATTGAGATGAAAAAGAGAGGATTGTGCTCTCAGAACATCTAGCAAATACGGAACAAACCCAGCCTCCTGTGCGCTGCAGGCCGCTGTGTCCTATACAAAGCACAGGCACTCAAGTCAGACTAAAGCATTTCAACATACAAGAGGCTGAACAGTGCGCTGCTTACAAGCAACAAAAGATCTACGTGCTGCCTGTGCTTGACGCTCCTCAAGTTACAAGGAATTGATCAGTTAAGGCACACGTAGATTCATTTCAGCAAATGATTCATGCCCCATGTCACAAGGCGGGTGAGAATCTTGCCAATTTGATCTGGTGGAAAATTCCTTCCTGACCCCAGTCTGGCAGTCCAATTTGATGCCCAGCCAGGTATCCAAGAAAAAGGATTCTTGCGACTGTCTCAGGGCACGCGACTGTGACCCATCTCTGACATTTCAAAAGATGGGGAGGGGCAGTGGGGGGAAGTCACAGTGGCTCTGCTTTCCCTCCATGGTCTACGCAACGAAAGCACCTTGGGGTTTGTTTTCTTTCAACTTGGTACCTATGTTTACAGCTCATGAATTAAGTTCAGCAATGCTTACCTGTTGGCCAGTTGCTGCTCAAAGTCTCCACACTGACGAAGGAGCTCACCACAAGTAGTAATTATCCTGGGAAAGAACAAGACAAAAACACATGTGAGATTTGAGGCAGATAATGCCAGACACCCCCCCGCCCCAGACAACCCATCTCAGACATGTGTCAAGTAATTATAAAATACAATAACCAAACCACAGCCCACAGGGGACACATCTGTGAAGAGTTAATTTGGCTATTAACTCTGCATCCATTTGATAACATACTGAATTTTTCTGCCCAACAGCCTCATCCACATGCTACTTCTTGTCATCATGGCTAAGGCCAGCTCAGTGTCACTGGAAAAAATTCTAAGAGCTGCTGATATTTCAAGTGATATGACATGCAGTCTTGCTCCAGACAGGGTGGGGAGCCTCATAGCACTTACTGTGCCAGCAGCAACCTGAAACCCAGTCACTAACACTAATGCTCCTCGCAGCACTGCAGCTAAGTGGGCATAGCCCTGCACTCTGCACTAAGAACTTGTGTAAACTGACCCCAAGTAATTCCCTTCCAACTTTGATACAAAAATCAGGTCTGAGCTGGGCCAAAAAAATCCCCTTTACCGGACAGAGTTTTGGAATGCAGTCCAGTCCTCCTGGAAAAGGGAATCTGATAGGACATCATCCAGTTTACATTTCTTTCGTATAGACTGCAATGTATTTGTAAAGTCAGATGTATACCTGTAATGAGAAATGGAGAAGAGATAAGCACCAGCATAAGAGAATAGGTTGGAGAGCAGCATAACTGCATGTCCTGTGATTTGCTCATTCAGTCCTCTACAAGGGCCAAATAAGAACCAGAAATATTAAAAGAGGAGGAGTTCAGAAGAGACACCGTTGTTCCAGTCCAGACACATGGATGTGAAGAACTGATCAGCCACAGCCCGCTCAAGCCTACACCAGAAGACTGGGAGAAACTCAGAGTAACAGATACTGTGTGGCTACTTCAATTTGTTGCACATGGGTTACGAGGAACCCTCCACTCCCGTGAGAAGGTATGAGTAAGACATTTTTGTTACCACTACACTAATCACATCTCCTAGGAAAGACCAGAAGAAGTTTATAAGGCTACTGCTACTCCAACATCACTTGGCCCTTACTCCAGGAACACAGTGACAACAATCTCATAAATTTGTTTTCTCAGCTACTCCCCAGATGAGAACATGGATAAAAAGGAGAACATTTTGTTTTCCACACACCCCCTTTTTTTTATTTTTTAAATAATGCCCATAAGCTGGAGGCATGCACACTGCTATGTAATTGCCTATAACGAAGGTGAGATCAGAGAAGCGTGCTTTCCTCTTCCCTCTTCCCCACAGGGCAGCAAGGTAACAGTTTGATTTATACCTTGTGAGCAGCTCTTTCGATATCAGGAAGTAAGGAGGTGGTAATAAGTACTGGAATATGATCTAAGCAGGCTGTCACTGATACTTTAAGACAAGAACTTATAGTGAACCTCACTTACTAGGGTATCTCACACTTACAGGTAGATTCTGAATGTGAGGTCACTTGTCCCAGTAAGTATACATTTCCTCACTGAGTCCTACTTTCATCAGCCTAACTTGTCTTTGTCCTACTCTGTTTTGGGAAATATTTTTCCCTCCAAAAGTGTTTATTAAAAATGCAAATTCAGTCCAACCAGAATAGAAAACAGCTGAGAAAAGTCTTCCATTTAGCCATAAAAAGCTTCCATTTTTCCCCTAAGAAACAGTAGGAGGGGATATCAGATGATTCCTATTAGGGTTATAGATACTTTCTGCTCTCAGCCACTTTTCATAAACTACAAAGTCCTTGGCCACAAACTGAATACTTGCTACTCCCTTAGGATAAATGCAGCAGTGTAACTAAAAGCACCTTACTTTGTGAACAGAGCTTTCAGGGCCTTAAGGAGCCCACACACCCCCAGTCCATCAGTGAGTTTAATGCAGTTCTCGATGGCTCCAGAAGCCAGAATGAAGAGTTTGTTGACTGAATGGTTCAGTTCCTGGACGCAGTCAATTACTTCCCAATGCTCCTAAATAACAAAAACAACGAAGTTGAGCCTGACGCTTCTTTCAGCGAGTGTCCAGGCATTAAAGAAAAGACACCTTGTGTAACACATTGGTCTCTCAGTATCCTCCAATCTTGTGACACACGTAAGGGAGAATAATGCTGGTTGCTTCCACCCTCCTGCACAGTGACTGTTAATAAAAGTCAGGCTGCCAAATCCTACGTTTACCAGGTCTTCAAGGAAAAACAGTTCTGCCAACAACAGAATCTTCTACAAAAAGGACTTTCCTACCCGGACCCTGTTCTTAATAAATTCTATCGAACCTGAAGCAGGCTCCTGATTGATAGCAATATTTTGGTAAAGTCTTTCTCCAGCAGATCCACACAGCGCCAGTTACTGGGTGAAGGAGAAGAAGAAAGGAGTTACCTCCGACCTGACAGTGCTGCTGAAATTAACTTTATTGCTTAAACAAAATTTACTTAACAGTATGAAAATATACTGCAAACAGGAAATATTACCAAAAAATTACAGGAGGAAAGACAGCAATAACTATGGCAAAGACCCATGTATTTAGTAGAGGCTTCGAGCCTCTCCCTGTGTAGTTGAACAAAGATTGCTACATTACCAAGGGCACTGCACTGATCTGAATGAGGAGGTTTTCTTCTTCCAGGTCTCCATACTCAAGTTGATAGGGCTTGTATGGACCATACACCGCTTCCACCAGTTCCATCACTTTTACCAGGTTCTGCTCCTCTACAAAGAATCAGATGTTTAGTCTACAAATAGATGAACATGCTACTAAAAACCTTGTTTCAAGCAACCTGCAGCAGTTCTTCAATTAGAGCATGCTGCCTACACAGGCTTGGAATGTTGCCCAACAGCTTTAAGTCTCAACTACACAGATTTTTTTTTTTTTTTTTTTTTTTTTTTTTAAAACCAAGGTTATCATCTCTACCTGCTTCCTAAAACCAAGATGTTCTACCTCAACAAGTGCCTCAAGAAAATTATCACTCACTGCTCCAAAACAGCCTGGGTGACAAAAATCTATTAAACATTCCAACCTACAGTAGAAGGAAAGTATTGAAACCATTTGAGAAGTGAAACACGTTACTCCCACAACTTAAAACAGGGTCAATCCTCATTTATCAGAAAGCCTGGTTCATACTTAAAATAACTGACACTAACTCAATTCACTTAGCACTACTACTTCACGGTGTTCATCAACCTGAACCATGAACTCAGCATTTCAGTGCCATTCTGTTGAGCAGGGAGCTGCAAACCCACACAAAAAACACGTCTGAATGATTATTTCTCAAATCAGAACTGGACACTAGCTGTTACCGTGAAGTTTTGCCAAACTCAAACTAGCAGCAAACCAGAATTACTTCGAATCCTGGATATAAGAAAAAGCTTTTACACCCTAAGGACAGACAAGCAATGGAGCAGGTTGTCCAAAGCCTGTGCTATCTCCATGCTTCGACGTTCTCAAGATCAGACTGGACAATACCCTGAGTAACATGGTCTGAACTCATAGCAGACCTTGCTTGGAGCAGGAGGTTGGACTAGATCATCTCCCGAGGTCCCTTCCAACCTGAATTATCCCACGAATCATAACTGAACCCTTCCTTCACATACGCATACGTAGGAACTGGTTTGACCCTGTTCTGCTGAGTGACGTGGCCTTTCTGTTCTTGAGATACTTCTCTTCCCTAACATCTTACCCCACAGCAAAAGAGGTGGAAATAAAGATTTTTATTTTTTTAAACATACTCAGGTAACAGTTCAGCAGCTGTTTTCCTATTCCACCATCTTCTAGAATTTGACATCATTTTTCTGAGTCCTTTTTAATCATTTCTATTACGAACTGCAAATCAAGCTAAGCCAAGGATAGAAAATGACTGACAAGAATACACAATCACAAAGACAACAAGAACAGACACGGTGACAGTCATACTCCCTGAAATTGCCCAGTAATCATAATTTACATGATCAAGTAAGAATCCGGGCTTAAATAGCTCAAGACAATGTTATGAGGAACCAAAAAACAGGAAACACAGCATTAGGAATGCTCCATTAGCTTTAATTTAGGATTTTCCCATACCCGGTCTTTGAAGGGGCCCTACCAGATTAATAAAGGACTATAAATAGCCAACAGTTCAAGCCAGGGATAAACCTATGTAAACACAGCACCTCACTGCTTTGTGGTTTGCAGGAATTATTCATCAAGTCATGACCAAAACAAGATGACAAACATCATAGGGTAAGGAAACCATAGGTTAGATTTTGAATCAGACACTGAGGATGATGCTGGAGAATAAACTACCAACGGTTCAGAAATAGTATTTTGCCCTGCATTTTCACTTGATTAAAACATAAGCCAGTAGCAACAGAAAAACTACAAAGTAAAAATTAAGAATCCAATGGATGCAGCTTTCAAGCAGGTTTTCTCTTGTTTAGTAAGGTGTAACTTAATTCCATGAAACTTCTCGACTTTTATGCTTTGTGATCTTTTGCAATGGGTTTCACAGATAGCGTCCCTAGAGACATTTCCTCATCTGTTAGACAGAAGAAATACTAATGCTTGTAAAAGGAAAAGTGCTAAATTTTATTTACCCAAGACAGCAAGCACGCTCAGAACAGGTCTGCTTCAGTAAACTCATTCAGTATTGTGTCAATATCTTTAGTGTAAGATATATACACATATACACACACACAAAGGTGCAAATGCCATGTAACTGGTCAACGTTGTAGAAGACATAATCCCTCCATCCCTGTAAAACTAAAAAAAATCCCACAATGGAACTTTACAGAGGTGTTGACAGAACAGAATAACAAAATCCAGCGCAAGCGCCTTACTGAGGTTTGGCAGCATTGCTACTTCCAGCCCTTTTGCGAAGTGGATGGTGGCATCATAGAGCTCCAGCAGCTTATTCAGCTTGGTTTCTTGGCCCGTTCTCTCCATGGCAGTGCTGAGGCAGACAGGGATGGAAGGCACCAACGCTCCCAGAGTTTGAATCAACAACACAGTCACAATTTCATGGGGGTTCTTGAAAACCTGTGGTATCAGAAAAGCTATTAGCAAAAGCACGTTATCTCAGAGGAACATGACAGGCAGCAGACAGCAGCAGATACCTTCCAGAGAGAGCCCCACAACGTACAAACCACATGTCACTGTCTCAGCAAAGGCAGACTGTCCCACTCCAAACTGAGCAGGTCCTGTCTATCCAGGGGCTGATACCACCTTCTTCAGCCCTCCTGAACGTGTGCTGCTGCCCTGCTGGCAGCACTTCCCAGGGGCAATCATGCCCACTGTAGTCTCCCTTATGCCCTTGCCACAGAGACCTGGGCTCCTGAAACAGAGGGACAGAAGAGGCAGAACAGTCGGGTTGGCAAATCCTGTCAGCAGAGAGGCAGGCTGCCATAACCAGGGAGTAAAGAGTTGGAAGAGAAAGCAGCAGCCCGACCTGGACTTTTTCACGCCCAGCACAGAAAACTGTGCTGGGTGTGTGCTTCTCTCTATTAAAGAATTAATATAGAATTACCTACTGGTGAGAGACGGTGATACACAGATCAAGAAGATGACATTTTGTGCGCTAACAGATCGCAGATTCCTCAGATGACATGAGCTCCCAACCAAAAGGGAACAAAAACAAATTTGAAAAACCTCTCAAGGGATCAAAAAAAAAACCAAAAGAGGTCTGCTAAGACTGCAAGAACCTCGCTGACCCAGCATGCAGAACAGCCTGACTACAAAAGTCTAGGTCAATACATATTTTACTGTTGAAACTGTGCTTGGAATACAGCAACCAAGAAACCAGAAGATAGGTAGAGGTCAAAAACTGAATTCAGCAGAACACAGGCACTATAGTAATTCGAAAAACCACCTGGCAGAAAAGGGCATTTGAAAACAAAGCACTGAGTTTACACAGGTGTGTTGGGAAAAAACACATATATTGGTAAAATATCCAGAAACAGTGCTATATCACGAGCCAAATTACTGGTCAGATAAGCAGAAGTCAGTACTGGAAATGCTAGAAAGACTGTAATCAGCTGAGAACTTTTATTTACATGCACCACCCTTAACTCCGCTACCATAAAATGCGTTACAGCCTTTTATTGTGACTTTTTTGTTAGCTATTCTCTCTCATTTGCTTTGAAAGCTGGGGTCACCATGAGTCTCCTGCAGCAAGGTCGCCATGGATACTGAATATCATGAAAAAGGTCCAAGAATTCTTCAGAAAGCAGAAGCGACACAGGAGGTTGATTGACACGAGCTTTGTCCCATGTGCCGTTTCTCTCTCACAATCCCCAGTTCCAAGACTATCTGCTAAAACGTAAGCTGACATCTGACCTGCAATTCACATCGAATCATTAGGCAGAAAAAATACATTTCAAGGAAACACTGAGCTCCTTTGCAGTACAGGCCTAGCACTTGCACCGGGCTTCGTAACATGAAGATAAGAATCTCTTACCCTTCATGGATGAAAAACTCTTACAGGCTCAACAATATGAACTTATTTCTTCATTTCACTAAAGGACAATAACTTTTTTGGATCCTACGTTATTCTTGGCAGGAAAAACAAGCACACAGACTCCAATGGGTGATAGCAGAAGCCCTCAGATATCTTACACAGAGTGACATGAATCAGTCCAATATGACCTTGAGGGCCTCCTCCAGGCCAAGTGATAAAGCAATTCAGGCATTTCAAATGTCTTGCAACAGAAGACATTTGCAACACCAACAAATTAGATTTAACTTAAGATACAGATGAAAGCGATAGAGCAGCTTTAATGTCAATAACACAGCAACCTTGCTGTCGGTAGAACACCAGAAATCAAATCTTGTCTGCAAGAGCTGGACAACAAACAGAAAGTAGGTTGCAGGCCCTGTCTTGCATTGATAAGGCACAGAGTATAACTCAAAGAGTGATCACCGGTGAACTATTCAGAGCTTTTTGAGAATTAAGAGAGCATGCTCAATCTCATCCTCTCCCATATGCTGCACCAATATCAAACTGTCACTGCACCTGTGTGGCCCACTGAAGTTGTGAGTGCCAGGTCCCAAGGAGCGTGTCATACAGTTCAGTCAATTGGCGATTTAAGCTTAAGTCACTTTGGCAAAGATCCTGCCACGCTGCCACCAGCTGCACCTGCAGGGGTAATAAGAACCATTCTAAGAGGAGAACTGACAGTCCACAGATCTAGCTTTTGTTACTTCAAACCAAGAACTTCCCATGCAAAGCACTTTTGCTAAAACACAATGCCCACCCTTACTCCTCTCTCCAGATTTCAACATAACATTTTGCTATAATTCAGCACCACAGAAGGAAAAGACTTTCAGCACGAAGCTACAGGCTTCTTAGTTGATTCAAAGATTTAATTAACATCGGTATTTTACTCATAAAATGAGACTGTAACTGATACCCCCACATAATAGTTGAAATACTTGGCAAGCCCTAGCCTTGAACTTAATCCTCAAAAGTCACAGTCATGAGAGAAATTTGAGGATCAGGTTATGGCTACAGAACTGTCTGGAATTCCAACTTTTAATCTTACCTGAAAAGAGTTTACAGAAGTCAGCAGCTGGCAAGTTGCAGCAATAAAGTTATTGCTGACATAGCCACATCCAAGAAAAGCAAAGCAAAACTATAAGGCACAGAGAAATCAAGCAGAACACACATATCCTATGTCTACTGCAGGAAGGAACACAAAGCCCTGAATGGAGAATTACTCTTGAAACATGGGGAGTAACCAAAGCTGTTAAGAGCCAGAGAGAGAGGTCAGAGAACGAAACACGGAAAAGAACAGGTTCCATCCTCCTTTGAACAGGAAAGGTAAAATACATGATGTAGCAGCTCCCCCTACAGTCCTAGCCAAGCAAGAATTCAAATTTTTATTCCTCCACATCAAAATATTGTCAAAATACTTACCTTGTAACATTTATAATAATAAGCAAGAAGCTGGGGCATCCGATCAATTTCAGTGAAGACTTTAACAAACGTTTTTGCCTGATCTAAACAAAACAAAATAATAGAGGCAGTTAACAGTCAGTCTCAAAGCTGAGGGTGAGACATTAGCCTAACTGAGCAAGAGAATTCTTCTTTTAAGGGAGTATGCACAATGGCCTATACAGAAAGACACACTTTCACCTTTTGTTTGCTCATCTTCTCGAACAGGAGCAGAATCGCCTAAAACCCACAAGCAGACACAAACAGGTAGCAGACATGAGGAATGAATTTAACTTCTTAAATTTAACTTCTTAACCAGCAAATGTATCTAGTATTAAAGACAGAGAAAACCAGAGCATTTCCTAGAAGGAAATCATTATTTTCCAGAAACAAGCCGCTATCTACAAAACTAGAACATAACCTCACAAAGTCTTCAGCTTTGCTTTCACCACTCCTCAAACTGACACCTAAGCTAGCTGCCTCGAGACTGACTAATGGCACAGTTAGCTCTTACACAAAGCTTTGAAATCCAAGTTCCTCAAAAGTCTGTTTTGTACTGTAAGGGGGATGACTATAGTTCTGTCCACAAAATACATCTGGGGTTAGAGAAATTAGTAATGAGACCTTGTTTTTCAAACCGGACCCAGAAGACAGATAAACTAGGACACTTGAAGTGCTCTTCATCTGTGGAAGTCACAGAGTACAGACTCTCCGGGGATACATTTACGGACTTGTATTACATTTAAAGGAGCTGGACTTCAGGAAAAAACATGACTTCACAGTAAACAGAGAAACTCTCTTCAATGGGAAAAAAGCCCATGTCTCCACACGCCCGGAACAGATTTTGAAAGAGAATGCAAACAGTGCTTAAAGCGAATTATTCTGAAGAGTATGCCCAAGCAAAGGACCTCGTACCAGTAGACCTGCTGCCAGCAGCTTTCTTGCACCTATGTCTTCTTCGGTGGAGAACTCACAGAGCATATGAATATTCAATTTACTTTCATCCTAAGCAGAGAAAATATTCCAAAATGTCATCCTTTGTCTTGAATTTGTCTGTAAAGGGTAATGCACTGCAACAGCAGAGGAAAAAGGCATGGGACCTACTGCGAAGGTAATGAGCACAGTTCAAGAAAAAAGGAGGCTGTGCAAAGAAGGAAAGCCAGAAGAGGAATGGGAGAGCAAAAAAGAGATCTATGCAAAAGATTAAGCACATTTGTTAGAAGCACAGCACATAGAGCTTCTTTCCTCCTCCGCTCCCTCCAGCTGTCTGCAGTCACGCGCCGCTGCGCCTTGCCTTTACGTAGACAAGAACTCCACAGAGCGCTGTGCAGCAAAAGCACCGCAGCCCCAGACCCTCACTGGGACCTCAAGGTGCACATAGATGAGAGGCAACAACCAGAACAAGTATTTTTCAGAAGCCCTGTGACAGTAGGAGAGGGAAGGAGCAGCACAAACAACAGTCCAAAAAGTCAAATTTTCTAAAGGAAAGTTTATAAAACAACTTTTACAAGATAGTAAGGAGTCAGAATGTTTCCCAACGAATTTCCTTCTTGATTACAACACCAAGCGGTAACAGAAATGCCCAGTAGCACTATGATAACGCAAAACCTGAGGCCTTCTGCTTACTTGAGCAGCACTTCCGACTTGGGAAGCATCCATGGCACAACTAAACTATGACAGCAGGGCAGCCCTGCCTCAGCACCTCCATTTCACACACCTACGCGGCCTATAAAAACAGCTCACATTTCCCTTATTTCCCACAGTGGCCACAGGTACACCAAACTGTAGGAAAACCAAAGACGCGCTGGACTGCAGGCAGCTGCAGAGCACATAGCATTTCATGGCATCTGGCTCCACCAGAAAAAGCACACAACCCAGCACCAGGACATAAACTCCCCACGCAAACATTTTACTTTTTAAAGACAATAAACCCTGCACTGATAGTAAACGACACCGAGCCTTACTGACCTACAGACTGGGAGTTAAAAGCAGCAACAATCTGAGGACTGGCCATGGCCTCTAGTCGGTTCTTCAGAGCCTCAAGATGCACGCACTTCTCGGAGTAATCCGGCGTATCCACAAGCATAGCCAGGCTGCTCTGCATACTTGTTAGTTTGGCCGAAATCACAGACACATCCTGCCACCAGGGAAAGGCAACCCAGTTACCGAACATGACCTTAGAAAGCATTTATACCTGTTTCATTTATACCTTTAAAACAGGTATATGTTTTAAAGTCACTTCAAAAACCTACTTTTAAACCCAGTTTCCCTGGAAAGCTGAAGGCACAAAGACCAAAAAGAATAATGGGGTATCTACCTGTGTTTTAAGCGTCTCTTCAATGTCTGCACTTAACGTGCTCCATTTGTCTGCTTCCTGAAGTGACTCGGCAGCCAACTGCATTCTAGATTTCACTCGGTCAATCTCTACCAGGACCTGCAGGAAAAAAAGAAAAAAATGTCACCCACTGAAACAGAAGATGACTGCCATAGATACTTATATTATGGGAGTTATTTTTGGCTTGGATCTTAAAAAAATGTGTGAAAAGATCATGGCCATTACAAGGAGGAAGGAGTTGGCTGAAAGAGTTAAGAGAGGTTAAATCAACTTCCAAAGTCAAACAACAAAAGGTTAGTTTGAATTCTGGATTTGCACTTTTAGTATCCGCTTTGCCTGAAAAATGCTACGCACCCCAGCTAACGACGGGCAGAAATCTGGGCAGAAATCGGTGTCCCCAGTCAGGTAACTCTGTCTGAACTGAAACACGATTATCTGTTCCTCAGGAAATGCAGACTGCACTAGCCTGTCACTCCCACTTTTCTACTCTTAATGTTTAGAGAAGCGTTTTTGTCTATCTTGAGTTCACAAGATTGTTTAATACAAACAAGTCTGGAACCTTTAGAATTTCACAAGCTGCGGATAGACGCTACGTAAGACAAGAACCTACCTGCATTGACTGAGCTGTGTCTTCTTCAAATTTCTTGATATCTTCTTTAACAAGGATCATTTGCTCCTTCAGGAATGTTGCCTCCTGTTTCAAGACTTCCACTTCCCGGAGGACTCTGGGCATGTTCTGGAGAGCCTGATGGCTTGTTTCTACAGAAAGACCAAGCAGTAGAGCGAGGAGGGGGCCGAGAACCCTCGCGGGACAGAGGGAGTTTTTCAATAGTCTTATATAATCTCCAATACTTAAAAAAACCCAAACAACAAAGCAAAACACCGAACAACAAAACTTTAGTTATATCTTTAAAACTTAAATACGTACTTTATCACAGAATCACGGAATCGTTTAGGTTGGAAAAGACCTTTAAGATCACCGAGTCTAACCATCAGCCTAACGCTGCCAACTCCACCACTACGCCACGTCCCTCAGCGCCACGTCTACACGTCTTTCAAAGACCCCCGGGGACGGCGACTCAACCGCTTCCCTGGGCAGCCTGTTCCAACGCCCCACAACCCTTTCAGCGAAGGAATTTTCCCCGATTTCCGAACTAAGCCTGCCCTGGCAGGGGCAGCCGTTTCTCAGCGTTTAGAGCGGATCTTTCGGGACGCGGAGACGACAGAAGCGCGGCAGCCAGCACCGCAGCAGGAGGAAAGGTTAACTGAGGTGCCAAAACCCACACCGGGCCCAGCCCGGCGCGTTCACAGCTCGGCAAAGGGGCGCGCCCGCGGGCCGCCCGCCGATGGCCGGCATCGCGCCGCACGGCCCGGCCCGCCCCGGCCCGGCCCGGCCCGCGCCCCGGCGGCGAGCCCCGCCGCCCGCCTCACCTTCCACGGCGTTGTTGACCTCCTGGATGAAGAGCTGCAACTTCATCACCAGGGTAGCGGCGTGGGCGTCCACCTTCCCGGGGGCCTCCTGCTGCACGGCCCGGAAGGCCGCGTTCACCCAGCTCTTCACCTCAAAGTCATCCGACAGGAACCTGGAGAAATCCATCGCCGCCACCGCCTCGCCTCCGGGCCCGCGGCGGGCACCCGCGGGCGCAGACCGGCCGCGGCGGCGGCCCCGCCGGCCGCCAGCAGCTGCGGCCCCGCAGCGCACCCGGAAACGCGCCGCCGGGCCCCTGCCGGCCACCGTACCCGCTGCGCCGAGGGCGCCCGGCGGCCGCCCTCCGCGGGGCGTTCCCCGGGGCGGGCGGCGGAGCTCGGCCGGCCCCGCGGGGAGGGCGGCCCGGTGGCGCCCCGCGGAACGGAGGCCCCGGCCCCCACCCCCGGAGCGGCCTGGCCGCCGCGCGGCTGGGCGCCGGCTTAAAGGCCGAGAGACGCGACCCTCAGCGGGGTCTGCGGCGGAAAACGAGCGGGTGGTCCCGGGGCGGGGCAAACGGGCACCGAAATAACGGCCGCAGCTGCCAGGGCCGGAGGAGGGTCTCGTGGAAGGTCCTCCCAGGCCCTCCGGGACCCCGCTGCACCGGGGGCAGCTGCCTGCCGCCCTCCAGAAAACACCTCCCGCCCGCAGGCCTCGGCCCGCCTGGTCCGGCCGTAGCGAGCAACGAAATGAGTCCCTTCTCCCCCCCCCCCGCAGCCGGCAGGGCAGGGCCTCTTCACAGAGCGCCGCGGCGAGCGAGGTCTCGGATCCGCTGTGGGTTTACGTGGTCGCTAAAGGCGTTCAGCTCGCGTGCAAGAGGCGGCCGTGCTGAGGAGAACCCCCGGGCGCGCCTGCAGCGCTGCGGAGCCCAAAGGACGGAGCCGGTGCAGGACAAGCCGCGGGGCCTGGGGACGGGCGAGCTGGTTTTTTTTCCTCACAGACTGGCCCCAAAGCCCTCCCCCTATTTACTCTCTTCACTCCGTTTTGTACCTTTCCCTATAAAGTGCATCCACCAGAGTCCGGACAGCCCAGCTCGCACCGTTCCTCATGTTCTTGCCTGCGCATCAGCACACAGGCCCCAGTGAAAACGGGCAGGGGGGTGATCCTGCCCCGGCTCCAAGCAGTCTGCCATAAGGGCTGATTGGTGGTATAGGTTTGTTTTTTTTTTTTAATTGAAAAAGTAACGGGGAAGAGAGAAAGTTGGCCCAGAAAGCAGCAGGAAACACTTGTATGGAAGAAGCATTAAGGCTCCCGGGCTGCAGGGCTCTACAGCAGTCTCCTGTAAAGCAGCATCAGAAAAAGGCCGTGGCAGAAGCAGCCAGTTTACACTCCTCCTGCCAGACACCTGCACAGAAACCAAAAGGAAGAAGGGGATGGCGGATCCCGAGGAAAGGAGCCGTTACGGAGTCCAGGCCGGCATTGCTGGCACACAGTCCTTCCCCACCCACCACTAAGGCAATACGGCAACGTCCCAGCCTGCTGAACTTCAGCTCCTGCCCCAGAGTTCTGCTTCTGGGAAGCCAGTCACCTCTCCCACCTCACTGAAGGGCTGCGCGCCTTGCGTGAACGCTAGTTTGTATCTCAGTCGGATGGGATCCTATGAGAGAAAGGAACAGAGAGAGGGGCACGTCACGGTTGCAGATTCCTAGGTCCCCGTCAGCCTCACCCCTGCCAGCCTTGCTGCAGCGAATCACCCTCTGAAAGGGGACAGTAACGCTTCAGCCATGCGGAAGCTCTGCTCGGAACAAGACCTGGATCCTCGTAAGATATGCGAGGAGTGACTGGGAGACCTGTGCAAGCCACCCAAGGGCATGCCTGGCAATCCAGGTCTGGCCAACCTTCTCAGTGACAGAGGATTCCTTACACCCATCTTCGGTCTCATTATTATTCATCAGTGCCACAGAACTGCCACCCATCGCTTGTGGCTTGTGTGGCCTCGTGTTCCATCAGTTGCAAACATCTGCACAGTGTCTACACCAGGAGCCATCACTGCAGGTACACTGAAGCAGAACTGTGCAGGGCCCTGCAGCAACTGCCCATTCGATTCTTCAGATTATAGCTCTGGAAAGCCGTTTCAGTGGAAAAAATGTCATCCCAGCACAGCCCAAACTGCTCTGTCTCTCCCCTGCATCTCCCCACTAATAACACTCTCCCTGTCTTTCATACAAATACCCCACCCACTACAGTGACATTCCGAGTGCTCCACCAGCAGACTCAATCACCACACGTACCTTGTGCGGATTGGAGAGCAGCAGGACCTGGGACACCACCGCGGGGGGGAGAAGAGGGCTGAAGGCAGGCAGCTCAGAGCCGGATGCTGGCTGTAACTTTATTTTCATGGTCTGAAAGACAAAACAAAGGGAATGCTTGTTGGTCCACGCTGAAAAAGGGCTGGGAGTATTACCAAGCCATAAGAGCTGGTTAAAGATACATCAGCCAGATTTTGTCATTTAATGAAAAGCATGCCTTTCCACAGCCTACATCTAAAGGCAGATATTCCTAAATAGACAATTCTATGCTGCACATACACAGGCAGAACGAGTGCCTTGCCCAGGAGGCTAATAGCAGCATGTCCGGAGCCCTGTCTAGTTGTCTCAAGGCCGGGGATATACTCTGTGAAACAGGCACCGGGACCACAGACACCACCATACAACAGGTTCACCGTTCACAGAAAGCAAGCCGTGAAATTTCCAATGAGCAAGGCAAATGCTAAGCAAGAAATGGCAAACCTTCTCCTCAGGACATTTCTGAGTAGTCCCACTCTCTGCTACTCGTCATAGGCTTCTCACCTTTGGGACTGCAGCCTGGAACGCTATGTCCTTAATTGGTTGAGCTGATGTGCTCAGCATAGAAAGAACCATCACCAGCACATCTGGTCGGCCAGGAGCCGGGTCTCTGGAGAAGTGGAGCATAGCCTTGAAACCATTCCTATCGTACACAGTAAGTGGACAGACACTGCCTGCCGGAGACAGAAAGAGAATCGGAAACAAAGCATGGATTCCCCTCTCTTCTGAGGGCAGAACAGCAAAGACGGGATAAGGAACAACAAAAAGGAAACATGCATACAACTTTTACTTCCTCCAGCAAACTCACAGACCAAGCAGCATACAGTACCTGCCTGTGATTTACATTTTGCCTCTAAGGCAGAGAAAGGAATCTGAGTGTCTAAATTAGAGATTTAGCAGCTCAGATTTCAACAGTCAGTTAGAGATGTCAGGTATGAATCCAACAGAGATACGATGGGAAAAGCAAAATGTAACTCTTTGGCACACGCAAGACTTAGCCCCTTATCATCACTGCATGATAAATCCACACCTGACTGTCCCCATCCAGCCCTTCCAAAACCTGGTAAATCCTTCACTCGAGAGACTGAAGTCAGAAGACAATCAGGTCAGAATGTCTTTGCACCTGCCCTCTTCCAAAAGTAGCGATGCCCAAGGCTCTGCAGTCCTCTTAACAGGACGTGCCCTGCTCTGAGGCACCGGGGTGCCACGCGCCCAGGGTAGCGCTCCACGAAGTGGTCGCAGGGCTGGGCCGTACAGCGTTGAATCAAAAAGCAGAGGTGGAAAGAACAGCTCTGCTTTAGGAAGCGGGACGACTCCCACCCATAGATATCTTTTAAGCCTCTGGAGAAGAACTGCTTGAAGCCTGATTAAAGGTGCTAAGGGCAAACAGTTTAGAAGCACATCACAAAGGTTAGCCAGGGCAGGAAACTCCTGACTACTGAGTAAGGAGGACAAGGACATTTCCACGGGGCGATCCCTAGCACTTGCTCAAATCCTCAGATACATTAAGTCCTTCATAGAATAGTCATGACTTTTCTCCAGCCAACCTGCACAGCATGAAGCTACTTTGGCTTGCTCCCCTGCAAAAAATCACAGAAGAGCACTAGTAAGCCTTTAGTAAGCGGAGCTGGGGCACAGAAATCAAGGCACTTACTCGGTGTAATTGAAATTAAAGGGACAAAAAGGTTTTCTAGAGAAGCATCATGGGAAGCTGGATGCAAAGAGGCAGCAGGCTTCAGCTCGTAGCCTAGGCTGGAGAATGAAGTATTTGCCATTGAGCTATTTGGAAGATCTGGAAAGGGCAATTTCATTGGTGATAAATCCCTGGAAAGAAAAGCATGTAGAAAGCTTATATTAACTGGGGAGACTGCATGGCATATACCATCTTCTGCTGTGTCCGTTTTGTGTTCCCAATCCCTCATCACTTTTAGGTGTAAAGAAAGTACAAGCTTACACTCTCTGAGTTCTTGAGAAATTCGAAAACTGAGTCTATTTTATATGGAAGAAGCTGCTGTTCCAGCATTCATTAAGGCAGACTTTGATTTCTGTTACTAATGCAAAACCGTTTCAGGGCTTTGGAAGTCTACTCTCCCCATGCACAGACTCTCCGTAGTTCTAGTCAGTGAGATTAAAATAAGTTCTAGCTCAAAGACAATGCAGGAAGCTGGGAATCTCCAGTAAAATTTTTTGGCCTGTGTTATGGCAGACTGGATAAGCATATTGTAATGGTCACCTGCTCTGAAGATCTGTGGATGATTAATTTGGTTCACAAACTGTTAGGCTTCCACTGAATGCCTGGAAACTACTTTGTCACAGCCTGAAGAAAGCTGGGGAAAGTATTTTTTGAGTCACGGGTTATTATAGAAAGACCTGACTGTAAGGTTTTTGTTCCTTTAGCTCAAGATCACTTTGTTACTAAGCCATGGGATTTGTCTCCCCAAGTTTCTGACCCTAGTGTGCAATTACACAATTAACAGGTGGCGCGGACTGATAGCTTGCTGTCACTAACCAGTTGTAGTTGAAAGGTTTTCCTAAACCTCCCTGCTGTAAAACAGTATTCCTCATCTCCAAAGTCAGACTGTACTATGCAGAGTTCGCTTACAAAGATAATGTCTTGGTCCTGGATGGTGGAGAGAGCTGATCGACCAGGCCCTGAAATTCATTCTTCTCTGAACAGCTGTTTTCCCAGCCCTCCTGCAGTCCCAGTGTTTGAACAGCCCTTACGCTTTCACTATATCCGTTGTGTACAGCAGTCTGAAAAATAAGGCACTTCTGGTTCATGCTATAGAACACCAGCAAAAGTCAGACCTGTTCCACTGAAATAATCTCATTTTGTAATAATACTACTTAAAGTAGAAATAAATATGAGTAATCTGTTTGCAAACTGCAACTGAGAAATTAATTGCAGAGCAGGAGGATTCCAGTTTCCCTTCAGAATAGAGTGGCATTAAAAAAGGCTGCCAGAGAAAGCTAGGAGATCAAGCATCCTGTCTGATTTTTGTCCTTCGTACCTTACTGACTAACATACCTGAGGATCACTCACCTCTGCTAAGCCAAAATCAGGTGGTGGTTTCTGTACAACAGGAGAGTTGCTGAGACCTAAGAAAGAAGCCAAAATGCCACCGATCAATTACAGAAAACAAGGGTTTTCCATAGGTTCTTCCTTTGTTGCCTAACAGCAGTTTGACTACAGTCTAACACCATTAAAGAAACTACATTCTTGAAAACTTATGACTGGCTGAAAGGGTCTACTTTCTCTTAGGACCGACATTAAAGTCAAAGTTCTCCTATCTTTATTAAACGCCACGAACCCTAGTAACAAGGGTAACACTGTACTGAATTGCACATACAAACCTAATGACTTTAACTCCTCATCGAGCAGACAGGTAGAGGTTGTGCTGCTGTGCTGGGAGGCGGTGGTTATGTTTGCAAATTGGTCTGTAGGAGACTGGGATGTCGCCTCCAGTTCGGAGAAGTCAATCAGTGTATAGCTCTTCATGCGTCTTGGGGCTGACCGGCATGCTTTGGAAATAGCGGAAAGAGTTAGAGAGAAACCTCCTGAAAGGAACAGTGTATTTATGGGTACAGGCGTGCCCGAAAGGACTCATAGGTGAAGAACTTCAGGAATATTTTCTATCAACCGTATGTAAAAGAAAATGATGGCTACATAATACTTTTCCTGTGTTATAGGATTTTTCTCCACATTGATTCTCCGAGAAGCACTTCGCTGCCAAACTCCACTCATACGTGACATGCAGGAGCAGAGCTGCCGTGGAACGCTGCAGGATGCTCTTTACCTGGTGCATCAGCAGAGCTGGTGGCTGAACCTCCTCCTCCACCACCATTTTCATGGCTGGCTACAACCTGCCTGTACTGTCCGAGCGCCTCTGTGAGCTTGTCGTTGGCCTGCAGTATCTCAGCTGGAAAACGAGAAGAAACAAAATATTAATGTTCTAACACGCGGGTCAGTTCCACGGCACGCTCCAAACTGCTCATAAGAAAGGTACAGCGCATCTAAGGACCTGCCTGCAGCAAAGTGTGGGGCAATCTGCCTTAAGATCCTGGCTAGTTTTTCATTCCGTGTTCTGAAGTGCAGCATTTTGCACATACATCTGCCGCTTTCAGGCCTCTCTCTCATTTATCAAGATCACTTTGAAATCTGATCCTATCTCTAAAGTACTTACAGTTCCTGCCATCTCTTATGCACTTTGTTGTTCTCCGCAAGTTTTCTGAGTGTACATGAGTCTATAATCCAGCACTCTTCAGCTGAAGAACCCTGGCATTCATGGGTATGAATGAAACGTTTGAGGCACAGCTGAGCTCTTACGGTTGCTGTTTAAGATGTCTGTTCAGCGAGGCACCACTTCGGTCAGGTCTTCAAGGCATACAGACAAGACTGTGAAATGCAATCCTCTGGGAAGGGCTAAATTTCACAACTGTGGAATTCAAAGATTCTGCTCATATGACCCCCTCAGTATATTACTTAAGAAATTCAAAAAATACTCTCCCTTCTGTGTTGATAGACAGGGAGAACTTCAAGCTCTGTAGAGAAAAGATCTCAAAAGCCTTCAGTTCCCAGAACATCAGAGCTCCAAAAACTCTGAAGACCACCTCGGCTGGAAGAAACTGGATTCACTGTTTAATTTTGGGCTCCAAGTGAAAATTAATAGCTTCCTTGAAGAGAAGTGGGAGGAGACTTACACCACTTCCCGTGGGCATGGTTTAAAGGTGAAAGTGGAAAGCTTTGCCAGCAGGGTAGCATGTGCCTAAGCATTCCTCCTCTCAGAGGAAGGGCATACCCCAGTTGTCAAAGGAAAGGTAGACAAGCTTAACTGCAAAGAAATCCAAGGACAGTGTTGGCTCTTACCTAGAGCCTCATCATCATCAGCTGTCTCACTGGCAAGGCGAAAGAGCAGCGGCCTGAGCTTCTCACAGCGTTGAAACAGAGTCTATGGAAGGAAACGTTTCACGTCATTGCTCAGGAGATCCCAGACACTCTCACACTTCCCTGTCCCCATGACCACCTGTAATTGATGATACGTCTAGAACAGGAAGATGCGCTTTCTGCCCGGGTCCAGAGAAAGGGTATCAATGTTGCGTGTTGCTGCACTCTTAAAAATCCACAGTGGCCTGGAAGTACAGCCACTGGAACAGGGAGGCTTTGCTGGTATCTTCTCAGCAATCACATCCTCTCTGTGCATACAGGTGTAAGATAGATCAGTGTAAAATTACTCAAAAGTAATTACTTAAGTAATTACTTAGAGTATCCAGGAGTGAATAGATCAATCACAGTACTTGGAGGGAAGTATTACGACCGTCAGTTGCAACTACCATCAGACAATGCAAAGCCGCTTACGGCTCTCTCCTCAGTGTTTTAGGAAGTGAGGAGGCATGGAGGCAGCCACTTTTTCAGTCTGAAAGTAGGGTCCCTTCCATCTACAGCAGCAGCCCTCCCAAAGGGATCTAACTCCAAACTCTGCCGTCACATACAGCCACAGGAGAAGTTCTTACCTACAAAAATTCAGTTGTCTAAAGTTTTTTTTTTTTTTTAATTTGAGAGTCTGGTAGGCACCCTAGTGGAGTTTCAGGTATTTGGAGGCCATAAAGCTCTTCTGACAGCCCTATTAGTGACATCAAATGTTTCCTCAATTCACTGATACTTAGAAGCAGCAGCAGACCGGTGAACTCTGGGCAGAAAAAGGGGAATCACAGAAACCATAGCACAAGCTGAAGAACCCACAGCTTTGAGCTTCTCTGGTCAGATCTCATCACATCCACCTAACCATGCTCGGGCTCAAGGGGATTCTCGTGTGTTACGCCACTACTGGAGAAAGAACCGTTTCCCCATAAGACACCACAAGAAGAGCAGCTAACCCGGACAGAAACTCAAACCGGCACAGCAGGAGACGGTTCCATTCCAACTTCCATTACACTGACGGGAGGGACCGTTATTCATCAAATATGTTGGAAACTATTTGCTGTGGTAATGCTCTTCCCTGACAGAAGCTGAGTGCACCGTGCTGCCCTTTGAATCCTGTTGCCCTGGGCCCTCCCAGCCGTAGCCAGTCAAAAGAACCTCTTATGCAGGAAAAGGAGCATTTACCTGTAAGGTCTCCTGGTCAGATTTGGACAATTCTTGTCTCTTGTAGTTTTCCAGTAATTCATCCATATGTTTAACATTCTCGGAAACCTCACTGATGGTATTCACTCTTCTGGACACCTTAGCTGACTTTTCTTGTTCCTTTGATGAAAAATGAAATAAAAGTAGATGACGATTTGGCTAGTACAGCCAGTGCACGTGCTTGGCTGGGTCACTCTGGATCACACTTGTTGGGGAGTTGCTTCCTACTAACATCTTATTGCAGGTAGAGGAGGCACAAAGCAGTGCGGGTAACGACTCACCCCCCAACAGCTCCAGTATCAGTGCTGCACCACACCTCCCTGTCAAGGGTGAAGGTGGAAACCTCCTGCCCTTCTCAGGGCACCCTGGGCAGGGTGCTGGTGCATAAGAATTCATTTCACCACAGGCACGAGTAAGACTTCAAAATTAGAGTTGGGAGGTGGTGGGTTCTGCTATACAGAAGGACACTCTCAAAACAACCGCAGGGATTTCGTTAAACCAGACCAAACCTCCTATTTATGCAGAGAATTGGGGTGCCCTTTCAGATGGAAAATGAAAACACACACCAGATGTGCACACACACATTGCTTGTAGAAAAGAGGCAATTCTGTACAGATGTGGCTGTTTTCCACTTGGGAACTGAGTTTATTTTTGGACACTTTCTATTGCTAATGCAGTACTACTGCAAGGATCCCACTGACGTGGAAGTGTCGGGCCACACGGGCTCCTGGGTATAAATATTCCCTCTTCCTGGAAATGGCATATTTTAGGAAAACAAAACAAAACAAAACAATCCTGCACCATCACTTCAGAATAACAAATACCGAAAATCGTCCCTCCTCTGGGGCAGCTTAAACAGTTCATCTGAGACTGATGTCGCAGCAAGGTTCCCATTACCACCTCTTGGTGTTCCCTTTCATACCAAGAAGGTGGCAGGCACTACGGAGGTCAGGTGTAGAGGGCCCACTGTCAAAAACTGAATTGCCAAGTCCCCTCCTACCCTCCCCGGCTGCAAACACAGCTTCTGACCCAAGGAGCTCCCTACCTCTTTAATCATGCTCTTGATCAGACGGTTGGCAGCCTGCAGGTCTTCAGAGTGGTTGCTCTTTAAAAGCCTTGCTAAGAGCTGTTGAGGGGAGAGCATTGGACAGCAGTGAGCAGCAGTCTCTAGGCACTATGCTACAGACACACATCACATAAAAGCAGATATTGAGACACACCCAGTGTCGTAATAGTTTCTATAATCCTGGAGATATGTGAACTCATGTCACATAATCTAATGCAGATTATATTGCTGCCTCTTACAGCTGCCTGCATACGCTGTTTGGCTGTTTGGGAATAGGAACTCTCTGGCTCCGCAGAACTTCTGTAAGACCTGGAGAAACCCTCCCTCAGGAAAGTTTAATAGAAACTGATGGTTTTTTCTGTAAAAAAGCTTCACTTTTTACTAAGCAAAAATTTCTGACAAAGCATCAAAGAATTCTCTAGCTGTTGTACAGCAAGAAGTATTAGCATTATTCTGAAGATATTCTGTCTGAAACAGCAAAAGCTCCCAAAATATGACTGAGCCTGTTTTCTCATCAATACAAATCGGGGGGAGGGGGGGAGGTAGGCATGAAAACCCTAAGGTTTACCTTGGATTTCTCTTCATCTGTGTCAAAAATAGAATTCTGAGGTCTCGGAGAAGGGGGAGGTAAAATTTTGTCTTCTGGCAATTTGGGGTCTTCTTTTACAATCCCTGGAACAGGTGACAATGTTTGTTCAGTGATGCCTGAGCTGTTAAAACACCAATGCTCAATAGTGCATTGGATTTCGCACCTATTTCCTTCACCCCTCCTCAGAACTTTACAGAATGAGATGAAGAAGCAAGGAGCTGCCCTAGCACACACCCAGATGAAAGACTTCCCTTTATCCCTTGAATTAAGCACAGGCCAAATGAGATTTTCAGGGCAGAAAATAAAATTCAGATGTGCTGAGCTCCCTCTGGGTGAATTGCTAAAATTCTCCCATAGCAAGAGCACTGGGAGCACACCAGTATTGACCTCCGAGCACGCAGGACTGCCACAATCAGTACGGCCATAAAACGTAGGGCACCGAACACACACAACCGAGTACCAAAGGAGCCCTTAACGTCAGCAGTGATTCTGTGGACGTCTCCCCTCCTGCCTCTCCAGCCAGCGCTTGCAGCAGCAGCAGCCGCTGACTGCACAGGCGTTGGATGGGCAGCGGTCCCCGAGAGCTGCCTGGCAGGAGGGCGCCCAGCACCCCTGCTCAGCACCCCAGCCTGCAGCAGCAGCTGCACAAAGGAAAGGCAGTGATGGTGAGGAACCTTTCCACAGCAGGACTCGGGGGAAGGTTTGCAAAGCCATTTGACGCTCGAAGATGCACAAAGCAAACCTGGTGGGAAGCATTTAAAAATAAATTCCCTAATTCCCCTGAACTTCCACGGAAAGTGTTATGGCATTTTCTTAGTTAAGCTATGAAACTTATTACCTGGGTTATCAAGACGGGATTGGACAAATTTCTGGATGACAATACCATTAAGGGCTATTAAATATGATCGAATGGATGAAAAATCCAGCTCAGGATCTCTCTGAAGCCATCCCTCATAATCCTGGGAGAGTATTCCAGGGCAAAGATCACTCTGAGTTTGTCCTGTACCTCCTCCCTGCGCAACAGTGGTGAGCGTTGTGTGAACAGAGACCACAGGGCTAGCCTGATCTTTGACTCAATAAGGCTGTTATTTGGTAAATCTCTTTAAACAGTTACATGCATCCTTAAGTACACAAACAGCCTTGTAAGTGTGGCCTTTGTCCTTTTTTCCCTTACACACAACATTTTATGAAAAAAGCTGAGTCACAAATTAAAGACGACAGATATCTGTGGTCTGAAACCATGTGACTTGGAAGGCTAAAAAGGAAACTGAAATAACAGAACTAAACCTTGTTTCTTCAGCATCTGATAAGCATCCCGGATTTTAACTTCCTGAGGAAACCAGACTGTCCAACTGAATATTACTTCTGTGACTCTTGACTTGACTTTTTCTGAAGACCAGGTTCCATAGTACTGAAAACAAAACAAAAAAGTAAAGTAAGACAAAAAAGACTGAAACCAAAGTATTGGTGCCAGATATGGCATATGGGTCTAGCCCCAAGTCATCTGTGTGCAGAGACCAAGTAGCAAATGGATTCCTAACACTTTATCCACAGTGTTGTCAGCTGTGTATCTTGTGGTACTGGAAATAGCACGTATAGCTGTGGCTGTAAATAGAAGGAATGCTATTAAGAATATGATAATTACATAAATATTATATGACAATCAAAATTAAGCCATTTCAAAACTTCTCTGATCAGTTATTGAATCCAAAACCAAAAGTAGGTTGTTTTATTTTAGTGAGAACAGTTCTGTGCTTGACTTTAAATACTTCCCTTAACTGCCCGCAATGCAAATAGCGCCACTGGCCTCAGCCAGACCCAGACAAATGAAAACTGAACAAAATGAGAAATGAAAGTTACTGTCTTTTTTCAGCATCTGGATGTTTTCTCTGATTTCTCTCATTATTGCCTACGAGCACTCACTTTAATGTATTATAAAAACATCAGGAAGAGTGATAAAAGCCACACACAAACCTCCAAAACGCTAGGCATTTTAAACTTATGATACCTGTTTTGTCAAAAGAGCAAACAAAACTCTCTATAGTGATAACATTCTTTAAACTTTGTTGTTTCACTGAAATACCCGTACCAAACCTGGGACTGAGAGAAGAGGTTTTGCTGTTCAGTTAAACATTTCTCTGAAATCAGCTTTTTGCACCTCTGCCATTGCGATGATGTAATGGAAAATGAAACCTGTACAAGTGGTAAGCATGTGCAGGACCCACTAAAAAGGAGAATCGATTACTGAGTTGCTGAGAGGGGTATTTAAGAAAGTCCCAGGCCTGCTATTTGATGCAGAGAGGAGCAAGGCATGAAGATCACGCAGTCTCTGATAAAAGAGGTCTCCATTTTTCATCATGAGAGGCGCTGCCAGGGGACCCAGTGCATCCACTCTGAACTCACAGCTCTCTTAGCTCCTCAAACTAAGCTTCTCATTTCTGGCAGCTGCTTCTCTTCTCAGGAGGCAGCGATTGCACTCAGAAGCAAAGTGCTCCGCAGCAGGGAGCAGGAATGAATATATTGAATGTATTGAATATATTGAATGAATATATCGCAAGCCAGGGAAGCGGAGCAGCAGGAAGGGACTTTGCAGCTTCCATGTTAGCTACAGCTGATCCCTTCCAGCCTCCCCCTGACTCAGGGCTGTCGCTGCCCGGGGGCTGGGAGCCCTCTGCCCGGCTTTCAGGACACCCTCAGCAGGACCCCAGAGGGGCTGCATGAATGCCCAACTGTCAGGCGATGGTGGGGCGAGTGCTGCACCAGTGCTGCTGAAGTCCAGTCCCCCCTGCCACGACCTAAGCTGATCCTGCCCCATGAACAGGACCCAAACGCAGGCTAATCTTCGCCAGGAGAAAGCAAGGAGAGCAGCCGGAGCACAAGAGTTTGAGGACAGAGCATAAGAAAACACGGGAGAGGCTCTGGGCAGCTCCTGGCATCTCTGTCCTCTGCCACTTCCCCAACCAGAGTTCTGTAAATCACTGAGAGGCAGAAGGGCCACAGGCTGAGGGGTCACAGGAACAACGTCAAGCTCCTCCAGAGTCTCTGACTGTCCCAGCAGAGTTGGGAGAAGCCACAAGGAAAAAGCTTTTCACAAAAAGAGCCCCTGGCTTACATCTTTTACAGGGGGATTCACATCTAGTCCTTGTGCTTGGAGGCACAGAACGAATTCTGCTCCACTTCTACGTGAGATTAATTCTAAGTATTCATATCCAGCATGAAATAAACAGTATGTCCTACCTGCTATGTCCTGCATAACCATGACCACCTACCTTTGGGGAAAGCACTTTAATCAGCTCATTCAGAAACCTGAATTTTGCTATTTCATTGTGAAATCTTTCACCGCAGTTATTCACGCAGGTCTCTAGCACCTGCAGAAAACAAAACAGTACCAAACAGAAACTGTACACACAGGTCTTGGGGAATTTTTAAAGTAACTTTGCCATTATAATACTAAATCTAAGAACTTTCTGGCACTGCATTCACAAATACAAGATACTGAGGAAGTTGTGCAGCAAGAACATGTATTTTTCCTTCATCCAGCCTTCTTAAGCAGCTTGTTTAAGACCATCTGCTCTGTTCTACCCATCACTAATAACTTTTGGGCCACTGACCCTGTGGTGGGACCACAGGCCAAACAGCAAGAGCTGCAGACCACTGGAACACCTCAGCAGAACGACATGGGAAGGAACAGCAGCAGTTACTCCCTCCATTATACCCTGATTTCTGTATTCCTTGTGCAATGGAAAGTTAAAAGGGAGAGATACCTAAGAGAAAAAGAAGAGACAGCTACACTGTCTCTACCCCCCAGACTCTATTTCCAAGTTACTGCTGCCTCTCTCTCTTTGCATGTGGATGAAAGCACTTACTGTGAGAGCGTGGAGAGCTTCCATCTCCTGAGGCGACTGTATTTTATGTGCGAGCAGCCTCGGTGCAAGCGATGGGCTGGGGAGTAGCAGAAGCAAGTCAGACAACACACAAGTTCCCAAGAAAAACAAATGCTGCTGATTTTGCCCTGCAGAGAAGAGCAACTGCCGGATTCACAACCTCCTACGTCACGACACCCTTCCTCTGCCAGAGCGCTGGCCTGGGGTACGCACACACGCACAAGGGGCGAGAGATGAACTGAGGCAGCTTGTGCGATCCCACTGCTGCCCCCTCGGAGGGAGCCAGCTGGGAGAGGGAGATAGAGCTGGCTCTCTGCAGCCACAGGAGCTTTGATTCGCAGCCCGACCCAGCCTGCTGACTGCTGCTGTG
This sequence comes from Aptenodytes patagonicus, assembly GCF_965638725.1. Lineage (NCBI taxonomy): Eukaryota > Metazoa > Chordata > Aves > Sphenisciformes > Spheniscidae > Aptenodytes > Aptenodytes patagonicus. The sequence continues at coordinate 4,538,456 of NC_134961.1, forward strand.
CACACACGCTGCTGGGGGGGACGGGCGCCAGACTACGGGCTCTGAATGCACAGGCATCTGCTCTAAAGAAAGGGATGGTCACTAAGCTTTGACAGGTCATCTGCTTAATTAGTTCCTGCTCCTTCCCTGAGCCAAGACTGTCAGCTGGAAGGCGGGGAAGCCCCAGCAGAGATCTCCCACCTCTCTGAAAGGAAAAGCCGAGGCTGAGCTCACTCGGGGCTTCCCTGCAGAACCCCACAGCAGGTATCCTCGGCCAGTCTCCCAAGAGGCCGGTGAGGGCACAGTGGCAGCACCTGCTGCCTCGTGGGTTGCAGTAATGGACGTCGGAGCCCGTTCCTAGACATCAACCTCCACCACGCTGGCAAACGCCTCTCTGCAGCTTATTTACCCGTTCTTCTACAGGCACTCTCAGGAGCAGCAGAGCCGAGCAAGCGCTCCCACTGTCTCTCCAGGCTCCCCGCACTGTGGCTGACAGGTCCCATTCCCCCCGCAGCCATGAGAGAAGCTCAGAGCCAGACGCGCAGCCCAGAGTGAACACAAAGAGCCGTCTGTCTGCCTTACCCGTCTATGTCGGCGTTCACCTGGTCACAGAACCGCTGGATGCATTCCCAGTTTTCCTCAGGGATACTTGGGTCAGTGGCTTTATCTTACACAGGAAAAAAAAAGAAAGAAAAAACAGCCTCAGCGTGAGGCTTGCAAGCGAGCGGCACAAGGCAGGAAGCGGCTCAGACCTCGCACTGCTGCCAGCTGCTTTAGGGCTTTTTGTAAAAAAGGCAGAAATGAAAGACACAGGACGAGCAGGAACCAGCTGTTACTAAAATCTGCCTAAAAATACAGTCCCGAGTACACACTCCTGAAGAGTCAAAGTCAGGCACAAACTGAGGTGTTGAAAGCAGCAACAGCGCGATGTTGCTTTTAGCACAGAGCACGAGAAGCTGTTAAAAATCATTTACAGGCAGCTCTCCCAGGACCGGACTGCAAACCTTGCCGTGCTGGAACCACAGGCGCAGTTTACCCTTTTGCAACAGGGCTGCACGAGTGCCCATCCCAAAGCTCGGTCTGCACGGCTGGTTGAGGAAAAGAGTCTTTTTTGGCTTTATCCACTCCCCAGTCCAGCGCTCAAACAGCTTTGGCAAGACTGGGGCCGAGGATGGACAGGAGAGATGGGGAGCAGGAGAGATGCAGCAGGTTAAGACAGCACCCATGAACATCACCCTGAAGGGGCTCCGTGGAGGAGACGGACCCTTCTCCACGGAGCTGAAGCTGCTCCGGTGCCCACCCAGTCGGGGCTGGGGCTGGCTTCGACGCTGGCTCCGGCGCCACTTCCCGTGGCGCCGGAGCCAGCGTCGAAGCCAGCCCCAGCCCCCGGCTCCCGGCCCCACTCACTGAGCCACCGCTCCAACTCCCCGGCGCCGGCCATGGACTCTCGTTCCGCTCCGCCCCGCTGCGAGCAGGAAGCAGATCCACCCGCCGTCGCTCCTTGCGCGCCGCTGCTCGCCCCCCGTGGGAAGCCCAGACGAGTTTTCGTGGCGTGGAAGTGTACGCTGTGGGCATGGGCTGGCTCGGTAAAACATTTCCCCCCGCCCCCCCTCCGGCTGCTCCTCCCCTCGCTGGCGTGCAGAGCGAGCACGCATTGGCGAGAACAGAATCAAAAGTCACCACATTAATTTAATAATTAAAGGTCATCACCCAAAAGAGGAAAAAACATCCCAATCTCCTGGTCAGGGATATTTTTAGCAGAACCACACGCGTGACACAGTTATACAGGGAGGAGAGTCCCCCTCTCCGAGCAGCTCAGCCTGGCAAGGCACCGGGGCAGATAAGAGGGCAGCAGCTATAGTATACACATTATATATATTTTTTTTTATATATATATATATATGTGAAAATACCCTCCTCATGGTATTTCTTGGGGACCTGTGTAGTTGTAGCTGTAGGTACCCTGATTGCGAGGCCCTCTCCAAAAAGAGACCGATTGCTTGAGACGAGCTGTGCTGGTATCAGAAATAGCATTACTTTCTGTCCACGTGGTCTGAATTTAAATGCTGATACAAGTCTCTTTCTCCCAACCTAGAAACCAGGCTATTTGCACAAGATGAAAGCAGAAGGACGGACCTAAATCTGTATTCGGTTCCTCTCCCAGACAAACTGGCTTATGCTTGGTGCAGATACATACAGACCTGGAAACATCATGGTGACACCTGCCTGGTCTAAAGCCCAGCTCATCTGATCAAGGATAATCACGCTGAGATCAAAAAATACAGGTCTAGGACAATGACACGTGCTGCCTACACCATCTGAGTCCATGGGCTGGCTGTCGGTGTCGTTTCTGTCTCGTATTAGCTAGATAGTGCTTTGTGTATTCTTCCACACACTTCTTTGGGTCCCAAAGTCACCATCATCTCAGCAACACTCGGTCCATGCTGAAAACACATAAGAAGTCATTGTACAAATGGAAACTTACACTTTTCAGATGTGTTTATGCATCATCATGGCGGAAATGGTAGACTGATTAGCTATCAGATTGCTGTTAGACCAAGGGTAGGGGTTTTATTAGCAATCTCAAAACAAGGGTTGGGTTTTTTTTTTCCTCCTGAAGTAAAATGCTAAGAATGATCAAACTGACCCAGAAGGATTGATGCCAGAGCCTAAGCCAGGGTAAGGCTTTGAAGAACTTCTGTAAAACTTGTTTTTGAACTTTGTAAAAGCAGATTGCACATAAAATTCCAGTTTTGCCCAAAACCTACAACCTTGCCAACGCTCCCTACAGCTGGTCCAGAGGTTTTTCTAACTTCAGATTTGTGACCAGCATATTCATGCTTTGACAACTTCTGCCTTTCTGAAACTTTCACAACAACCTTTTCTTCCAGAATTGCTGTATATCGGTACATTCGGTCATAACAGAAACTGATGTCAATTCTTGCAAGACGTCCAAATACCAGTATCTTGCTATCAGAGAGATGATAGCTGTTAAAAAAAAAAAAAAAAAAAAAGGTCCCAGTCTCAGAATTTTTATTTTTTACCTGTTGCCCACTGAGAGCCAAGCGAAGGAGCTTCATCATGCTGCTGTACTTAGTCTCTTTGGTTTGTTTCTGGAGGCTTCTCAGATCTTTGTTCAACTCCTCCACAGCCAAAACAGCTGCCTGCCTTGTCATGAGCCTTTAGGAAAAAAGATGTCCTTAAAATCTGGGGACGTACAAAACACAGGATTCTTACCCAGAAATAACTAACGACTTCGATGACTGCCAGCTACCTCAGACGGCCAGCTACCTCAGACGGCCAGCTACCTCAGACGGCCAGCTACCTCAGACTGGTTTTGCAAAATCTCCTGGCAACAGCAGCAGTTCAAGGTAAACTTTCCTGCCTTTCACTCCTGCCCTGTGCCAGGGCACTCCCTCTGCTCACTGCAGCGTTGGTCGTGTACACGGGTACCCTCCTAGGCTGGCAGGTGGGACTGCTTTACCTCGATACTGCTGCTAAGACTCCGCTTTGCGAAACCATACCTTTATTTCAACAGCACCAGAAGCAGAGTTCGTTCAGAAAAGCAAGCATCAAGCTTAAGTCACAAAATTATGCCAAGGACCTGGAAAACCACAGTAAAAGCAGTAATTCTGATTTCCTTTTTAACAATATGATTTTTAGAGATGCAGGAACCATCGCTGCTACTACTCGGCTGTAGGTAGCAGTACTATTATCCCTCCCGGATAGCGAGTATTCTGACATTTAAATTACCATCACTTGGATTCAGTTACCACTCAGCTGTGACAAATGACTGAGGGCAACCAGCTCTACAGATAGCTGGAAATAATAGCTCAATTTGCAGATACTGCCACCTTAATTACTCCCAAAACTGTTTTTCAGGGCTCATTTTAGTCCAGAGGCGAGATCTGAACTGGAAAGGTGACGGACGTACCACCCCGCCTAGCTGCAAGGCGTGGCGTAGCAGAGGGGCATGGGGCAGCAGTGAAACCCGTTGGCAAAACCCCACAAAACCCACTGGCGTAGAAGGAAGGTCCTAGACTGGGCAGACTGTCTGCAATCCCGGCGATGTTCCCGAGCGGACAGAACTGCAGACTGCTAGCTAGAGACAAAGGAATGGAAGCAGGAAAAGCTCCTCAGGGACGAGCGCTTCAGAAGTGATGGTGATTCCGGCCGGACACGAACCGGGTTCATTCCAGAGACCCAGAAGCCTCGTTACATAATCTGAACACACGTGGACCAAAACCACCTTGCACTTATCCAGTTTGATGCTACAGCAGACAAAAGCACAGGAGATCAGGTGGCATGGGAAACCCCTGCTAACACTGCTGCTTCATTAGCGCCTGCTGGCACACAAACTCCGCTGTGCTTGGTGCTTTACTAAACCCAGACGTGACAATTCTTGCTTGAGAGCACTGATGTGAGCTTTCCCGCTGGCACGCTGCTTTTCAATTAAAAACACAGAATTTCTCACTAGTTATCAACTACAGCACATTCCAAAGTAAAGCAAATTAAGTAAGAACTGTGAGCATGTCCAACATCAATACAGCAGCCAAGAGCAATGCTCTGGGGCGGGCAGGTGGGTGTGTACAGAGCTGGGAAGAGACACTTACCCTAAGACTAGTTTTCCTATTTCATCTACTTCTCCAGAAATAGTTTGTAGCTGCTCTCGGGATACCGAGGGCCTAACCCATAAGTAAGAATAATCAGATGACACCAGGTTCTTCAGGAGGCTTATGTGACCCTGGAGAAAAAAAGCAAAGCTGTAAAGGCTGAGGGTTAAGCCGGGGGGGGAGCAAACACATCCTGTCTGGACTTCGCAAACAGGGTCCAAACACACCACTGCCTCGTACTCCGTACTGCTCAGAGGAAACGCGAATCACTGACATTTAGGCAGCTGAGGTTTTCACACCCATAACCACCTGGTGTGAGCAGGGACACAGGTGGAGCCCAAAGGGCCGCGGCTGTACCCGTGCTGCAGAGCCGCGTGCGGGCTGACTCAGAGTTAGTCCAGGGAAGTGGCTCGCCACGTTCATCTGCCGCCTTTCAAGAGACAGTGGGGGGAAGTCACATGAGTCACCGTCCCGCTGCCACAGTGCAGCCTTCATGCTGGAACAGTCGGATCTCTTCCTGCCCTTATAAAGAAGGCTTTATTCTTCACAGGGAAGTCCCCAGATACCACAGTAGCATCCCAGGGGCAGACTGGGAAACAGCTGGGCTCATCCTCCTTCCTGGCATTGGGAAGAGCCACAATATCTTCTGTCCCCTTCACAGCCGGCACTCTGCCACTCAACCAAGACCAGGGCTCCCAATGCCCAAACCCCACTAGTTTAACCACCGAGAGCTTCATCCACCTCTGCAAAGAGGTTGCTTTGACTTTGCTAGCAAAGCATGAAGCAGCGGCAAAGCAGAAGCACCTTACGCTGCCCAGTCAGCAAAAGCTAGAGGTGAGCAGTCTCCTGGCACAAGGGGCCCTGGGTGCTGGACCTTCCCACCACAAGCCAGCTGCATCCTGGGCTACAGGAGGAGAAGCGCAGCTTGGAGGTTTTCAACACTCATCTAGACAAAGCCACAGCTGACCTGATCCAGCACTACTGACAGTCCTGCTCTGAGCGTGAATCAGAGAGGCCTTCCAAAGAAAATGCTACAATTCCATGATTTGCTTCCACGGCAGGGACACGTCCTCCCTCTGCCGAGGGAGCTCTCTGCCCGAGAGCTTACGACTCTGCAAAGACCGCCAAGACACTCAGCATGCCCATTCCTACAGGTCAGCTAACTATATCATCAGATTTTGGCAGTCAGCATGCACACGATCACTTGAGCTGGCAGCGACAGCCACTTGCAGGCTGTGGAGCTTCAGAGCTCAGATGAAAGCAGTGCCCAGGACTCAGCTGAGTCTTCATCCAGGAATCCCACAAAACCTCAGCTCCCCAAAATGGTGACACAATGCTATCACTGCTCATACTTTTCTCAGCAGGAGGACTCGCTCCACATACTCCTTTTCTAGAACCTCTTGATCCACTTGTTGATCCCCATAGACGTGCTCCACCAGCAACTGCAACTCTCTAATTAGCTTCTGTCGCAGCCCTTCATTCTCAATATGACGGGCAAGGTGAATCCTGTAACAAAGAAGAAAACTGCTTTTGGACTGCTTTGGGTTAGATTGGATCTAATCATCCCAGCCTCAAAACATTTACCAATTAAAACTGTTAGAAAAGCAACATTAAACCCCAGACAGACATTCTACAACAAAGCCTTAAGTGCTAATGCACCACAGCGAACAAAAGATGTGGTAACTCTCAGCAGCACAACATCCCCGTAGCACACGAGTGAACTTGCAGAAGTACCCTCTGGAAGCGTTGCCTCTTTTTAGATGTTATTTTGAATCTAAACTTAAGACCTTGCGTCCTCCTAGCTACACACCATCTGCCCAGGTTTTTACAGCATGCCCGACACCAGCGTCCAAGCACAGGACGGGAGAGGAGACAGGAATGGTGTAAGCAGAAGCTTATACTTCGCTGTAGCGCAGCAAAAAAGCTGCTGTGCTTGGGACCATGCTTGATCCAATAAACAAAATTGCCAGACAAAGCCAAGTGCTAGGAATAAATTCTCACTGATGTACAGACTGCTACGTTTTGAAGTTACCACTGATATTCATACCTGTTGAATTCTGGGAGTTTTTCAAGATCCAGGAGGGCAGAATGGGTTGTAATTCTGCCTATTTCAAACTGCGAGATCAGCTCCTCCAAAGTCCTCCCCATCTGTTTCTCTGCAAAAATAACCCAACAAGGGCATAATACACATCCGCTCTCCTGCAGAGAACTAGTGTCACTGCGTTTCATTGCAAGCCTCGGGCGCAGGGCCGGGACAGCAGCACACCCAAGGAAGAAGGGACACAGGAGAGCCACTTTTCGCAGTGCTAACAGGGACGCAACCCAGCAAGCAGGAGGGAACTTGTAGCAGGCAGGCACAGGAAGCTGCCCTCTCCCTAAGAGCAGGCTCTGCTAACTACTGGTGAGGAACTGGACACGGGGACGTTCTGCTTGGCTCTTCAGTGGAACACCCCTTGCATCAGTCAGCCAAAAACAAGTAACACTCGGCCAGGAGGCTCCACTGCCCAGGAAAGGTTTCATTCCCAAGCAGAGTTCCCAAAACACAAGTTAATTTGTGATCCCCACACAGCAAGAGCAACAAAAGGAGTCACTGACTCAACTTCTCATGGTCTTTCAGGTTAAACGAGAAGTGTGACAGATGTAATACACGACACTGCAATTATTAACCATAGAATACAAGTTTTCCCAAGAGTTCACAGACAGTTTCTTCACCTTGAGATGAATGTGTTCCTAAGTGGGAACCCATTAAGCATCAGACTCAATTTAAATGGCTGCACAGAGGCAGAAAGATTCCCACCATTCCAGCACACCACCCAGTCTTTCACAGGAGCTCTGCAGAAGCCCTGGTGGCATTTCAGTAACAGATTGGTCGCCGGACACCTATTTCCTGATCCCTTCAAACACTGCTAAAGTTCTCAGCTATTAACATAAACCTAACCCGTTCCCCAAAGTCAGCATCAAGAAGTCTCCTAGCAAGTACCGAGCCTGTTGTTGTTACCTGCGAATCCAGAGCCACAGTTGGTTATGATGTCCAGCAGAGCCTCTGGCAAGTAGCCATCCCGAGCAAAACGCTCCAGAAAGATGTCCCCCTGCCTTTTCGACAGCTTGCCACCGTCTCTGTTCAGAAGCAGCGGGAGGTGACCAAACTGAGGGGGATCCCAGCCAAAGGCTTTGTAGAGAAGGAGGTGCTTGGACGTTGAAGTAAGCCACTCGGTTCCCCGCAGAACGTGGCTGATGCCCATGTAATGGTCATCCACCACGTTTGCCAGGTGGTAAGTGGGGAAGCCGTCCCCCTTGAGAATCACTGGGTCGCCTTCCACGTCAGCCACTTCATGCTTGTTCCAGCCATAGACCAGGTCCCGAAAGGGTTCAACCCCCTTCTCCAGCCGGAAGCGGACCACCCAGTCAAGGCCCTGTGACAGCTTCTCAGACACTTCTGTGGGCGTCAGGTGCCGACACCGGTTGTCATACCTTTGAGAAAGGAGAACGAAGGTCTCGGTTCAATACAGGCCAACCCCATCAGCCATTTTTACATTCCCAAAACTCTAAACTGATCCCTGAATTTTAGCTGTAACCTGCCCACCACGTGTCCAGTCAAACTACCTCACCTCTGGAGGTCACTCCCCTAAGCCTGGAGGTCACCCCCTAAGGGTTACACTGGCTTCTCTCTCCCCGGGAAACCCTATTGCCGCGCACGTTGTCGAAAGTTCTTGCAAGCGTGCAGCACAGAGAACCACCCAGGGGACAAGGAACCCCTACCGCGGGGTCTGCTGGCTCCGCAAAGCCTCCTTCTTCAGCAATTCCAGGCGCTGAGGGGTACAAAAGCAGCGGTACGCCGCGCCTCTCTCCAAAAGCACGTCGATGGCTCTCCTGTAAAGGTCAAGTCTGTGTGACTGCTGGTAGGGTCCAAAGGAACCACCGCGGCGAGGACTCTCATCAGGGGGAATACCTGAAATATCAGTATGACAGGACTTAGAAAGCCTGCAAAAAGGCAGAGCGGAACCCACCATCAGCGCACACTGAATGAAGATGAAACAGCAAGGGTCTGGAGAGTGTCCAAAGATGGTTTCTGCGCCAGGGCAGCCAGCTAACGGCATCCGTCTAGCACAGGAGTCGGATTCCCCTGGACTCGGAAGATAAACAGCAGCCAGCACCTTCGGAATTTAGAGTATTGTGTGTGAAGCAACGAGCAGAAAAACCCACCAGAACCGAGTGAACAGCTGAGTGGCTCCGATACGCTACTTGGAGCGAAACGTAGTCAGGCGTACACATACAAAGTAGCATCCTCCCTTTTTATAGGAAAGAACACTCATACCACCAAAATACAGTTGAGACCTTAGCCAGTCGTTTTACCTACCCCAAAGTTATTACTCAACAGCAAAGTCCTAGTCCCTTGTAGTTTACCTACCCATTAATGGCAGCATCTGTGGGATCCGGCTCTAACTTTATCACAATTCTGTATTCTAAAATCACCCTCACTTCCAGTTCTTAAGCTCAAAAAGCAGCAGAGGATTCAAAATGAAAACTGACACCTCCAGATCCCCTTTAGCAAATACTCTGTAAATAAATAAATAAACAATTCATCAATTTACAGCGAGGTCCGTGAGCTCCAACTTCTGACCTTCCCATCGTGTCTCTCGTGCACAACGGCACAGTGGGCCACTTCCACAAATTTGGACCTTTCTGCGTGTCAGACAACACAGCCGAAAGAAACCAAGCCTAACCAGTTATTTCTGCTATAAAACATACTTCCAGTAGGACTTTCCTGATGCCTAGCTGTAGAAATGACTACGCGTCAACTAATTCATCATCTGAAGCGCTGCACAGCTTGCTGTCATGGAAAATACTCTCAATCTGGGTGCTGTTAATCTCTAAAAAGAGGAGAATCTTTCAGTAAGTAAAAAAACGAAAGGTGTCTGTAAATACCTGCCCAATCCAGCATATCTTCTATTCCTTCTGCAGCTCCAGGCACCACTCGATTTTGATCCGTGTCCTCCACCCTCAAAATAAAGGTCCCTTGGTGGCTTTTGGCAAAAATGTAATTGTAGAGAGCAGTCCGAAGGCCACCCAAATGCAGAAAACCTGTTACCACGGGGAGACCAGAGGCGACGCGTCATAACTGAGGCCCAACAGAGAGATTCTCCAACAGGAGCCGGCAGGGCAGCGCCACCTGCGAGGGGAGCCGGTCTCAGGGGCGAAGGGGGGCGGGGAGGCCCGCCGCGGAGCGACGCTCCCGGGCTCCGCGGGCCCCTGCTGAGGGACCGGGCTGGCGGTAGCTGCCCCCAGGAAGGGGCTCCCCGAGGGGACCCGGGAATCGCTCGGGAGCCGGCACGCGCTAGGCAGCGCCGTTCCCGCGGCCCCCCGCGAGGAGGGACCCAACAGCCCGGCCCTACGGCTGAGCGGACACGGCACCCTGCGCCCGCCTCACCGGCCGCCCTTCCCCCGCACCGACCGGGCCGACCCGCCCCGCCCCGCCCCGCGGAGCCCCCGGCGCTCTCACAGAGCGAGCGGGTGCATCCGCAGGACCCACCGCAAGGAGCCGGCAGAGCCGCCCGCGGCCCGGCGCCGGCCGGCCGCCCGCCCCCCTCCCCCGGCGCTCCAAGCGCGCGCTCCCGAAGCGTTTGAATTCGCGTTTTCCGACCCAAAGCGCCGCCCCCGCCCGCGGCGGAGCCCCCCGGTAAGGGGGGGGGGCGGGGGGGGGCCGGGGGTTACCTGTGGGGCTGGGCCCGAACCGCACCCGCGGCCCCGGCCCCGGCCCCGGGCCCCGCAGCGCCCGCAGCGCTCGCGCCATCCCGCCGCACCGCCCACGTGGCCGCGGGCGCTGCTTCCGCCCGGGCGCGCCAGCCAATCCCCTGGCCCGCGGCCGCCGGGGGGCGGGGTGCCCCGCCAGCCTCCTCCCACTGCCGTGCGGCGCCGGCAGCGCGGGGGGGCGGGGCCGCCGCCGCGGCCCCCCGGCAGCGCAGGGCCTCGGCGCCCGGAGGGGCTGGGAGGAAGGGCCGGGACGCCCCCGCCCGCGCCCCCGAGAGCCGCGGCCGGGGGTCCGGGGGCGCGGCCTGCGGGGCCCGCACCGCCCACCGGGCTGGGAGGGGCGGGAGGGGGCGGGCTACGGCAGCCGGCGCGGCCCAGCAGGCAGCGGCGGGCGTTTCCCGGCGTGCCCCGCGGCAGATTGTACACAATCATCATGGCCGCCGCCGCCTCTGCCGCCGCCGACGGTAGGAGCCCGCGGTCCCGGCGGCGGGGCGAGGCGCGGCGAGGCGGCGGGCGGCAGCGCGGGGCGGGGCGGGGCGGGGCGGGGAGGCGCCGGCGCGGGGAGCCGGCCCCGGGCGGTCTGCGGGCGGCGGGGGCGGCGCGGCGCCGGGCGGCGCTCCGGGCTGGAGCGCGGGCGGGCCGGGCGGGCCGGGGCAGCTTCCCGCCGGCCGGGCTCTTCCTGTCCGCTCGCCTCCAGGTGCCGAGGAGCCGGGCATGGAGGCGGAGGCGCAGGAGCTGCCGCTGGGCTGCGGCGGAGAGGGCGGCTCGCCGGCGGCGGGGAGGTCTCCGGAGGGCGAGGGGCGCCGGGATCCCCCGCAGGCGTCTGTCAGCAACGGCGGCGACGCGGAGAGCGGGAAGGAGCTGGTGGAGCTAAAGGTTATCTGGAACAAGAACAAGTACGATGTGAAGTTTTGCCTGGACAGCACGGGGGCCGAGCTGAAGCAGAAGATCCACTCGCTCACAGGTCTGTCGGGGCTGCCGCCGCCTCTCCCGCCTCAGCCCGCGCCTCCCCGCGCCGCTGCCCGGCGGTCTCCTAATCGTTATTCTTGCCTCTTAGGCCTTCCACCTGCTATGCAGAAAGTTATGTTCAAGGGACTTCTACCAGAGGAGAAAACGTTGCGGGAAATCAAAGTAACAAACGGAGCAAAAATAATGGTGGTTGGCTCTACTATCAATGACGTCTTAGCAGTAAATACACCCAAAGAAGCTGCTCAACAGGAGGTCAAAGCTGAAGAAAATAAAAAGGAGCCACTTTGCAGACAAAAGGTTATCGATGTCTCAATAATTCCTGGCGTGGGGGAGCTGTAGGATTTACGCGGTTCTCTTGTAGTGCTCTGCAGTCGCTTTTGGGTCCTGCTCCTCCTCAAAGCAGGCTGGGGTTTCTTTTCTCACAGCTAAGCAGTAGAAGAAGGGCTCTGTGCAGAGGAGTTCCGGCAGCAGAAAAACGCTTAGCCTAGTGGAGGCTGGGGCTTTGCAAGACACCACTTGTGCTGGTGCTAGGTGCAGCCTAGCATTTCAGACAAGAAATGGTAAACAACAGAAATATTTCATGGTTGTTAGCTCAAATGCAGTCTAAATTAATTATATCAAAAAAACCTAACTGATTTTCATTGGCATAAAAGAATTTGATCTCCAAAAACTGTCTTTAAAATGAACACCGAGAGAGCAGTTCCTTCAGCTGTCCCAGCGCTGAAGGGAACATGGATGTTCCTCCTCTCGCATCTTGAAGTGCTGCCTCCGAACAGGGAGTGAGGTACAGTGCAGTGAGGCTTGGTTTGGTGGCGGTGCTGCAGTGTTGTGGGGCTGATAAAGGATTTTCAGCTCAAGGTATTACCGGCCCCATACCTTCCTCAAAATTTGGTTAAAAATTAAATAGTGCATCATTGGAACTGCAACCTTTATGAAACATGCTTTTGTTTTTCTATTAATTTATCATAGTTCACGTTCACTGTAAGTTCCGTCATTGCTTAAAGGTACTCAGCAACTTACAAGCTGTGAGCATGGTTTTCTTAGTTACTACTGCTCTTATCTGTTCTGGTTTGTTGCTGTGCTGTGGTATGTTGCACTGTCAAATGTGGAGGGTTTTCTGCCATTCGCTGGATATAACACTTGACTGTTAAAACTGTCTTGCCAAATGCCAACTATGTGATTCAGCATGTACGATATTAAAGTGGGACTCAGGATTCTTTAATTTTTTATAGATACATATTTATGTATATTCTAGAAGGGATGTTACCCTTGCATTATATTGGGGTTTTATTAATTTGTATGATTTCTTTAGACTGTCATGGAAAGTGCTCGGTTAACTTTGAAAAACCGTTTCCTGCGTGATAAATGACTGTGAATAGTCCTTAACTGTCTCTTCGTGCTACTGGGATATGGTCAAGGGTGCAGCTGGAAGTAAACTGAAAAGCTCTGTTGCGTTCCTGTAAATTCTAATTTCAGTTTCTATGTTGTAGCAACACAGAAAAGTATTGGATAAAGGAAAACCTGATGATGTGATGCCTTCTGTTAAAGGTGTTCAGGTAAGTAGATAAGTACTTGAAAAATTGTCACAGTCAGGAGAGAGAGGCGTTTTTTGTGTTTTGAGACCTTTCTTTGCTGGTTCAATCGTTCCTTGCTATCGTAGTAGAAAACTGGAAAGATGGCTTGTCCTTATGCTTAAAATGTTAAGAGAATATAGCTTTTCCTCTTAAGTCCTTCACCTTACTGTGTTGTCCCTTTGTAGGAGCGCCTGCCAACAGTGCCGTTATCTGGCATGTACAACAAGTCAGGGGGGAAAGTAAGATTGACCTTTAAACTTGAGCAAGACCAGCTATGGATTGGTACAAAAGGTGAGCAACTCTAAAACTCTGAGATGAATAATTGGTAATTGGGCTGTAAGTGAATTGTGTGACCTAGCAATGGCTTCTGGTGTGGCTAAATTGTGTTTAGGGAGTAATGTTGGTATTGCAATACTTCAAAACTAAATTTTTCTTCCTCTTCTCAAATGCCATTCTCCCAGATCATTGAATATTACTTGATGTTTTACTTCTGTTCTTGAAAACCTTGAGATCGGTTGTGCCGGTAGACTAATGTTCCGATCTGCTATTCATAGCTCCAAATGTAAATTACAATACTTGGCATTTCTAGCATATCTCAAAAGCACTTTATAAACACTGGTTTGATGCCAACATCACATAGAGGCTCAGTGACTTGGCTAAGACTCGAAAGGGAATCTTAGGACCGGCATTAAAACTAGGAGTGCTGGCATCTCTGTCATTCTCTGTCCTTTCAACCAAAATTAGTTGGGTGTCTTGTTTCAGTGATGTACAACTGCAGAAACTATGGCATGTGTTGCTGTGCAGAGGAATCAGTTTACCATCCTGAGTGGTGCCAGGAGGAGCTGAAAGTGCTGTGGTGATAACGTGCATGGCTGAGGACGTCTCAGATAACCCCCTGCCTCCAAAGGAAGCTGTGCTCCTTTAGTTTGGCCAGGATGGGGCAATATTATAGTGATGAGCAAGAGGAATAGAAGTGCTTGCTCACTGCCCAGTAAAGTAACCTAATTGGATGGTAATACTAGCTTTGGATGGCACCTCCAGCTGCTACGTTATTTCCAAAGTAAGCAGAAATCTCAGAAGTTTTTGACCTTTCCTTTGTAGGACAGACTTGACTGTGAAGATTTTTCTGGCTTTAAAACCTCTATTGGTACCAGTTGCAGCGATTTTTCTCCTGGGCTAAGTGATGGAGTGAGACATTGGGGTTTTTTTTTCCTCTATAGGTTGGGCAGCCAGATCTTTTTGTTACTGATAATGTGTTCTAAATACATGCTTAGTATTTAGGTAATTAATCCTCTTCCTTCACCTTCTAGACGAGTTCACGTTTAGTATTTGTGAAGTGTTCTAGATTAGTGTTTCTTAAGCTGTGAAATTTGATTCTTCTTGTAGTCATCTGTCTTTCATGTAACCTGTTTCCCTACTTCCCAAAATTAGCAGCAGCTTGCTTCCTCTAGGGGATGGTTGTACTTGCTGGCTGTTGTTGGGAAAAACTCCGTCCTGCTCTGAGAAATTCATGGCGGATGCCAGCACGTAAGGGCTAGAATAAAACCGACTGGGTGTTAACAGAGTTTTTCCAGTTGCTAGTCCTGGAAAGTTGAAAGTGCTTCTCCCACTCAGCCTCCCTGTGCTTCACAGGTCACTTTGTACGTTTTGGTAGTCTGAGGTTTGGTATAGGTAGATGTTTCTCAGTTGCTCTGTGTCATTTTTGTAGAGGCATTGATAATATGGATTTGTCTATTGCTGAGATACTGTGAAGAGTAATTGACTTGTGGGATGCTAAACGAGTGCAAAGTAAGACTTTGCTCAACGAAAGAACGTCACGAATCCGAGTGGGGTAGTTCGGAGTCAGCTTAGTTACAGCACTGAGGTAGAGAATATTTGTCTTTGCATCACTAAGTTTGTCTCCCTGTGTGCCTTCTTTAGGTAGGTGCTTTCTTTTTTTTTTTTTTTTTGGATTGCACTAATTAGTTAGGTATATCTAAGGAACTCATAGTTCAGTTTCTCCTTTGTAGCGTGTTTATGGTTTTCTCTGTCTTGTATCCAAGAAGATAATTTTAGGCTGACACTGAAAGCTGGAACTGAAAGGAAGGATTTGGAGTTAAGTCTTCAGAAAGAAGTGAGGACAGAACTGAGACAGGAAAAGTCTGCCATGAACCATATACTTTGTCATTCTTGTTGGTTACCTCTGGCTGTCTGACATTACTCTGTCGTGTAATTGTAGTCATCTTTTTTTTTTTTTTTTTTTCCTTCCCAGTTTCTCTTTTTGTTTCTTTCCCTGTTTACTCATTAATATTTCCTTCCCTGTCCTTTTATAGTAACAGTTGAACACTGCCTCAGGGTAAAACCGGGACTAGGCTTTCGAAGAGTTAGTTAGCCTGTCTTCGTTCAGCTTTCAGCCTTGTCGTTTCTGTAGAGCTTCGTATAATCCTGGGTAGTCAGTCCTGAATATTCTTACACCTGGACCAGCTTTCACTATGGCGAGTAACCCTGCTGGTCCGAGTGGAGTCCCTTATGGGGAAGCATTAAATAAAGCCAGGGTTTACCCATCACTCAATTTAGGCCCGAATCAGGTACACTGAAGTACTTAATGTGATGCAGAGACATAAAATGCGAGGAACGGTGTGATGCAGTTCTGGGTTCCTTTAAATCATGAGCGTGCCAGCAGCTGTGGGGTATGTGGTAGTGTGGAAGACGGGCTTCTCAGCAGCAGGTATCCAAAGTTCACCCAAAGAGGAGACTGCTGACATGAGGAGCTTTTGGAAGTAATGGAGGTGGTATTTGAAATCAATGTGGAATACTACTTCCTCATATATCAGAAATAATACTCTGATCAATTTTAATGTAGAGAGAACAGAAAAGTTACCCATGGGGTCCATTAAAAATGTGGTGAGTGAACCTATTGAAGGACATGAGGATTATCACATGATGGTGAGTAATGTCTCTACTTTAATAATATCCAGTCTAATTACTTCATGCAAATACACAGAAGTAAGGCTTTTAAAATGGAGCAAGTTGGAGACAGATAGTAATACCAGCCTCGTGTTGTGGAAGATGGGAACGTGGACATGGTCTGCTGTCACAGTGTAAATAGTTTGGGTGGCATATTGAGTATCTGCTACTTTGTGGAAATCTGGGCTGATTTCACACAAACGTTAAGTGCTTAAGCATTATTTCATATCTTCTGTCTTGTGACAGTGTTAAAACAGTAAAAATACTCACAATATAGCTCATGATTTCTTAACGTTAGTGATATTTTCCTATATCTAGTTTAATTTCCAGTTTCTGTTGTATTTATATAAACAACAGGCCTTGCTGGAGGTTAAAAAACAATAGCGATTTGATGCTGTAATTTTTTTTTCCCATATGTAATTTTCTGAAAAACTGGTATGGGGTCTAGAAAAGTAACAAATTTAAGAAGAGAGCTGTGCTAATTCTACTGAATTTTTGGCTGTTTCTTTTAATCTATGGGGGTTTTTGAGGTCTTGCTTTCCAAAGTACAGTAACTAACTTTTAATGTTGAAGTAAGTTACTTTATATAAGTCTGTTTCCTTCTTTAAGGGAAGAAAGGGGAAATGTTATACCTTAAAAATTATTGTCTGCAGGGGGGCGCCGATCTAGTCTTTGTCCAAATACTTGATTTTTTGATCACCCATGTAAGAAAATGTCCTCTTCAGAATATGCTACAATAAACTCTTATCCTAAAGCAAGGATAGAGGTTATTGGCATGCCATGGTGCTCCTCTCCTATTTATACTGACGCAAGTTGAGAATAGGACATTATGTCTAAATATAAAATTCTGTGAAATTGTATGACTGTGAAAACATGGTCATTGTCTTATTTAGTTCCTGTTTGGCTTCTCAACTCTGTGCATTCTGGCCGTTTCTTTAGAGACTTTGAGTTACGCTTCAGATTCTGTCTTCCAGAATAATTTCCTCATGTTCTTGAAACTGGCCAAGAGTTTTCATTGCTGCTGTGATACCGTACAAGGAAAGAGCTCATCGTTTTGATTGGTACTTTGCAGTTCTTGTTTCTCTGAGGAATGTGGGGGTTTTTTCCAATTGCTGACCAAATATATGTAGCGTGCACCAAGTGTTTGAAGGAGGCAGTAGGTGTAACAGACTTGTTTGATTTTTGTAGTGGATAAGCTGTTTCTGTCCACTGGTGTAAGCTGTTCTGTTTCCCATTTGTAAATGTTGTCGTTTTTAACTTTGCAGGCGTTTCAGCTGGGCCCAACAGAAGCGTCTTACTACTGGGTCTATTGGGTACCAACTCAATATGTTGATGCAATCAAAGACACGGTGCTGGGAAAGTGGCAGTATTTTTGAAAGCACGCTCACCTCTGGCACAGGAAAATGACACAAAGCTAAGGACACTGCTGGGAGAGGCCTCCAACATCCCTGGATGTGATAGTCCTGGAACTTATTAATAAAATATGATACACGAGGCATTGATGGAAGCCAGAGGTGATGTTCTTTCACCATTAGTTTACTTTTAACTTAAAAATTTCACCATCCCTTTTCTGCAGTCAGCTTCAACCATATTTAAAGCAAATACAATGGAAATCAATAAATCTTAATTCACAAAATATTGTGTGTAATACACTTAAATCTGCTGAGAGTTGATCTTCCAATTTAGTTTTCAAAAGAAAATATTACAATGTATTATTGAGGATTTTTTACATGGTTTGAACAAAAACAAATATTTTCATAATCTTTCAGTTACAAGCGTTAGACTTAATTTAGTTACTTGGTTGTGACTGAGAATTTCAGAAACAGTTTTGTAAAAATAAACTTTAAACAGTATGCAAAATTGATGTTTAGTAAGCCATATTCTGCTGGCCCTTTTCTTTCAGGTTTAACTCTTTGGTAGCAAAACTTTTTTTTTTAACCCAAAGATGCTGTGCTTTTTTTTTTTTTCTTTTTCTTTTTTTTTTTTTCCCCCAATACTAGAAGCTCTGGGTTGGTTCTCTGTGTGGCGTGTTTGGAGTGGATGAATACCACTGTGGATGTTTTGTAATCACAATGGCCCAGTGCTGCTTAATGTCTCCTTTCTTGCCACGTTGGCTGTTCCCCTC
Source organism: Aptenodytes patagonicus (assembly GCF_965638725.1). NCBI lineage: Eukaryota > Metazoa > Chordata > Aves > Sphenisciformes > Spheniscidae > Aptenodytes > Aptenodytes patagonicus. The sequence goes on from NC_134961.1 coordinate 4,556,410, forward strand.
CCACCTGCATACCTCATTCTGCCTCCTGCCCCCAGGGTGCTACATTTTTCGGAGCATTTTCTTGATCATGCGTGTTACAGTCCAGAATCATTTTGCAGCTGTTGCGATGACACTTAACCTGTTTGAGCGGGTTGAAGCAGTGACACAGATCTTGCAAAGGGAGTGAACCAAAGAGACCTTCCTGCCGTGTTTGGGGGTGAGGGGAGTGGGGGAGAGAGAAGCTCGGATGCCGTTTTGCATCCTAAATAACTGCAGTAGTCTCTTGTGACCTGGATTTGAAAACTTAGAGTGATCTTATTCAGTGAATCGTACCAAATTTAGAATATCTATCCAGCAACTGATCTTTTGAAATATAAATCGCCTTTCAGCTTTTCTCTTGCTCAAGTGTACAGGAAGCTCTTGCATCTCGTCCTGTCTGAAATAATGCTCCTCGCCTTTGGTTTGTGACGTTCTGCGTGTCATCTCAGCAATTCACGTGCCGTTTATCTCAGGTTTTCTGAATGGACCTTTCAGTCCTGAAAAGGTGCACACCCTTAACAGATTGTATTGTGCAGTCAGACTGAATCAGTCTCGCTCTGTGTCAAACCCGCATCTAACAGATCACTGTTCTTTTTTTAACACTGTAGGCTTCATACTGCTCAATGCAAGTAGCTCAACACTTTGTGAAACTCCTGGAGGACAGCCTTTTAGGAATAGCTGATCTTAATATATTCCATGTCCATTTTTCACTCTCCTTGAAACAGCCCAGTTGAAACTCAGCAGGTGCAAATTCCCAAATGAGTATTTATTTTATTTTTATTTTATTTTATCTGAGAGACTGGGAAAAGCGTTCACTTTATGGTATGTGTTAAGATTACGTATTTACCTGTAGACTCTTGATAGCAACATAAGCAGCTTTTGTTTCGTATTTTCAGTTAGAACATTCATGCAATATGAATTTTAAAGGTGTTTCATATCCTACATATAAACTAGTGATGTGCTTGTTACTCTTGTAGCTTGAGATATTTCCTTTCTGTATACAAGCCGCCAGCAGTGTGTCTTGACATAAATGCATTGAGACAGGAGCTCTTCCTGCGCCAGTGCTGTGTCAGCTCCCTAGAACAGCCCCCTTCCGACGCTCGGAGCAAGCGAGTGCAGGTAGTGGAGTTGGCGTGAGCTAATTGGAGAGAAAATTACAACTTAAGTGCAGCTATCACACTTCTTTTCTAATTGCCAGTCCTGGTGTTAAGTCTTAAATTTAAAATTCAGTACCTGGTGGAAAGCGTACGCACTACAGTATAAAGAAAATGGGTGACATGAGCTTTTTCTGTCACTTGGGGTCACCTTTGCACTCGCTGTCTGGTTGGTTCTGTGATTATCGGCTCCCGCTTGCTACTTGACTTGCTTGGACCTGTCTGTGCATCTGTTCATATTCCGTTTTCCTTTCCTATTCTTTCGTTTGCTTGCTCCTTGAGAGGACATGTGTCTTAGTTCCAGCTCCTCCCCAGAGTTCCTGTGGCTTCTGTGCTCGTTGCAGTGACCCGGGTGAGTACGCTCTGCTGCCAGTGCTGAGGGAGGGCAGATACCTGATCTACCGCTGCCGAGGCAAGAAGGGCGCCCTGGGCACGGGGTACGGGGCAGCGTTTAACATTCCTGTCTGCTCCTTTCCCAAGGGCACGATTACGCTGCATCCTGTGCCAGGTACAATCCATCATCTCAAACTGAATATAAAAAACGTTGGTTACAAAGCAGTTTTAAATGTGGAGAAGAAAATATTATAGACTAAGAAAATGTGATCCTATTTAGGTGCTTCTGTTCAAGTTGAATTTGATTTGAAAAATGAAATTGATTCACTTTTTTGTTCTATGTGCAAAGCTTTAATTAAAATACAGGAAGGTGATACTTATATAAAATGTTTTAATTGGTGTTTGTTGGCTTAATATAGTAGGTTTCTTGGGAGTTCTTTGAAATGAATATTCCAGCTGAACTTAGCAGCACCACTTTTAAGATCCTTTCTCTTTCAGAATGACGTGGACCTTTGTATCTTCTGGTATATACTGATTTTTTTTTTTTTTTTTCCCCCCAAGGCAATTATTGACATTAACTAATGATCGTTAACATCTAAGAAAACACCATCTCTTTAGTTGGATAGTGTCACAGCTTGCCCAACTGGGGAGCAGTTTGCTAGCCTCTGTCTTGACTTTGGATTTTACTCTCTGATATCTGTGATCGTCTCCGGGGCAGATTCAGCCTAACAAATGGTCCTGTGGAGGAATTTGGCCATTAGTCCTCCGTAAGACACAAGTGTTGTGAGTAAAGTGCAAATATAATCAGTATTTTGAGTTGGCTGTTAAAGATTGTTTTGAGATCTGACATGTAATCTTCCGTAGGAAGTTTATGGTAATATCTGGTGATTCTTGCGCAAAAGTTTATTTCAGTTAGATTACAATTCAACATCTCCTTTCAAAGGAGGTTGATTCCCTGTTGTATATATGTGTAATTCCCCGTGAACATTCTGGGGTATGAAGTTGTATTAAGTGCTTTGCTGGATTTACTAACTGGGGATTAAAGCGTCCGTAACGCAAACGTGGGTTTCCACAGAACAAAGCCGGTGTTTCCCACGCCGCGCTGGCGGCTGCTCCCAACGCCCGGGCAGCGTCCCCCTCCTCACTGCCCTTGCCGCTGTCCTGTCGGGGAGGAGGCCTGCTGCAGTCCCTGAGCTCTCCATACGCTGTTCGACGGCGTTGGGTGTTGCAGCTCACCTGTATGCCATCCCTTTCCCTTCTCCATGCCCGGCGCTGTGGGTTTCTTCCTCCTCTCCTTGTCCTGAGTTGAGCATTCCTTCCTTCTCTGGTTGTGCATCCCAAGCGTAAACGGTTCCTGGGTTAGTATTGCATTAGGAATGCAAAAGTATATGACTAAACCTTGTTTGGGTTTGAACGGAGACTGTATCTTGCATGAAAATCTTGTATTATTCGCAAGTTTTTCATACCGAGTTTTAGATTAAAGTAAATCATTAATTTCCATTAATGACACTGATGAGAAATGTGTAACTAAACTAAGGATGTTATGGTGATGGAAGAGAAAAAGTGATCTGAATCAAAGAACTAGATAAGAAACTGTTAACATGCAGTATGTTATAACTGGTAACACAGGCGCACAACCTGCTAAATTTTATACTTGATGCCGCTCGTATCCGTTGCTTCATACTTCAAGGGCCAAAGAGAAACAGTTCACTTGCAGTGACGCTATCGAGGTGCCGTATTGTGGTGGTGGTCTGTTCCGTGCCCTCCCCTTCCCGATGGCAGTGTTCCCTTACAACCGCTGGTGACGCAGCTCTGCGGGCACGGGCGCGCTGCGCGCACTCGCCGCTCTGCGTCCCGGTTGCTCGCTGTGCCAACCCGGCGGAGCAAGGTTTGTTTCCAAACTTTCCTCCTTCTGTTTACTTTTTCTTCCTCTGTAACTTGATTTTTTTCCAATGGAACTGTTTTCATTTTAAGTTTTGTACTCCAGCCTTTCGGCCACCTGTTAGGATTAGGTTGTTAGCATCTTGTTTTGTTAATTAATGTCCTCGTCGCTGGGGGGAGGGAGGAAGGGGACCAGGAGAGCTGTAGCAAGTCTTGTATGAAACATATGGCCACTTTACCTTCTAGCCAAGGATTCGCTTTCTGTAGCTCATGGAAGTTCATTATGTCTTACCCATATTCCAAGCAATTAATTCTTTGGTTTTATATTAAAAAAAAAAAAGTCTTAGATATTTGTGTCCACTGCGGATTTATTTTAAATGGAATATGTAAGTACCATGTATTATGGTATTTTTAAATAATCTATTGCCTATTTCAGGGGAGGGGGAGATGACAAATATTTAGTCTTAGATTTGCACTGCTGGATTTTTTAAGTGTAACCTTGACTGGTTATCCTATTGTTTTATTCTGTAAGACTAGTCTTATGAATTAAAGTTTGATAATTAAGTATTTCTGCGTTTGAGTGTTTCAACATTCTGTACGTACTAAGCTACTTCCGACCGCATGAACAACTGTTAGCAAATGGTTTGTAGTTATTTTCTTTGTAGAAAGGCGAATGCAGGCAGAAATCCGTGGGAACCCGTGCTCCTTGTCACGTCTGATGCCATCGATGCCTTTCTCCCAGGGTGGGGATTCGGGTATACTGCTGCCGTATATCGCTTCATATGAAAAGGCTGTGAATTACAGGACAATTCTCTAGCTCCCTGTCCAAAACCAGGGTTTAATCTTGTTTTAAACTGCGGATGTCCTTGTCGTGCTGGGCGTGCTCACTCTGTTACACGTGTAGGCAGCTTGCTGTGATTTTGGAAGTCCCACTTCTGTGTAACGGCCCACAAAAAGCAGGTGCTCAGGAGCAGCCTGCTGTATCGGGGCTTACAGCAGACTCGGCTTTTTAACGCTTAACCCACGCTGCTCGTGTTGCTACTGGCTTTAGAAACTTTCTCTCCCCCCACCCATTTAAAAAAAAAAAAAAAGTCTGAGGTAGTTCAAAATATCTGATATATAGTCCACCTAACGTGTACAAACGGGCAAGTTCTCGTTCAGTTTAATATCTAGGTGTGCCCTAACTGCGAGGGGCAATATAATATTCATGGAGCGCAGGGGAGTCGAATCCTGCTGAAAATCCCTTTCAACTCCAGTTTCCCTCTTTGGAAAGAGCTCTTTTATAAGCACCTGCGCCCTGCTCTTCCTTGAAATGAATCTAAAGGTTGTTGGAAGTGGGCTGGGGTGCAAGGCGCCCGGGAAGGGCCCTCTGCTTCCCGCACGGCCGGGTGCCGCGGCGGGGCTGGCGGGAGCCCGGGGCGGGGGCCGGGGCCGGGGCGGGGGCTGCGGCTGCCCTTACACCTTGTCCCACCTTACCGGCGAGAGGAATTTTTCCCGGGACGGTGTTAAAACTGCTGGGATGGGGACGGCGCCCTCGAGTGCGCGGGAGCGGGGGGATGCTAAATCTGGAGATTACGGGTCCTCGTACTCGCACTACGGGAGTGCCGGGGGGTCTGGGGGTGCAGCCTGCGACCTCCCGCTGCCCCCGGCGCTGAGCGCCGCCGCTCTGCTGGGGGGGGGGGGGGGCGGCGGGGCGCGCTCGGGGCCGGGCCGGGGGGGGGGGGGCGGGAAGCCGCATCCTGGATCCGCCCCGGCCCCGCTGACTCACGGCGCGGCGATAAGCCCGGCCCGGCCCGGCCCTGCGCGCCGCGGCCCCGGCATGTCCGGGACATGGGCGGCCCCGCCGCGCCGCTGCGCCCGGGGCTGCTCCGGGGGCTGCTGCTGCTGCTGCTCCCGCTGCTCCCGCCGCCCCCGGCACAGGTACGGCCGCGCCACAGCCCGCGGGTGGGAGCGGGTGCGTGGGAGCGTGACAGTGTCCGCGGGCGGGAGCGCGGGTGCCAGCGTGGTTCCGGCGGGGGTACCTGTGCGTGACTGTGCCCCGGCGTGGGCGTGTGTCCGTGGGAGCCCGTGGGGGTACCGGCACAAGCGAGTGCGTGTCCCCTGGGCGTGACGGGGTGGCCACGAGCATCCCCTCCTCGGGAGCGTGTGAGCGTGCAGGCACTGCGCTCCACTCCGCGCGTGTGTGAGCGCCCCGGCCCGCCGGGGCGCGGGTGCGAGCGGGTGTGCAGGCAGGCAGAGCCCCTGCGTGTGCGTGAGACCGTGGGTGTGAGTGCGTGGCGGCGCAGGCAGGAGCGTCCTGCTTGTGACATCCTGCGGGCGCGGGGCTTGAGCACCCGCCTCTAGAGCGTGCGGGGGCGAAGGGGCTGAGATGTGTCTGCGGGGTCGGGGCGGTTACGTGCGGGGTCCCGTGGCCGTACGTTAATGGTGTTGGCAGGTGTGTAATGGGGATCCGCGCCGCTCGCCTCGGGTGAGGGGCCGCATGCAGCGCCCGGGATGGAGGTTGTTCTCTGCTCAGAAAACCATCTGCGCCCCTGGGCCTGGCCGGGGCTGAGTGCGGAGTCCCCTTCCCTGGGAGCCCTCGGCCCCTTCCTGCCTGCTCCTGCCCGCAGAGCGGCTGCCTGGCAGGGTGGTGCCCCTCGGGAGCCGGACGGCAGCTTCTGCCACCGGTGGCGTTTCAAGCGGAGAGGGCAGCGTGCCAGGGTGGTTTTGCCAGATGTCGGTAGCACTGCTCCAGCAGAGGAAGCAGCGGACACTGCTGCCATCTTTCTGTCTCTGCCCGGCTGTCCCCCTCTGTCACTTGGGGAGCGAGCGCGCCCCGAGCCCGTGGCTGAGCTCCGGCCTCAGTGGCATCGCTGCAGACTCCAGGCTGGCGTGGTGGGAGCCTCGGGAAAGCATGGGTCCTGCAGACATCCCGTGAGAACAGCAGCCGCGCTTCTGGGCTAGGGCTGGCCAGAACGGCTGCTGGGGCAGCCGGGACTGGGAGTGGAGGGAGGGGAGGGCGGCCGCTCCTGGGCGCCCAGCGCTCCCAGTTCTGCCCATGGCAGCATGCAGGGAGTGGGCTGGGCAGCCTGGCCTTTGAGTGCCCTTCACCAAAAAAACAGTAGTTGCAGAAGAGATGGAAGAAACTGCAAAGCATCGGGGGAGGAAAAAGCAGAGCCCACGAACGCAGAGCCTGCTGTAGCTCTGACAGCTGGGAGGGCTCGGTGGTTTTGGTTCTGTTTCCCTCGTGCAGGTGGCCACACCACAAGAGCTCCATGTCTGCTGGCCTGGCTTGTTGTTGCAGCCGGTCCCTCGCAGCCAGCAGCGAGCCTGCCTGCATGGCCGCATGGTGCTGGAGAAGTGGCGGCGGGGAGCAGTTGCCGTCCTCTGCCAGCCCCACCATGCGTCCTCTGGACAAAGCGAGAGCTGGGAAACTCACGCTGACCTCACTTAAAAATTAAGCAAGAAGAAGGGCAAATAATAGAATTGATCTCAAAGCAGAGGGATGGTCGTGAGGTGTGTTGGGAGGGAGCTGGTGCGTGCTCCTGGCAGGAAGCACAGCAGGAGAACAGGCGACCTGGCACCCATCTGGGCTGCTGTCTGTGTTGTTGGAGCTGGAGGAATTTCAGTGACTCAAGGGAGAACGTGTCTCCTGGCCCCACCGTGCCATGGCCGGTCTGTTACCATCAGGTTCTGCTCCACAGACGGGCACGTGCTCACACGTAGGGCACCGTCTTGGCACAGGCTGTCGGCCAGTCCCTTCTCTTTAGTCTGGCCGGGTCCCCAGGCTGGGTTCTCTGCCCAGCTCAGGCTCCCGGAGCTGGTACGGAACAGGTGAGAGACAGCGAGGGGGCTGCTGGGTGTGCTGGGCCCAAGGGATGTCCTTTGGCTGCCCCGCAGGAGTGACCGGGGCAGCAGCTTGCTCGATTGGCTTCTGCATTGCCACCAGCGGGGAGCCCGGATGCTGCACTGGCTCCCTGGCATCAGGGACAGCCACGCCGGCCCTGCCTCTCCCTGAAGTGGTTTGGGTCCCCGTGCTGTTTGCTGATCCCTGTTTGCTGACGGGGTGAGGCTGGTGTGTGTGCCAGCCTGCGGCAGCTGAGCTGGCGCTTGCTGTACGGACGGATGCCGTACACGGAAGCAGCAGCTCCTCTTCCCAGCGTGAATTTACAATTACTCCCTCAACATCAGGGTAGCTGAAATCTGTAGCTTTGAAGGCCTGAGCGAGCATTAATTGCATTTCTGGCATGAAAAGTCACCCAACTCGTTTGTTTCTGGAAGGAGCCGGTAGTTGGGCTGTTTGTCACCTTTAGAAAGGCACGCAGGAGTTGTGGCTGGGAACAGCCACGCTGCAACTCATCCCCGCCAGCAGGAAGGCTGGCTCCGGGGGAGAGCAGGGGAAAGGCTGCGCCGGCCCCGGGGACTGCACCAGTGGGACGTGACCGGTGCTGCAGGAGCCAGGGACTGCAGGTGCCGCACGCTGCCAGTGGTGCCGCTCACTGCGAGCACAGCAACCTTTGTGCCAGGGCTTAATGCCATGGATTTATAAAACACAGCACCTCCGAACAGCTGTTAGCAGATGCAATTCTGCAGGTGTCCTGCACGGGTGGAGCTGAAGGAACAAGCAGATTTAATACACTGGTGCAAGGAAATAAATTCTTTTCCCTCCCAGTCTTGCCTCACTGGGGACGAGAAGGGACCTTAGGGCTCTTCCCCACCATTTGCTGCTGCGGCATGCTGGGTGCAGGGGGCCTGCTGGGCTGCCCGAGATGGCCCAGGCCACGGGGGCTCGTCCCCAAGTCTGGCCCTGCTCTCTAAGGACAGCGTTTCTGTCCATAGTGCCTCAAAGGCAGTGCTGTGACTGTCCCAGAAACGCTGCTCTTCATATCCACTCTGGATGGAAACCTTCACGCAGTGAGTAAGAGCACAGGTGACATCAAGTGGACCCTGAAGGATGGTGAGTAGCGACCCAGGGGGGTGCTCACTTGCAGCCTGGCTCCCTGGGCTTGTCGCTAGCCGGGGGTTGGGGATGCACCCCTCAGCCTGGCTCTTGCTGGTTGTGCTCTGGGCCAGCGGTTCCTCCAGCCCCGGAGGACGCTGCCAGCTGCAGCTCCAGCTCCAGGCACGGCCGTGTGCAGAGGAGAGCATCTGGGGGGGGCAGACGCCTGCTGCCGGCGGTGTCTATTCTGGGTCTGAAATGCAAATAGGCTGTGGACCTGGGCACGGCAGCGCATGGCTGCGCTTGGTAAACACTGCCACGTTGTCCCCGCTCGCAGGGAGAGGCTGCTGACGTCTGTGTTTCTCTCTCTTTTTCAGATCCTATTCTGCAGGTGCCGGTTTATATGACAGAGTGAGTGTCATCCCCCCGTGGACAGAGTGTGCTTTGCAGGGCAGGCAGTCTGCGGGCTGTGCAGGAGCCCTTCGGAGGTGCACGACTGCCCTGATGAACCAACAGATAGATTCACAGCAAGAAAGGGGAACCTCGGAGACATGAACCTCCCAGCCCATGCCATAGCATTGCCTTAAACCTACCCTTCGTGCTAGCACTTCATGCATGATGATGATGAGGAGTAGCTGCTCCCTGCTGCTGAATTGTAGCCTTTCTGCAGACAGCCCAGAAGCTCTCGGCACCACCACACACAAAAGCGTAGAAGAGAAATTGAGGAAAATCCACCTGAAAGTGCAGGGGGAAGGCAGGACAGCAGAGAGCTCCTCTGGGGTGGGCAGGGCACCAAGCCAGCACGGCTGGTAGGTGCAGGGTGGCTGTATGGAGTTACGGTGCTGACCCAGAGCGGGAGTTCATCTCCTACCAAATCCACTGCTGGAGGCTTCCAGGAAAGGTCAAACCCCCTAGTGAATCACCCTGGAGCAAACTGCTGAAGGGGTTTCTTCAGCGCAGCTCCTCTTTAGCCCTTGGCATGTGTCTGGGGCAGGAGGCAGCTCATGTTTCATCCTCCTCTCTCCTCCTTTCCAGACCAGCATTCCTTCCAGACCCCAATGATGGCAGCCTGTATATCCTGGGAGGAAAAAACAAAGAAGGCTTGATGGTCAGTGGAGCTGTGTGCATTCTGGCCGCCCGCACCCTGGGGGTTCACCAGGCTGGGGGACCAGGCAGACCTGCTGGACAGGGCGAGCCCAGGGCCTTTGGTTGCTCCAGCTTGTCCTTGGCACCTGGAAGATGTCAAGCGAGTGGGTGTGGGGCAATACAGATGGGACCCTTTCCTTCCCCGCCACTCTGTCCTGCTTTGGGGTTGAGCAGTGAAGGCAGGCGAGGAGGAGGGGACAGTCCCGCGGGACCTCTCCTTCCCACCCTGCTCCTGAAGGCAGGAAGGCTGCTGCTCGGGGAGGCGTTTCTCTGGCCCCGCACCCACACTGCCGTCTGTGTTGCAGAAGCTCCCGTTCACCATCCCGGAGCTGGTCCAGTCCTCGCCATGTCGCAGTTCGGACGGCGTGCTCTACACCGGTACGCAGAGACTGGCCGCTCCGCCAGACGTGGTGCCAGGGAGGAGGAGAGGCTGAGTGGGGACCTCCCGGGAACATCTGTGGAGGGGAGACAGGAGGAAGCCTTGGGGACGGACAGCAGAGACTTACAAAAAATATATTTTCATTTTCAGGGAAGAAGCAGGACACCTGGTTCATCGTGGACCCCAAGTCAGGAGAGAAGCAGACGACTCTCTCGACAGAGGCCTGGGATGGTCTGTGCCCGTCAAGTCCCCTGCTCTACATCGGCCGTACCCGTAAGCCAGTCCTGCTCCCCGTTCGTCCATCTAGTCCCAGGAACAGGGTGCTGGGCGGTGACCTCGTGCCCTGCTCTCGTCCCCAGAGTACGTCATCACCATGTACGACACCAAGTCGCGGGAGCTGCGCTGGAACGCCACCTTTTCTGACTACTCGGCACCGCTCTGCGAGGAGTCCTACCACTACAGTGAGTGGCTGCCGTGCACGCGGGAGCCACGGGAGCCAGCTCCCCCGGCACCCTGCTGGCAGCGGGACCCTGGCTGTGCGGGGATCCTGGGGAGATGCTGCCATGGCCAGCGGGTCTCAGCTGTGCCAGTTGCTGGGGAAAATGGCTGCTGTGCTGGCCACGGCTCTCGTGGGAGCAGAGCAGCAGGCAACAGCCCACAGCCGGTGGCAGGACTGAGGGAGGGTGGAGGGGGACAAAGCCCCGCGGCCAGCACTGCTGCATCGCCCCCTCCCTCTGGCTCTGCCTAGAAATGGCACACTTCGCCTCGAGTGGGGACGGGCTGGTGGTGACGCTGGACAAAGAGAGCGGGGAGGTCCTGTGGGCGCAAAATTATGGCTCGCCCGTGGTCGGCATCTACGTGTGGCACCAGGACAGCCTCCGCCGTGTCCCCCACCTCAACCTGGCCATGGAGACCCTGCGCTACCTGACCTTCCACTCGCAGGACATCCACCTCCTCAAGTGGAGCTACCAGTCCATGAAGGATTTCGCTGCCACCAAGACCCAGCTGCTGTAGGTGGTTCCTCTGCTGTGGCAGCCGGTGGCATTTGTGTTGCCTCTGCTCGGCCGCCCTGATCTGTGACGGATGGAAGGCTGATGCTTGTCGCTGCCTTGCAGGCCAGCGCTCTACGTGGGGAAGTACGCGGCCAGCTTCTACGCCTTGACCTCCCTGGTCCACAGCAGCGTGGCTCTAGTGGTGAGTGTCCCCGCTGGCCCCTTTTGGGGTGAGCCGCGGCGGGTGCACGTCCCAGCTGCATGGTGCTCCATGAGCTGTCGGACCCCCAGCCGCAGGGCATCACACTGGCCAGGATCGACGGCCCCACCACAGATGATGTGACCATGAGAGAGTCGGGGGAGTGTGAGATCACGCCCAGCACCGACGTCAAGTACCCGCAGGGCAGCATCACCTCGCTCCACAACCAGTGGCTCCTAATAGGTGCGGATCCGCAAGGGGCATGGGCTTTCCCTGTGTCCTCACTCCTGGACGGTGCCCCAGGGAGGGGCAGCCCGGGCTGCCGGTGTGTTTTGGGGTGGCAGCCCAACGTGCTTTGCTCAGTGGGGCAAATGGGACCAAGGCTGTGACTCGCCCTCAGGGACTGCGGTGACTCTGGCTTGGGGCTGGTTGCAGCCCATCCTTGTCCCCTCCCCAGGAGGGGCCGCTGGCCACCCCTACCCAGGGGGTGTGCAGGGACCCTTTGAAGAGGGGCTCACAGTTACCTGTGCTGGTGGGTGTGCTGTTGTGCACCGAGCCCTGCACACAGATGCCGGGTTAATTAGCCTGCTCCGTGATTGCTGTCACAGGTGTGATGGCAGGAGAGGCCACACTGCATTGGCATGTTTGGAAATCAGGGTGGTGTCTTGAGGTCGTGGCAGGGGAGGCACAGAGGAGCAGGGTCAGGCCCCCCACTGCGTGCTGAGAGCAGGGGAGCTTGCCCTCTGCCTTTCTCCACTGGCTGCTGCTGCTCCAGATCCCCGTCCCTGGGGATGGAGCCAGCAGGTTGTAGCTGTGATGTTTTTTGTGCCTCCTATGGGAAGCAACACCCCTTCTCCAGGAGAGCCAGAGCTGTCTGGCGAGCCCATGTCGGTGCTGTGGAGATGAGGGATTGAAGCTGTGACCAGAGACCAGGTGACGGTTGTCTCTGTTTCCCTCCCACCGCAGGGCACCACGAGCTGCCTCCTGTGGTCCACACTACGATGCTACGAGCCTTCCCGGAGAACCTGAGGAAGACAACAGAAACCATCATCCCCAGGGCTCCTCCTGCCAGGACCGTGTTCGACGACGTGAGTAGCGGAGCTCTGCTGGGTCCCACCTCTGCACTGGGGGGAACCTTGGGCAGTGCTGGGTCACTGAAGGGTCTGGGCTGTCTGGGGCTGGGCGGTGGGTACCCAGAGTGAGGTAGCATGAGGAGGAGGGTCCTGCATGCAGGGCTGTAGTGGGGAGGGGGTCCCAAACCTGAGTACCAAGCAGTCCGGTCCCTCTGGTGTCACCCAGCCCCGGGCATGTGTTGCAGTTTCTGGCCCCGAGTGGCCCGGAGGAGCCGGCTGTCCGCAGCGAGGGGCAGTTCCAGCCAGACCCCGTGCCAAGGGAGCAGGTGGAGGTCTACCCTGAGGCCAGCACCTGGGACCTGGTGATGGCTGGCATCGGCACGGCCCTGCTGGGCGGGGGAGTCCTGTTCCTCCTGCTCACGGTGAGTGGTGGCTGGTGGAAGAGCCCGCCGCCTGCTGCAGAAATGCCACTTCTGAAGGGCCGGGGACTCCCTTTTTTCTTGTCCTTGTGGCACAAGCAGCAGTGTCCTGGCTATGATGAGCTGCTCAGCTCCCATGCTGTCTTGTACGCACTCGTGGTAACGAGCCAAGGTGGTGCGCAGCCTTCTGCCGGCTGGGCAAGGGACAGAAGGTGCACACGCTCCCTGTGCTGAGCCCTGCCGATGCCCCGGCTCTGCTCTGGGCACAGGAGCTGAGCGCTCCTGTGGTTTGTGTTCCAGAAACTGCAGAAGCAGCATGCGGTGCAGCAGCAGCAGCTGGAGAAGCAAATTCAGCTCCTGCAGCAGCAGCAAGAGATGCTGCTCCCGGGCCGGGTCTCTGTGGAGGGTGTCCCTGCAGAGCCCGGGGAGCCAGGGCTGAGCCAGGGAAGCACGTTGCAGCTTTCGAAGAGCTCCGGCCCCTCAGCCCGCCTGAAGGACCTGGCTAATGGGATGGTCAGCCTGGATCCGGCTGTCCCAGCGGCTGCTGAAGGTGTGTGCAGGTGGAAACGGGCAAGGTGCGAGGGGCGCTCTGTCCCTAGGTGTTGTCACCCAAAGCAGGAGCAGAGATGCCCCACAGATGAGGGGGCTGCACCCCAGCTGATGGGGGAGGAGATGCAAAACCTGCTGCTGGACAAGCATGGGCTACAAAAGCAGTTGCAAGAGTAGTAGGGCCCAAAGAATGGCCAGGTAGTTAAAGAACGGGATGTCCTTCGTATAGCACTAAGGCTCATAGGTTGAAGGATGGCTGTCTTCCTCTGCAGATGCAGAACCAGACGTGATTGTAGTTGGGAAAGTTTCTTTTAACCCCAAGGACGTGCTGGGCCACGGAGCTGGAGGAACCTTTGTCTTCAGGTGGGTGGTACCCCGGGTGCCTGCCCTCATTCTGCTCTCATTCTCCTGGGAGCCACAAGTACAGTGCTAAGGCAGCTCCTTCCCTGGCTGGCCGCTGGTGTTTCAGGGGCTTTTGAGAATGGGTTGCCACCCTCCCCTTCTCATGGTCCTCATCAAACCCATCTGGAGAGCCAGGCCCATGGCCTTCAGTAACCAGGTACCAGTACGCAGGGCGGGTCTCCCCCTCGCATCAGCGCCCTGTGCTCCCCTTCCCCTGCTGCCTGCGCCAGGCTGTCGGGTAGCTGGGTGTGCCTGCTCCAGGCAGCTCTCAGCAGCGGCAGATCTAGTCCCTCATAAGGTTCCCCTGAGCCCCTTTCCCCAGCAATAAACACAGCATGAAGCAAGGGAGGTTATTTTCCTACAAAAAGGGGAACCTGAACCCCCAGTTTCCAGCTCACTGCAGAGATTTCTGCCTGTCCATGGCTTTGACAAGTCTTTGGGAGTCACTGCAAGGTGACCTATGCTGAGGACCCCCAGAGCCAAGTTCCCAGCATCGGCCAGAGCCTGGCCAGGCTGTGCATCTGCAGCGCCAGGCTCTGCTCTGGCTGGGGAGGGCCATGCGTGGATGCCGCCATCGACTGTCTGCACAGGGGACAGTTTGATGGCCGGAACGTGGCTGTGAAGCGCCTCCTGCCCGAGTATTTCCATCTTGTGGATCGCGAGGTCCAACTGCTCCGGGAGTCGGATGAGCACCCCCACGTCGTCCGCTACTTCTGCACCGAGAAGGACAAGCAGTTCCACTACATCGCCATCGAGCTCTGCTCCGCCACACTGCAGGAGGTGAGCCTGCAGCCCTCTCCCTGCCCAGCCCTGGGGACACGGGGCTGGCTGCATGGGGCTGCTGCTGGGGGGCTGTCGATTGACCCTGGATGTCCCCATCCCCGTGTTCGCAGGTTGGTCCCCAGGGACACGAATCTGGTCTTGCCTGTGCTGTTAGGGAGGTCCTGCAGTGCTCCTGCGGGAGCAGCGTGCTGTGCCTGCCCGAGGGCAGGGTTGGCAGTCAGCAGCTCCGGGGTTCAGAGCCTTCTTTGGTGTTTCTGCCTGTCCTCGGCCATACAGCCCTGCTCTGAACCTGCTTCCCAGCAGTCAGAGGGAACAGGGGTCGGATCGGGCATGGACAGGCTGTGAGGCACTTTGGAGAGGCAGAGCAGCCAGCAGCAGCACTGCTCCTGTGTCAGACAAGCCCCTGCCCTTGTTCTCCTGCCGATTTGCGCTCTCAGGAGGAGCAGGGGAGCTCTGAGCCTCCGCATGGGTCAGGGCAGTTGTTCGTGTGCTGGGAAGAGAGTCGGCACGGGGGAGGAGAAGCATCCTTTTACCGCTCCTTAAAGCAGGAGTGTTGCTGAAGCTGTGGAGGTTCGAGGACACAAGTGAGGGCAGTTTGCTGCAGAGGGAATAGATGCCGACTGGTAGACCTGGAAATGGCAAGCCTTGGGCACAAATGGCTTCCGCACAGGCTTGTCTCCTTCCGCCTCTGTCAGCCTAGTGAGAAGTCTCTCTCCCGGCACGCTTTGCTTGGTTGCCCCAGTAAGTCAGGCCTCCGTTCATCTCTTTCTACTTCTGTGTGGTTCCAGTACGTGGAAAGCCCCAGCTTCGATCGTCGCAGCCTGGACCCGGTGTCTCTGCTGCATCAGACCATGTCCGGGCTGGCCCACCTCCACTCCCTCAGCATCGGTAAGAGGGCAGCGCCCCACCGCCATGCATGGGCAGGAGGGCAGTGTGTCCCGTCTTGGTGCTGTCCTCAGCTGAGGCTGCGGGGTTCAGGCAGCAGCTGTCAGGGTCAGCAGCATGCGGGGCGGCAGGCAGAGCCCTTTTCTCCTTCGGCCCTGCCGCCGCATTGGCAGGTGACACTGCGCACACTGTCTTCCAGTCCATCGTGACCTGAAGCCCTGTAACATCCTCATCTCCATCCCAAATCACCATGGGCAGATCCGAGCCGTCATCTCTGACTTTGGCCTCTGCAAGAAGCTTCAGGGGGGACGACAGAGCTTCAGCCTCCGCTCCGGGATCCCTGGCACCGAGGGCTGGATCGCGCCCGAGGTGCTGCAGGAGGCCCCGAAGGAGAACCCCGTCAGTGAGCCGCGGATGCCTCCCCTCGCCTAGGGTCCTCCTCGAGCCTGTCATGGCAGAGTCCCCCCATGCTGGCAGTGGCCTCGCAGCATGCTGCTGAAATGCACAATTAAGACAAAAGTTCCGAGAGCCCAAGCCAACCCAGATGCAGAGCACCAGTGCTCCTCGCCAGGACTGCCCGAGTCAGCAGCTGCCGCTGCTCTCCTGCCCTGGCGGGGACAGTGCCCGGCTGTGTTCAGCACAGGGTGTCTCATCTGGCTACAGTCCTTGGAAGTTCAGGGTGGGGAGGTCGGAGGGGGCCGTGGCTTGCTGCGAAGGTTATGCTTCTGCTCGTCTGTTTAGCCCAGGGAATCCTGTTCCTGCTGGAAGCCGGTTGCTGTAGTGGTCCCTGGCAGGGCACATACTGGTGCTGGCAGCGTGCTCCACGTAACCTCATACTGGGGTCAGGTTGCACAGCTGGGTGAGACGCCAGCAGCCCTGGCGTGTCCGTCTGGCCGTGAAGTCCTGACTTCTGTCTGTGCCTCTGAAAACCTCTTCCCTGGTAAGGACCTGATGTGATGGGTGCTTCACTGACTCCAGAAAGCAGGGCAGGCAGGAGCCCTGGTGCAACGCATTTTCCAGCAGCTCTGTAGCAAATGACCAAGCATTCACATAAAAGAATGGAAAAGTGGGGAGGTGAAAGCTTTCCTCACCCTTTGCTGTGCGGGTCCCATCTCCCTCCTTTGTGTTTTGCAGACATGTGCTGTGGACATCTTCTCAGCTGGCTGTGTCTTCTACTACGTGGTGTCAGAAGGGCAGCACCCGTTTGGGGACAGCTTGCGGCGACAGGCCAACATCTTGTCAGGCTCTTACCAGCTGAGCTGCCTGCAGGAAGAAGCTCACGGTGAGACCCTTCCCCACAGGCATGTCCCTGCGGGGAAGCCCTGAGCCGAGGGGCGCAGCTCCTGGTCCTTCTCGGGGGGCTTAGTTCTCTGTTGTGTTGTTTCGCCTACCAGACAAGCTTGTTGCGCGAGAGCTGATTGCGGCGATGATCAGCCCCGAGCCCCAGCGCCGGCCCTCGGCCCCCATGGTCCTTGTGCACCCCTTTTTCTGGAGTCGGGAAAAGCAGCTGCAGTTCTTCCAGGTGAGCAGCGCCATCCCACCGGGCAGTGAACATAGGTGTGCTCTGAAAAACAAGCGCTGGAAACAGCTGTATTTAGGTCAACATGCTCATTTTGAGCTACTTTTGCAAGGGTTGGGGTGTCCCTGGGTTTGGCACCAGGGCCAAACCCTCTTTGTCCCTCCTCGGCACCGGCTCTGTTCCCTGGTGCTGGATGGGGCGGTGTGGGGCGAGGGCAGTGCCATACCTGCCCCGTCCCTGCTCTTGGGTACGCAGGACGTCAGCGACCGCGTTGAGAAGGAGCCTGCTGAGGGGCCCATTGTCTCGGCCCTGGAGGCAGGGGGACGGTCGGTGGTGAGGACCAACTGGAGGATGCACATCTCCCTCCCGCTGCAGACAGGTGAGCGCGCGGGGGCCTGGCTCGCCACTGCAGCCTGAGCCTGCTGCCGCCTTTCACGCAGAATCGGGCAGGGAATGGGGCTGCCGGGTCCAGTGCCCTTTGCTGGGCAGGAGGCACCTGCTTGTGCCCAGGAGCCGAAAACCAGGGTGGGTAAACGTGCCAGCCTTTTCTTGGGAGGGCAGAGCAGAGCAGTGCCCAGGTTTGCGGCAGGCTGCGGTGCTCGCCGTGCACACCCCAGGGCATAGGGGCTCGGGGCGGCGCTGGCAGCACGAGGGGCTGTGGCAGCCCTGTGCCCCTCGCCCCAGCCGCATCCCCCCTCGCTCAGCATCTCTCCTGCTCCCCTCCCCAGACCTGAGGAAGTTCCGCACCTACAAGGGGGGCTCGGTGCGCGACCTCCTGCGGGCCATGAGGAACAAGGTACGCCCGCCCCCCCCCCCCGGCTCCCCTGCACCCCCTGCGGCCGGCACACCCCGCTCACCTCACCCTCTCTCCTGCAGAAGCATCACTACCACGAGCTGCCAGCCGACGTCCGTGCAGCCCTGGGCTCCGTCCCCGATGGCTTTGTGCAGTACTTCACCTCCCGCTTCCCCCGGCTGCTGCTGCACACGCATGGGGCCATGAAAGTCTGTGCCCGCGAGCGGCTCTTCCACTCCTACTACTGCCAGGGGCCAGGAGGCGACGGCAAGTGAGCGGGGATGCATGCCGGGACAGCACCCAGGGTGCGAGGCTGCTGGGGGCACTCCTCCCTGCCCTGCCTGTATCCGCAGCCCCATCTTGCAGCAGCTGGGAGCAGTCCCGGGGGCTCTCCGGCATCCTTCTCCCCCTCCCCGGGGCAAGGTGAGGCCCCAGGACCAGCTGGTTGCCCAGCGTACACGTGGGTTACAAGCAGCATGGTCCAGAAGAGGTGAGCATAGGGTGGCACTGGGCTCTCACCTGGGGGGTCTCCTGAGCCCAAGAGGGACCCTCTGGGCACCCACCTTTGCAAACACTCACAGTCAGACTCAGTGGCCTGAAGGCATCTCTGTCAGAGAACAAAAAAAAAACCTCTGCGGTGGACATGGTGTTTGAGAAGGAAGAAGAAAACACGCGTTGGGTTTTCCTGAGGGCAGCCGGCAGCGCGATGCACTGGCAGCGCGATGCACTGGCAGAGCGATGCAGCCGGGCTGGTGCCGGGTCCCAACGGGGCACTCACCAGGGATTGGCGTGCTTTATCCTCCCATGCCGCATGCCTGAGAAAGCTGCTCTTTGAGCGTGTGTTCAACATGGCTGTGACCAGGACTGATACACCAGTCGTGACACTGGAGACAATCCTTCAGCCCCACCGAGGGCTGAGGCACAGCAGGTCAGCTTTTAGCAGCCGCCCCAGGGCTCGGACCTGCCATTTTCATCAGGGCTGTTGAGGGCAAGGTGCCACCAGCCCCGGAGGGAAGCACAGGGCCTCCAGCACAATCCCAAAACAAAGTTTTTAATCTCAGCTGGGCTGAGAAAAAGGTTTTCTCCCTTTTGGTCACCAGCAGCCTGTCGTTATGCCAGGCCAGAGCCCCCCGTGTCAGCCCTGTGCAGTTTGCACAGTAGCACAGCTGTTCAGGAGCAGTTGTCACAGAGCAGGGACACAAAGGCAGGGAAACCCCTTCTCCCCAGGGATCCCTTCCCTCCGAACACGCGCCTGCAGCTCCCGCAGCCTCTCCTGCTGCCCCAGGGCAGGTGTCCCATGGGCATTCTATTTTACAGCGTCCCCATGGGCATATTTCATATGAGCCAGCCTCCAAGTACAGCACCCGCAGGGTCCGTGGGCAGGGCTTCCTCTCTAGAACAGCAATAATTTTGTACAATCCGATTCCTCTGTGTGCTGGGGTGTGGGATTTTGTTATGCAGGTAACAAGGGGTTTGTACCTGGTTTGTTTTCAGGATACTATATGGCCTCGAGCATTTTATACAAAATGTTATAAAAAATAAAAACTAAAAAGCTTGTCCTGCTCAAAAATAAACCGGCCTGAGAGCACCGGTAGGTGCTGGCAGTCAGCAACAGTGGGAGAAAACCCAACATAGCTGACCGGGCTCCTGCTGAAGTCTACTACAGTAGATGACTTTCCCTAATGCTACAGTCACATTTTTGAGCACCTTTCACGTAGTAAAGAGAGCCGATGAAACGGGAAATGAGAAGGTAGGCTGTTAGCCTCCAGGTTAGAGCACGTCTCCCGTCATACACCCAAGGTCTCCTCTCCTGCAGCACAGCTAGGGAGATCCGCACAATGAGGCGGGCAGCATGAGCTCATGGAAGAGGACAGCTCTTGCTTGGAGAGGAAGCCAGAGGCAAGGTGCGGCTCCCTCCCTCACAGCAAGCCAAAGGGAACCACGACAGGCTGGACGCTGCAGCGAACAATCTTTAATCAAGTATGCAATATACAAAAGTTTAGCTTTCATGGAGATTAATTTCAGTATTAAAAGGCTGATTGCTCAGTCTCACCCTGGGCATGTTAAATATCTTACCTGAACTTCTACAAGAGGAAACGGAAGCCTAGAGCATCAGCACAGACATGTACAAATAACTTACATGATAGTTCTGCTCTCCCCATGCTTTATTTTCTCAAGAGAAGGCCCAGGAGCCTCAGACAAGAGGGTTGGTTTTCGAGTCAGGCTTTTGGCTTTGGGAAGTTAGAAAAAAAGACTAGGTACGCAATTAAAAAATAGACTTTCTATTCAGAGCGGGGAGCAAGAAACCTTTGGGTACCAGTCAGAGTGAACAACACCGTTCCCACAGCATCAGGGGGCTTCCTTGTGGCAACTAGGCCATACCCAGGAGTGGGAGCCCAGCTACGTAATGGGAGGTTACAGCGCGAGCAGGGATGCTACTAGACCTCCTCATCTACAGCTGGGACAGTTTGGCACAGATGTTGAGTCCATCGAGAACGAGGTCTAAGTAGAGGGTTTCACACGGGCTGAGCCAGACTTTGAACTGAGGAGCTTCTCCACCATGGTGCGAGCATAGCGGAGCCGGCTGGCCAGCTCCTTGCAGCAACCGTGTTCCTCGATGAGGCTCAGCTTGTACGTGCGGAAGTCCCGTTTCTCATCTATGTATGTGACAGCAGCCATGAGAGGGCACAAGATGACTTTGGTGTGGTCCTGCGGGGAGAGAACACACCGTCACCCTGAGCACTCTGCTCCTCAGGGACCGCATTTTCTCAGGATGAACCACCTCTGAAGTAGTTGGGGCATCCCAGCTGCACCCAGAAGCACGCTGACAAAGCACCACGCTGCAGCATTCATTCACGGATTGCAGCAAAGGGGAACAAATCGATCTGGCCAGCCAGCTCAAGACCACTGCACCTGAGACCGTGCAGCAGCCTGCCTCCTGCTAACGGACACAGCCCCTTCACAGGCTAGGAGCGTCCGGGTGCCTTACGTACCAGCAAGGGGAGTAAGGAGCCTCGCAGTGCTCGGTTCACCGGGCAAAGTTTCAGCTCAGGTTACATCCTCCTGCTGTCTTGCGTACAGCACTGCGTGTAGCAGGGCTCCTTCACCAGCTGGAGCTACAGCCCTGGAAAACGCAGAGCGGCAGCCTCACCTGGAAGAAGTTGATCTGCACAGTGCCGTTGCTGAGGTGCAGGATGATGGCGCTGCGGGTCCGGAACCACGTGCAGAGGTAGGGTAAACGGGCCAGCTCGTCTCCTTCCCGTGGCGTGATGTTAGCACCCGCCTTCAGCAAGTGCTCGCTCATGTAGTTCCGGAAGTATTTCAATAGCGTTATCTGCAGACAGGGAAGGCTGTGAGCAGACAGGCTGAGGATGACCCCTGCTATCTGGGGAGGGCAGGGGCTGCTATCGCAGTCCCAGAGCCTCCTTACATCTTTCAGAACTTGAGGCATCACTGCACAAACTTGTGCAAATTCTCAAAGTTAACTCGGTCTGTGATACTTGAGACTCACTTTGCTGAACACTTTGGTACATGCAAGTCTTGTGAGCGCTTAATTCTGTGAAGCTGCTCATAAGTGAGCCTCAGATAGCAACTAGAAATAAACAGTTAGAGCTGCTAGCGTCCGTCCTTGGGACCATGTTTTACCAGCCAAGAGGAAGCCTGCAGAATGCCAGCAACCCCAAGTTACAGATGATCCTCTCTGGGACCCACCCTGCCAACAAAACCCAACAAGGCTGGCAGAAGTCTCAGCAGGAGTAGCTACCCCCCAGCAAGGGCTCCTGTCCCCAGGACTGACCTTCTTGTTCAAGGCAGAGGGGTAGGATCTCACAGTGAAGTAGGATTCGGTGCTGTTTTGCTCGATGTACTGCAAGCTGTCCCCGTCATTGTACATAATAAGACGAGTGGAGTCGTTGAAGAGAACTCCAACGCTGTTGTCACACAGCTGGTAACCTAGTTCAAAAGGGAGCCCATTAGGCCTTCAGATACATGGGACCACCAGTTGTGTGAAATACAAAGGCAGAAGGCTGTGTCACCTAGGGCTTCCCTGACAGCCACCCCACCGAGTCTAAAGATTCTCCTCTTTGTGGAGGTCTGGGTGGCACTTTTCCTCCTCTGGATTTGTCACACTCCCTTGTTGCATCACCTGCTGCAGAAGTACCCACTGTGGCAACTAAAGTTGCATGTGCTCACTGCGGAGCGAGGCCAGCCATCTCATGCAGCAGGTAGCCATTTTCCACCTTAAAGTGGCCAGGGCTGATGTTCAGTGACCACTACTCTGGGTGCACTGGGTATTTGGTAGCGTTCCTGGTGGTGGTCTTGGACACACACACTGGAATACTGTGATTGAAGAACCAGACCTACGCAACGCCCAAATCAAAGCTTCCCCCAGCCTCTTCAGAAGCCAGAAAAGGCTGAAGTATTGCCCCCGTATTATTTACCTAGACCATATTTATCTGAGTAGTCCACCCATTTGCTAACCCAGAAGATGGGAATGCAGGCTGGGTCTTCAGCTTCTTCTGCAAAGAGGAAAGGAGTTTGTTAGAAGACATTTCATGGCACCTTGTGCACCCCGTGCACCCCAGCAAGCAAGGCCAAAAAGAAGGTAAGTAGCTACTACATCGCTTCCCAGCCTTCCAGTTTGAAACTGGGGTCAGCCGGGCTCTTGCTTCAGACAACAGCATCAGAGTGACAGAGAAGCAAGTTATCCAGGAAGGCCAGTGCCTGTGGCATTGTCCCCAGACTCACCTTGTCTCACTGCCACTCTCTCAGCGGGCTTGGCCGAGTTGACTGCAGTCAGCTGCTGTAACATGTCAGCTAAGTGAGAGTCAACAGCATCTCCCAGCTCCCGCAGCCCAGCTACATCTTCCTTTTCAGGCAAGTTCTCTAGTGCAGGGCTGTCTGGTCCTGGGCCAGGAAAGAGAAGGGTGGAGGCATGATCAGGGAGTAGGTTTCTAAAGGCACCAGATTTACATTCTACCCTAGCTATAAGAAACACATGGTACAGCATATAGCTAAAGCTAGCGCTAGCACTTCCTCCCTGCTTTGGTTCTGGGCAAAGGGCAAGGAGACCTCTCTCTCACTCACAGAATGCTCCAGGTTTTCATAAGAATTGGGAGAACAGGTTAGGGAGCGCCACATTCCCCACTGATGGTTCTGGATGTTGCTGGAGGCCAGGCAGGCCCTCAGCCAGCACTCCAGTCCAGCCTCACCTCCGGGCACTTGCACTTGCCTTTGTTGAGTGCAGTCAGCGGCTTCCGCCCGTTCAGTTCAAGTCCACTGGGAGCAATTGAAAATCTAGGTGCAACGGTGAGACAGCTGGTGGGCAAGCGGCTGGGGATGTATCCCGACGTGAAGAACTCATCATTCAGCAACTCGTCGATAGTTGGGCGTGTGGCAGGGTCGGACCTCAGCATCTTCTGGATGAGGTTAGCAGCTACGGGGTTGATGTGCTAAGAGGGGACAGGCAGAGTTCAGAGACAAGTGTCAGGGGACAACGCGCACTAGTGGCAAAGGCATTGGATATACAAGCCAGGGAAGTTCTGCTTGGAGCACAGCTCCTGTGCTGCGTCAGGCAAGCAGGATGCAAGCCTGAGGAAACAGAATTGGGCAGGCATGGGGAGCTGTCTCCTAACAGCAAGCAAAGCCTAAAGTCAACTGACTTTAGCAAGACCGAATCAACAGCAGTGGGATGAGCTGGGGACTTGGCCCAGACCTCAGGGACTTGCGCATGTCCGTTTAACCCCAGGTACCAACTGCCCAGCTCGGATTTTTGCTGGATTATGGCGGGGGGGGGGGGTGGGTAGCTGCTGGCTCCCCATGAGGAAGCTGGCCCTACAGGTTCACTCCACCACCGACTGAAACATCCCCTTCCTCGCACTCCACAATAAGAGCGGTTTCACCATTATGTGAGAGCCCATTAAGTGCCAGAAACAGGATGGTGCAGCAGAAGGCTGACCGAGAACTGCTGCGAGGTGAATGGATCCACCCACGGGAAGCGCCATACCTTGGGAATAGTATACTCGTTCTTCTTGATTCGGATGTACGTTTCTTTTAGACAAGAAGTTTCAAAAGGCGGTTTCCCCACCAGCAGAGTGTACCTGCGTGTTTACAGACAAAAGGGTGTCAGTTTTGCAAAACAGACTCTGAGACTTATGTGCAGAAGTGACCCCGTCCTAAGCACACCCTAGGACTTTCCCGGCAGAGGGAACACGCTTGGCATTAGACGTGTGGTAGCGCAGACAGCTATGCGTACTGTACCTGGTTCCTGCTCTGAAAAGGGAAGCTGGGATCCAGTACCCTCTAGAGAAAGTTCCAGTTCAGAAATGTGGGCTTTTGGGAAATGCCCCGAGGCAGCCCTGCCGTGCAGCAGATCAGCCTGCAGACACACGCACCAGCGTGTGCAGAGCACGGGGGGGGGGGGGTCATGTGCTGGCTAGCAGCGGGGCTCAGCCAGGGCAGGCGCTCCGGAGACAGCACACCCAAAGCCTCGGCTCACACCGAAACCCAGAGGGTCCAACAAGACCTGGGCCACAGGGACCGCCCAGCCCCACATCCAGCCCGCGGCACGGCCGCACAGAGACTCACATGATACAGCCGATGGACCAGATGTCCACCTCAAAGCTGTGCCCCTTCTTGCCCAGCACCTCTGGGGCAATGTAGTTGGGGGTCCCACACAGGGTCTTCTTGCGCTCGCCATCGTACTCCACTTTGGTGGCCAGGCCAAAGTCGCCTAGGAGAGATGGGGTATGACCGGAGAGGCCCTGGACGGCTGGTCCCCAGGGCTCGGATCCCTGCCGTGGGGCAGCCATGGGGGGCTGGCAGGGCATCACGTCACGGTCACCTACCAATCTTCACCTCCATGTCGTCGCTGAGGAAGAGGTTGCCCAGCTTGAGGTCCCGGTGAATGACGCGGTGGCTGTGCAGGTACTGGCAGCCCAGGATGGTCTGGCGCAGGTAGTACCGCACCTCGGGCTCGCTCAGCGCCTTCCGCCGCTTGTGCAGCTCCAGCAGCGACTGCGGGGGACAGTCAGCACCGGGTGACACCGACACCTTCCCCCCCCCCCCCCCCACAACCGGCGAGTCCCGCCGCTCCCCCCCCCCCCGGCCCCGCCGCCCCCCGGCCCCTCACCCTGCGGCGGCAGAGCTCCAGCACGACGTAGACGAAGTCGGCGTCCTCGAAGAAGCCCTGGAAGCCGACGACGTGGCGGTGGGCCAGGCTGCGGTGGATGGCGATCTCCATGGACATCTTCTCCTTCTGGTGCGGCTTCACCAGCAGCGACTTGGGCACCACCTTGCCGGCGAACACCTCGCGGCTCTCCGCCTCCGCCAGCTCGTAGCACCGCGCGAAGCCGCCCTTCCCCAGGAACCGTCCGCGCACGAAGCTGCGCCGGGTCCGCGGGTCCACCAGCACCTTCGGTACCTCCTTCCCGCCCGCCGCCGCCGCCGCCGCCGCGCCGCCCGCCCGGGCCGGCTCCGCCAGGGCCGCCGGCCGCGCCGCCTTCCCGCCCGCCGCGCTCATGCTGGGCCGGGCCGCTGCGGGTGCTGGGGTCGGGGTGGGAGCCGCGCCGGGCCGAGGGGGCCGAGGAGCGTGAGGAGGCCGAGGAGGGCGAGGCGGGGGCGGGCGCTGCCCGATTCAAACGCGGCCCCGGAGCGTTACGCGCCCGCGGCCGCTCCCCATTGGCCCAGAGGATTTAAAATCCACGCCGCCCGCCGCGGGGCACCATGGGAGCGCCCCCGCCCGCCGCGCTTAAAGAGACAGGGGACGGGCACGCTGCGCCACGCCCCCACGCGGGGCGGGGCGGGGCTCGCAGGGCGCGTGCGCCGGCAGGGAGCGGCCGCGGGACACGCGTGGGGCGCCCGGGCGCCGCTTCCCCGCGTCCCCCGGTCCGGCCCCGGCCCCGGCGCCGCTCGGGTTGCGCCTGTCCCAAACCCAGCCACGTCCCCCCCACCCACCCGGCAGCCCGGCCCTCCAGCGGCCTCCGTTCCGTCGAACCCCACCCGCTCCTGGCGCCTCTCGGTCGCCTAAGGGCGACGTTTTGGCAGCGGCGGGTAGCCGCGCCTGACCTCCCTAAGGATCTTTTCGCTCCCCCCTTCCCACTCGCCCCGCGGAGGCGCTGCCCGGTGACCCACCGTCGGCAGCCGGCCACCCCTGCCCCCGGGCCCGCAGAGCTGCTCCTGCGGCCTGGCACCGCTTGCCGAGAGAAGTAACTTCATGGCACGTTCTCATCCCTTCATCCCATCTTGCCGCCCACTGGCGCGGAACAAAACGCCAATGAAAAATAACCAAGAACGGCACAAAAACCGGCCACAGCACCTCAGCCCACGAGCCCGCCTTCCCCCTGGGGGCGCGCACGGTCCCACCCTGCTGAAACCGGGATGAGGACGGTGACTTGACCTCGTATGGCTTCCCTTCCCCATCAGTGAAAGCTGCTTCTTTCAGCCCTGGCTAACAGAGAATCAGACGGTCCTGGCCAGCACATTCCGTGCTTCCACAAGGTGCCGGACCTGCGGGCACTGCCGATGACACCCAGCTAGCCTTTGACCATCGACACAAGCCATCGGTCGCCGATGACACCCAGCTAGCCTTTGACCATCGACACAAGCCATCGGTCGCCGATGACACCCAGCTAGCCTTTGACCATTGACACAAGCCATCGGTCGCTCCGGGGTGGCTTGGAGAGTTTGGCACACGGCACCAAGCCACGAGCCCTGCAGATCACTGCAGCCGGCAGCCAACAGTTAAGCCGTTATTCCCCCGGTGGAGCCGGATCATCTCGGGAAATTCCGCTCCACGCAAAGCGGACACGGCCTCCGCTCTGCCGGTGACTCCGTTACCTTCCTGCACAGCCCCTCACAGGCAGCGGCTCTTCGCCGTTCCTTACACTGAGCAGCTGCACTTCTGGAGCCATCAGCATCTGGCCCAGCACTTCTGAAGAGCCATCAGCATCTGGCCCAGCACTTCTGAAGAGCCATCAGCATCTGGCCCAGCACTTCTGGAGCCATCAGCATCTGGCCCAGCACTTCTGGAGCCATCAGCATCTGGCCCAGCACTTCTGGAGCCATCAGCATCTGGCCCAGCACTTCTGAAGAGCCATCAGCATCTGGCCCAGCACTTCTGGAGCCATCAGCATCTGGCCCAGCACTTCTGGAGCCATCAGCATCTGGCCCAGCACTTCTGAAGAGCCATCAGCATCTGGCCCAGCACTTCTGGAGCCATCAGCATCTGGCCCAGCACTTCTGGAGCCATCAGCATCTGGCCCAGCACTTCTGAAGAGCCATCAGCATCTGGCCCAGCGCCTCTCGCAGCCGGCAGCGGACGCAGAGTGAGCGAGAGGAGGGCCCTGCAGCCCCCGCTGCCTGTTCCCGAGGACTCCGCGTGCCCTGCAATACGAGTGACCGGCACGACCCACGGGTCTTGGTCACAGCAAACTGGAGTAAAGCATATAGGATCAATGAAGCAATAGAGCAACTCAGTGTTTGAAGCAATCACTGTTTGTACAAGACTCCTGAAAGAAGGCGTTTCCCTCCCTAAGGGGCATGCTCCCCCCGCGCACCTACAGCTCCTCTTTGGCTTCGCAGCAAAGCCCCCCTCTTAGAAGTCACACCTCACTGCACTGCGCTAGACTGAATGTTGCCATCAGAAGGTTGTAATTCCCCGGGGCTGTAGTAGCACGCTGCAACCCACTGACGCTCCGTCTTCCCAGAGCTGGCAGAGGCGTAGAGGTGAGCCCAGGTCAGAGGGATGCTTCAGAGGACAGGAGGATAAAGTGGCCAAATCTAAGGGACGTTAACAGTGCTGAGTGTTTGAGATCTTCAGTGGCGACTTGGTTTTAGACCCTGGCAGAGGCCACCTTAACAGAGACAATAAAAGAGGTTTTAATTAAGGCAGAAGGCTCTGCTCAGCCTGCTAGAAGGAAGAGTAGGCCAAGAAACGCCTAAGTAACCGTGCAGTGTCGTATCCCTCACTGCACCACAGCCGTGCTGCTCAAGTGATCGTGGAAATGCAACGCTTTTCCAGCTGCTATCCCACTCCCACTCTCAAAACTCACATCCCTTAACTTGGCAGCCGCCTCTTCCCACCCCTCTCCCACACCAGCAGCCTAGCTCCACGCTGCCCAACTGCGGCCGTTAATCAAGCGATCCCGGTGAAACGTACTATGTGGTGTTGAAACTTTGAAGCGACACCATGGCAACACAGCACACACAGCCCCCTCCTGACCAAATACAGTGCGGCTTCCCACGCTTCAAGAGACAGCTGACAGCAAGTTAACAGGGCGAAGTAGTACCTGCGAGCGGCAGCATAAACCCCTAAACATCTGACCTGCAGGAAATCCTGCGAGAATCCCCAAACCTGTCAGGTCTTGTGACAGGGGAGGCCTCCTATAGCCCCTCACTGCAAACGGCTTATGCAAGGGCTAGTCAGATCCTGGACAGCAGGAACTAAACATTTTTGGAAATTGAAGTCAATCAGGAAGCTGCCTGTAGTACAGCCGCAAGGAACACTTAATACTTTTTCACGCAGGTAGAAAAAGCGGCGAGCCTGGGCCTTTCACATGGACACCCCCCTGAACCCACCCGAGATCGCAGGAAGAACACAGCTTCCTTCTGTGCTTGTTCTCCACTCCCACCTCAGGACTCGAGGAACACAGCTGCCACTGAACAGGTATTTCTAGCCAGTACGGGGCTAGGCGGTGCAACAGTCCCGCCGAATCTGGGCTTCTAGTAAAACACTTCACCTCTGTTGGAACCGGACAGACACGACCTAACCGATCCACTGCATCGGAGAGCTCAGCAGCACCAGCCCGGTTGTTGCAGCTTCAACACAGAATCTCATCTTCTTGTCCCAGCTGTGCTCCCTGCCATGAGAAGCTGGCTCCAGCTCCTGCTCTTCTACAGAGGTGCAAAGGGAGTCATGCCATCTGGGATGGCTAGACCCAAAAAGTGGGCCATTTCCAAGCGCTCGAAGCAACACTACCGGAGCTACTGCTGTCCCAAATAGGCGTGCCTAGCGTTTCAATGCCAAAGAGTGGTTTTTACAGTCACCCCGGTGGCTTTAGGATTCTCGCTTCAGCACGAAGAACAGAAGCAAAGACACTCTCTGTCAGAGCCATTATGAAACACCAATGCTGGAATCATTTGTGGGTGAAAGTCATCAGCTCAGAGGCAGACAGAAGCAGCTGTTTCACACTGTACTGCACTGACACTGTAATAGCCAGTAATGGCCTGTAACAGTCACAGAACAAGACGACTCATGTGCCCAGGCACAGCAGAAACCTCACTCTAGTCTCAAGTTTGATTTGAAGAGTCACAACCTTGAGTCACTTGAACAACTGAAGAGGCTTTAATTTATGTACAGTAAAAATACAAACAAACCAGTCAGTGGTGTTACATTTGATTAACAGCAGTTACTACACACTTCAGTACTTGTACAGCTGTTTGCTCTTTAAGGTGTATCAGTGCTTCGCATTATACAGAGCGGCTGAAGGCTCCAGGGCTGCTGATCTCACAGCCATCCACCTACTACGTAACTAATATGCGTCCTGGCCCCCAGCTGCTACACTACAACATGCAGGAGCCCCGGTTTTAAAAGCTAGAGAAGGACGATGCTAAGCTTTAATATAACACAACCAGAGCAGGCAGATTCATTTTTAGCCAGTTGTCTGGTACCGAGTCAGGTACACACAAGTGTCAGCTGTCTCCAACTTTCACAGAGCTGCTCCCAGCAAGAATTATTCCTGCTCTGTTACACGTCCAAAATGAAATGTTCACTCTTTCTAAGAAGTCTGAATCTCCTTCTTAAGTTTTATAATGCAGAAAAGCACCAAAGAGCTTTCTGCAAATATACATACTGGGTAATAAATGGGGACAATTGCAGCGTTCTCTCACCCACCTCCAGTTTCTGCTTTTAATTACCCACTTTCTGCTGCACTGAATTCTGCGAGTGACATGGCAATCCTCTTTCCAAAGCCCTTTGGCTCTTTAAGGTCTGCGATGTTCAGGAAGTAGAACATGCACTGGCCACGAGAATGCTGACCCTGCGTGACGGGTGAGAGCACAGGACGGACGTCTACTTCAAGAGCTAAAAGCTAAGAAGTGTCCTGTCAGGCAAGGCATAGAAAGACAGGTTTCAACGTCAGCCAAAAGTCCTAAAGCCAATCCCAGGACGATGAACGATATCCTGTCCCTATAGGAGGGAATCTCAGTCCACAGGGAGAAAAGGAAGAGGCCATCCACCTCAACACGCAGGCCTACAGAGCGGCAAATATTTTTCCAAAGGAAAGCACTGAGTCTAACGAACCTGGTAAGTAACTGCCAATAACACGCACGTCAGCCACACAGCTCTTCTGTTCTAGGATGGAGATTGCTTCTAGCGAACGTAAACCCACTTGCTTTGGGTGAGGAGCAGAACTGACGTGGAAAGACAGGCTTAGGCTGCAGAGTACGTGCTGTCAACTTTGCCTTGCTGCCCAGCTGCAACGAGGAGATGCTGCCCTAAAGGGAATTCTGTCAGCTTTCCTAGCTCCACAACATTTAATCGCACAATTCAGACAACATGGAATGAATTACATTCAAATGAACATACAAAGTTTAAACAACATGACACAGCAGCTTTCACGAGGGACTGCTTGGCCAGACCATTAGTGTTGAGGAACACTCACAGAAGCGCTCAGGAACAGCGGAGGGCCGTGCCCTGGTCTGACTGAACAATATCCCCCTCCCCGCCCCCAGAATACTCCTGCGTGCCTTAACTGCTCTGAAACATGGTAAATAGGCTACTAGACCTGAGTGAG
Source organism: Aptenodytes patagonicus (assembly GCF_965638725.1). Lineage (NCBI taxonomy): Eukaryota > Metazoa > Chordata > Aves > Sphenisciformes > Spheniscidae > Aptenodytes > Aptenodytes patagonicus. The sequence continues at coordinate 4,586,644 of NC_134961.1, forward strand.
TGGCAAGAACTTCTGATAATAGCTCTTCGTAACGTCCATCATGAGTTCCTGGGTGCATTCCGGGAGTTCCCCAGAGAAGAGTCCTGGAAGAAGAACAAGGGTATGACCATCAGCGTTCTTGCAGGAGAAAGCAGACATAAGCTCATATTCAACATTCAAAGCAGTGGCTTTGAATGAATTGTAAATAAATACTATATGGAACAGCAAAGGGCTCTCCTCTCGTGTCGAGCAATACGGTGGGATCGTTCCCATCGTACCCCCTGGGGCAGAGGTCGGACAGACTGCTGCAGCTGGGTCCCCCAACAGCTTCCGCCGTTCCCCGTAAAACACTATCAGAAGAGAAATGGCGGCGTGTGCAATTTGTACAATGAGATCTCCGGCACAGCCAGGTCAACGGGCAGGAACTAAACACTCTCATATCCTCAGTTTAATGTACCCACCTCCCTATTAACATATGAATAAACGAGCAAGTGGACTTCCTGCAGTCTGAACCACTGAAACACCTGCAAAACCAGAAACCACAGAAGGAGGAGTGCTCCCTCTGCCAGAGCCTAGTGCCTGCTGGGTTCCAGACACCTGAAAAGCTGTGTTGCTTGCTGTACAGGATGGCCACAGCTGGCATCCTAGCAATACTGTTCTGAGTAAACATATACTACCTACCTAACTAAAACAGCGAGTTTCGCAAGTTAAAAGTGTTATTTTTGAGTTCACCAAGTGCCCTATACCTTTATTTCTAGGCACTAAATGCTAACAGGCAACTTTGTCATAGCAATCTCATTTTAAAATAAGAATATCCACGTTATCCACACTTCTGTGCAAGTAAAGTTACAGGGAGCATACCTGGGCAGCCCGAGAAGACTGTGAAAGGTGGGACTACTGTTTCAGGAGGTAGTACTGTGTTGTCTAAGATTTTGCAGCAGTCTTTCAAAACGCATCTACGACCCTAAAACAGAGATTAGGTAAAGTTTATACTTAAAATACTATATGCTTTTGCTTATTCCTGATACGTTACCTAAACTTCAACAAATTTAACTGCTCAAAACACATTCTGTGTAAGGGATCACGGGAATAAATCTTCACCCTGACTGAACACTCTTCCCAACAGAATTCACTTTTTCCTTTTTTGAGGGAAAAAAGTCTGTTTGCTCTCGACTAACACGTGTACGGGCAGCTGCATATTAACACATGTCAATGCGCAAACTGGAACCGAGAACCCGAGTCATGCAGTAACAGAGCAAGGCCTTCTCTAACTCAGCAGACAGCAACCTTGACTGTTTTGCGTTATTTGCGTAGAAACGCAATTCCACTTGTACTCCGTGGAAGGGCTGTCTTTCCTGGAGAGTCCCGTTAGCCACAACATTGTTGGGACAGATTCTCCAAACAGCGGTCAGCTGAACCCGCTATCCTCAGAAACGCAAAACTGAAAGCACCGCTTTCTGTGGGGGAATGAGGAGAAAGGAACAGCACAGAGTAAGTATGCTTGCTCCAGCCAGCTGGTGCGGAAACCTTCCCACTGTTGTCACAAAGCCTCCACAGTGCTCAAGAGTTTAAAGGAAAGACAGAGAGACGGCACTCACAATGACACAGTTCTTGCCTATGTGGACATAGGAGCCAATCTGGGCTGCGTTGACAACACAGTCCTCTTCTATGAAGACATGATCACCAATGTGGAGAGGGAAAAAAGCCACCCTGTGACAGGAGAGTTATTTGTTCAGGTGTACAATATACAGACTGATCCGCGGCACTGTTAGACCCAAAATCACACTGCGAGGTCTCCCGTCCCCGGCTGGATTACCAGAGGTAGATCTGATACTAAGGAAGATCGAACGGTCACTGGTCTTTTCTCATCGCTTTCTAAAGGATGACCCAAACGAGCACCAGGAAGACGTTGTGAATGAACAAAGAACAAGTGAAACATGTTCTTCACTTAGCTATTTTAATATATCCCAGCCTTCCCACGCTGTGGTCTGAAGGGAACGCTAACCCTCAAGGCAAAGCTGAAAATTTGAGGAAACGGCAGGTCAGAGGGACATATTTCTCCAGACTGCTGCAAAAGGAACACAGCCCTCTGAATACAGATCCCAGCCAAGCTGGTATATTTTCTTAAGCATATAGACTTTATCTTCACTTTCCCTAAAGGAAGGAGACCTCTTACCCTTTACTAAACTTCTTGAAGGGCGGTCTGATGACACTGCGGCTTTTCACCACGCAGTGTCGTCCAACCCGTACGTTTGCCAGGTCACCGCGGATGATGCAGTCGTTCATAACTATTGTCTGGAGAAGAAGAGAGGGATAAACGAGCTCCAATTTCTACCCGTGTTACCAGTTATTACCCAGCCTCATGCAGAGGTCGGGCCGCTCCAGCAAGATTACGTTACCTTAGAGAGGATTCTTTCAGTCAAAAGAAAAGCGAGAACAAAGCAAACGCACAGGAGCCCGGAACCACCAGCTGCGCCCCCATTGTGCCAGCGAGCCGCACAAAGCGAGCCAATGCACAAAGCGAGGCGTAGGCACAAACAGAAATACGTTGTCGCACGGATAAAAGCGCCACGATCCGCTCGCACGCAGAGGGGGCTCTGTCCGCGCTCTGGGAGAGCGGAGCTCTGGCACCACGGGGCCGACGGGGGTTGTCGGCGGACAGCAGAGCACGGAGCGGGTGCTGCTGCGGTGGTGACAGGGACCCCGCGGCTTGGCCGCGCTCCCCTCCCACCCAGCCCAGCTGCTGGGCGGAAGGAGGTACCGGGGCGGGGGGGACACCGCGGCCCCCTCCCCGCCGCCTACCTTGCCGTTGAGGACGATGTTCTGGCTGCCGCACAGCACGGACTGCCGGCTCACCTTATTGCCGGACGCCTGCGGGGAGAAGGGGCGGGTCACTGCGGCCGCTCGCAGCCCGCGGCCGCCTCCCGGGCCCGGCCGCCTCCCGGGCCCCGCCGCCTCCCGCGCCCCGCCGCCTCCCGGGCCCCGCCGCCTCCCGCGCCCCGCCGCCGCGACACCCCAGCGCCTCAGCGAGCCCGACTCGGCCCCCTCAGCCGACCCCGCCGGCCCCGGCCCCCTCCAGCGTCCCCCGGCCCCCTCGCACCGTCTCGATGTACTCGGACTTGTTGTAGAGCATCTCGCTCAGCTCCATGGCGGCGGCACCGCTTCCGCACAGCCACTCCCGGCTTCCGGCGCGTCACTTCCGTCTCCCCCTCCCCGCCGCCAGCCAGCGCTTCCGCCGCGGGCGCGGCTTACGGCGGCCCGGTTGCTATGGGCACGCACCGCCCGCGCGCCGCGCGCTTCCCGCCGGCGGCCGCCATGGAGGGACCGGCGGCCGCCGTGGAGGGACCGGCGGCCGTGGGGGAAGCTGCGGGCGGCGAGGCCCTCAGCGGCGCCGAGAAGGAGAAGGTGCGGGGCCGGGCGGGGCCGAGCGGGGCCCGGGGCTGCGGGCGCGGCGCGGCGGTGCCAGCCCCAGCCCGGTGCGTTGTGTCTTGCAGCTGAGGGAGAAGCTGGCGCTGCTGAGGAGGGAGTACAGCGAGACCGTCAGCCGGCTGCGGGTGAGCGGGCCGGGGCCGGGGCCGGCGGGGCTGGGCCGGCCGGGCGCGGGAGGAGGCGCCGGGAGGCCGGTCCCAGCCCTGCGCCGGTGTTGTGTCCGCAGCGGGCGCGGCGAGCCGAGCGAGCCCGGAGCCACGGCCGGGGCACGGCGGCGGAAGGAGGCCGGCGGGGGCGGAGCGCCGCAGGTAGGAGCCGGCAGGCGGCCTCCCGCTTCGGGGCGGGTCGGCGGCAGCGCCCGGAGGGCCCCGCCGGCTGCCGTGTGCCCCCCCCCCTTGTCCTCGCCCGGGCGGCGGGCCGGGGCGGGGGTCCCAGCCCGGCCGCTGTCGCCCTTCTGTGCCCCCGCGGCCCGTCCTGGGCCGGGCCCCAGCTCTGCTGACCGCCTCGCTCCGGGCCCCGCTGTCCCCCCTCTGCGGCCGCTGCCGCCTCCGCTGCCCCCCGTACCCGCGCGCGGCCTGCCCGGTGCTGCTGAACGGTGGTCTGCAGCAACACCTCCTCTCCCTTCCTCCTCGCCAGGTCCGCAGCGCGCTCTGATCCCGACTGTAAGGTCCCACTCTTTCGCTCCTAACAAAGTCGCCTAGTTCTACTGTGTGATGTTTTTCTTGGATGGGACTTTGCTGGGAGTACTTGACGCGTACGACATTTTTTCCCACAGGTTCTAGAGATAACGTATCTCCTAGTGCTGACAAACAAGAAACCTCTCAGTTACAGACTAAAACCTGCTCTGGTCTTGACACAGAGAAGAAAACATCTGTCACATTTAAACACGTTCCCGAATTCTCCAGTAATGAGGTTAGCCTGCAGGACAGCTCACGGGCAGAAAGCGTACAGGCTAGCCAGGAAAACCTGTGCCGTGGAATGGTTAGGCCTGCCCCTGAGGAGAAAAAAACCCAAACCTCCAGAAGCTTGATGAAGCTGAGGAGACGGACGAAGGCTCCGGTATCAGAGGAAAGGGAATCAGTGCGTGATGTGCATCTAATCAACGCTGATGAAACAGTGAAAAATCAAATTGCCAGTACAGAGGAACTTCGGTCACCAGTCTTCAGGCGAAGCAGCCTCTCGAACGCTGAGGAAGACGCTCAAAGAGCATCCAGACCAGCACTTGTGCAGAGAGAAGAAAACAGTTTCACTCCTGCCGATGCGGCGTTAGGAGTTGTACAAGACATGCCTGAAGACAGTGTCCCTCCAGGAGTGCCCGAGCTGTTCCTGTGCGCGCTGAGGGACAGCAGCGATGTCTGGCAGCCTGAGTCCCCACGCGCTGTGGCCACACCTGATAACTGTGAGCCTGCATGGCTGTGTTCAGAGAACCGTGACTCTGTTTTACTTGACACCAGTGGCGACGGAGGAAAAGAATCCTCCAGTGCAATAAACCAAACGGATGGTGAGAGTATGTGTGAAGACCAGGGAGAATTACATAGGCTCTTGGGTTTAATGTCAGAAAATGAAGTATTGCCTGCTGACGGAAATAACAGTATAACTAATGAGAGCGAAAGCCATGAAGGAAATCAAAGTGACGCTAATAGCTTAAATCCCTTTCCTACAGATCATGCTCTGGGCAATGTTGAAGAACTGTTGGAGAATCAACAGCTTGAAATTCGGTCGAGACTTTCTCATCCAGAAAAGGCAACAGCTCCTGAAAGCGCACTGAGCTCTTGCACGGTGGTTGAAGGGCTTCTCTTTCCGGTTGAATACTACGTCAGGACAACTCGACGCATGTCTAATTGCCAGAGGAAAGTGGACCTTGATGCTGTAATTCTCAGCCAGCTGGGCAGAAGCAAGAAAGGTCAGCGAAGTAAGTGCAAGCAGAAAGATGCAAGTGCAGATCGGCCCTCCCAAGAAAGAGTTGAAAATGATTTGGAGGCAGGGTTCGTGCCGTTCCCTTTTCTCGGTGCAGAAAATGATCCAGCAAATTCAAGTAGTCCTCAGAAATCTCTTCCTGCATCCAGTGGTAGCAGCACTTCACTTGGATCGATTTCTCAAAACAGTGTCACTAGCACAAAGCACGATCAGAGACGATCACAGAGGAAACAAAAGGGGAGAAGAAAGTCTGCCTGCAAGTCCCCTGTGCATCAAGTGTCACAAGAACTTATAGAAAGTTTGGATCTCGTAACAACGAGGGACAGCAGTAGTCTGCTGTCAAATGAATGTCAGAGTGAAAAGGAAAACTGTGAGGCTGATCTTGAAAAATCATCTTCAGATGAGAGAAGGTTGGCTGCTGCTGCAGCTCTTGGGTCTGGAGAGACAGAAGTGACGGGCGCTGTACAGCCAATGAGTGCCGATCCTCCTCCTGGAGGAAGCCAAGTGCTTGGCAAATGCCGTAAGACGCTGTTAGAACAGGTTCAAAATCCACTTCAGAACAGCGATTCTCTGAACCCAGGGAATGAAACTTTTGCCAGCCATACAGGAGATCTGGAAGCCAACTTAACTGTGTGTCAGGCTGATAAACATTCCGTGGAGCATGTTAAGAATCAGCACGTGCGAGGGGCTGAGCAGCTCCTAGCGATTAATGTCCCTCCGCGCCGCTCCCTGCGTTCCTCTGCAAGACAGAGAGCCAGTCAAGTCTCAAAAGGTACGTCATCAGGTATAAGGGCTCCCTAAAACCGCAGCCCAGGAGCAAGGCAGGGAGACGTCCCAGTGAGTGCATGCACTGCTGTTCGTGCCCTACCATGTTTTTTTATTCAAGAAAATCTGATATGGGTTAACTATTTTTTTTTTTTTTTTAAATAAGAGAGATTTTTTTAAAAATTTAGGTCATTGTGGTGCCCGTGTTCCTTGAACAATTCCAGAAACTTCTGCTTCAGCACAGTGACGGGGAGTGAACGGCAGTGCATGGATGAGGAGCAGGGCTGAGAACTTCTTAAGCTGCCTTTGCTGTTGGAGCGCATGTTGTGCACACTGGACCTGATTTTTCCAGCAAATGGATGTAAATCTGGTTCTCCAACTAAGTCTGCATATTAATGATTGATTTTTTTTTTTTAGTGCTGACAAGTGTGAAACACAAAGAGCAGCATTACAGTCTGAGGGTCTGTGAATGTTGTGGAAAGAGAAAGCGTTGGGAGAAACCCAAACGAAACAAACTGACCAAGCACCCAGTCAATTCTGGCAGTCTTTGGCAATGATATTTTAGCTGAAGGCTTGATGCAGAGCAATTGCAGAGTGTAATGTCTTTCCAGAAAAGTGCCACTTCCATGTGTTAAGATGGATATCCTTTTTTTTTTTTTTAAAAAAAATAGATTAGAGTGACACTCTGGATGAGATATTCTGAAAAGGCTAGTTGCTGGTTATTCTATGATGTGTGACGTTCTCTCTTGTATTCCTCTGCTTTTCTAGGTGAGAGCAAAAGAGGATGTAGCTATCCAACACGTTCAGAGGGTCCCGCTTCTCTTGGCCTCCCTGCTGTGGACCCCGATACCGGTGGCTCTCTCTTCTCCTTCCGCAGTCTCCAGTGGCTGGCCCCCAGACTGGGTATCCGAGACTTTCACTTGCCGGATGAGGAATTTGGAGTACTAAAACTTGAGAAATTAGAATCTTCCCCTGTGAATGACTTGGAGGTTTTTATTCCTAGTGTGTTTGGAGATGGTGTGGCTTCTGAGGACACGCAAGATGCACAAACGAATCCAGAAGAAAGAAGTCTCAAAAGTAATTTGATTTCGCCTTTCAAAAATGGGTTGCCCAAGTTACCGCACTTAGAAAGCCCAGCTTCCAGGAAGGAACTTTCCAGCCATGAATTGCTATTTACTCCCATGGGGACTGTCTTAGCTGGTGCTCCCAATCAGCCTGAGTCTCAGATTTCCTCATCTGTTTTCCCTGTTGTGGGTGCAACCCCAGCTGTTTCACCATCAGTACGCAGTGAGGTCTTCCCCAATACACCTTCTGTACCTCCCTCACAAGTGAGCCTGCACTCCTCCAAAGGAGCACCTGCCCAGGCTGTGGATGATGGGGAATGCAAAGACCCTGCCATTCCACTGCACTTGGACAGCTGTGGTGCAGGATCTGCTAGAAAAGAGGAGGAACAAGGTACAAAGTTTCCTTTAGAAGCCGAAAGAGGTCCTGATAATAAATCTGAGGAGGCTGTGGCCTTGGAGAAGCATCAGCAGTCAGAGAGCAAACAGCAGAGATCCTGCAGAGCTTCTCCTGAACAGGTAACAAGCTGGCCTCTTTGCCAAGGGTCCTAAGCCAGTGGTTTTGTGGGCGAATCCCCTTTTCCAGAGTCTCACCTGACTGTTTGCCTGCTAGCCCTGCATGCTGTCTTTTAGCTGACTTAGTAAATGTTTGGTTTTCATCTGTTGCCTAAGGTCTTTTGACCTCAAGAGCAAATTCTTTAAAATTCTGCTTGATGAAACTGGAGACGTGGGTGTCAACGCTTACTGCGGGATGCATGTTTGAAACGTGTATATGAACAAAAAGTTTCTGGTACCCATATAGTGTTGGTCTACCTTAAGGAAAATTTTCAGCTAGGATTTGGTAAAGGAGATTAAATGACTCGCATGCGGGATGGGTATTGAGAGAATGACTTGTCTCTGAAGGCTGAGAGATGCAAAGTGGTGGTAAAAGACAATTTTCAGGTGAAACCAGGAAATAACCTGTCTGGGATCTCTTGTTTTTCAAAGACTTGCAAGTACAAAAAGAGGTGCTCCTACCATAGCTCTCCAACAACTGCGTGCAGAGTGAATTCACGCTTCTGCCTCATTCTTGCAGGTGCTGAATGTCATTTCAAAGTTGAATTATCCTCATTCTTTACTTGTTTGTGCAGAAAAAAGATGTAGCAGGACAGTTGACTCCGGTACTGCTTGATGGCCTGAGAGAAGAGAGCTTGCAGCTTGTATCAAAGCTAAAGGTGGGATAACATCGGATAATTGTTTACTGAGTCAGTAGCAGCTCTTTAATACCAAGCTTAACAAAAATGCAATAAAAAATGCAGAACGGCTAGTTGAACAAAATAGAACTGGTCAAATTAGACAGCAATCTGTCTTCACTTGTGGTAACGCATGCTGAAAGGTTAGATTGCTGTGTAACTCCTTTTGACTGATAAAGGATTTCAGTGTTTGTTTCTGAATAATGAATGTCTAAACACATGCAAATGTCTTAACAAACAGAACTGCTGCGTTTTTCTTCAGCCCCAGGTAAAATGATCTCAGCCTTGTACCCCTGTTGCCTGCCCTGTGGCTCCCGTGGCCTCCTGTCACCATTTCAGGCACTAAGTAACCCAGTAAGGAGCAAATTTTGTGAGGGACTACAGCACTGCCAAATACACGTGTTGATGTTCACACCCTTCTGGAAAGGAGCCTTGCTTGAACATGCCATGACCAAGGCAAATCTTGCCCAGGACTGTTTGCACAGCTGAGCCATCGGGTCGTCTTCCTGCAGTGGTGTCCTTCCACCGTCCTATGTCTCGTAGGGGGCAGAGGACGGTTGGCAGGCAAGGAAGCAACATCTGTGGGAAAGCCCGTTGAACTCCAAATGAGCTTGCCAGGGGCTGGGTCACCTCTAGCTTTTCCAAACCAAAGTGCAAAGTTTTGCTCCAGAAGCAAGTCTGGGGGGTTAGCATAACCAGCCAACAATAATACGGCTGAAGCTGAAAACTTTTTTACAAGGGAGAAGAGAAGGCCCTTGCTTTCTTTAGTTTTAAACTCAGTCTGTGCTACTGCAAGTCCTGTCTCCTGTTCGTGCAAGAAGGGAAGCAAGTGCGTGACTGCAGGTAGGTGGCACTCGGGCTTTGTGGTGCCTGTGCCCCAGTCCTGTCCCAGCTCTGGGCTCTGCCGGGTCCCTGTCGTTTCAAATGACAAGTGATTTTTGTGAAGCGAGCCAATGTATTTGCTGCTCTGAGGGTGAAACCCACCAGGCTTGTTTTCCTTGGTGCCCTACTGGCACTTTACTCAAAATTATACATCGTAAGCATTAAGTTTTAGCCTCAAATTCTCGTCACACTGAATGTCAAGCATTTTTATCAGGCTGAACCTCCGGGTTAGATAACCATGTCTATCGGAAGAAAAGCAGCGCTGTTTTGTTTTGGACAGGATTCTTCAAGTTCCTGCGCTGTGGATGTGAGTACCATGTGGTGGGAAGCAGCTGGCAGCAGAGCGCTCTGCGTGGTGACCGCTTGCGAGAGTTCTGTCTCCCTGTGGAAACCTCTGGCATCCGACCACTGGGGAAAGGTCTATACGTGGCAGCTCGGAGAGGTATGAACACATTCCTTATTTCTAGAATTTAGGGCAACTTTCTTGTCCCAGTGTGTTAGTTCCCAAGATGCAAGGAGCTTGCAGTCTTGGGTGCAAGGTAAATTCTTTAGGTGGCATAAATTTTTCATTCCATCAGGCAACAGAGGAGAATGATTTGCACTGCTGATGGAGAAGGCCAGTAGCTTGTACGGCCGCCTGTTATCTGCTAGAATTGGATACTTCCTGCACCGAATGGTGGCTGCACTACAGCCACTGACTTGTGCTCTTTCCCCTTACGCTCCCTGGAGACACTTTTTGTCTCTTATATCAACAGGGATTGTTTAATTAGGTAAGCAGTCAGCAGAGAGTTCAGCTGTTAATCTAAGCGTGCTTCTTCAGAGGGATCTGAAAATTAGTTCTGCTCCATATCATTTTACTTGAAACACTCTAGAAAATGGGAATAAAGTCGAAGCGACGTTGTGGGTGACACTGAATTCTTGTTTTGCTGTCCTAGATTCCTGTAATACAGATCGTTCCTCTGCCGGACACCTGTAATCTCGTGTGTATAGCATTGGGAGATTTGGAGATTGGAGAAATAAGGTGGTGTATTTATTTCTTACTAGCGCTTTACACCCTGAATAGCTGCAGCTTAACTCTCCTTTTGTGTAGTGGTTGAAATTCTCTCTTACTAATGTGTCACATTCTCAGGAGCTTTAACAGTTGGAAGATATGGAAGTGATTTCTAAAAATCAACTACAAAGACTTGCTTATTCGCCCCTAGGGGTGGTAGACTGTTTAAACACATGCTTATTTTTATATGCTGTGGCATCTTTGAGTTATGCTTCCTTCTGTCATTAGGCGTACTTTTCTCTTAATTTAGGCTCTTGCTTTATTCTTCTGAGAATGACTCATTCAAGCAATCGCTAGTAAAAACGGGAAATATCAAAGCTGTTCTTGGGCTAAAGGATAGGAGGCTGGTCAGCAGCAGCAGGACCATGCAAGAGCAGCAAGTGGAAATAGTATCGCTTTCAGAGACAGGAAGGTGAGTGCTGGTTTTGGGGTGGTCTCACTGTGGCAGGTGGAAGAAAGGAAAGAAACAGATGTAGAAAAGCATCGGGTTCCTCTTCTTTCTGGAGATGTGCTGAGTACAGAACACGTACTTTTTGACTGCCTTTTCTCACTTGCTAATCTGCTATTCAGGAGCAAGGACGGACAGACTTTGATGCCCCCCGAAGAAACTGTTTTAGCTTTCGCTGAAGTAGAAGGAATGAGAGACGCCTTGGTTGGCACCACTGCAGTGAACAGCATTGTTGTTTGGTCAGTGTTTCCTTTGCAGTCAAATGGGTTGGCTTGCAGGTGTACGTGCTGGCTGTAACAGCTAGCTGCAGACGTTATCTAGGGGTGTTGGTTGGCAGCTGATTTGCCTGTGAAATGGTAATTGTCAGAGGGCCTGCAGTCTGGCACTTTATAACTTCTGTACAGCTGGACAGATAGTGAATGAACTATGCTGCTGTAATTCCACTTGCTATTGCATCACATTTGTTACATCTCTTCCCGTGGCCTCTTGTCTTAGTTGGGTTTATGTGAAGCCAAAAATGTGTCTGTCTTGCATAGCGGTGTAACTGTGATTAGAAAATAACAGATAGAGGATGGAAATGCAGTCAGAACTTGTGTTTTCACCAACTGCAGGAATCTGAAAACAGGCCAGCTCCTGAAGAAGATGCACGTTGGTTATTCCTACCCAGCTTCCATCTGCCATCGAGCATATTCCGACTCTGTACGTATGTGAACTGTGACACACGGTTTATGCGTGAACTGCACTGACTAACTGTGGTGGGGACTTAAAGGATTAGGGTTTCTAGAGTGGATTGCAATATCAGCTCTATTTAGATACGCTGAAGATATTTCAAAGGAAAACAGGTTACCTAGGAGAAATAAGCCACACTGGCTGCCTGGAATTCTTGGCTTTCTACAGCGTACTAATAAAATGAGAGCGATGCATCAAAGCGTATTCCAAAGCAGCAGCATCTTGGGCGTGGGAAGCAGAAGTGCTGTTGCCCAGTGCTGGTGCTCGGTCTCTTCCATTTCACAGGTGGGTAGCTGCCAGCGTGGTGATGGCACACTGCCATTGTCAGAAAACCTATTTGGAGGGGTTATTGTTTACACATAGCCCCGAGGATATCAGCTGTTTAAAACCAAGATTCATAGTAATGATTCTTTCCCACTTGCTTCCACCTGTGCTGTGATTCCAGATGGATTTTTGTAGTTTATCAAGGATTTGATTGTTTTCAGTGAGCGTTTAACCTTTTGGGACAAGGATGTCTTGTCCGATAATGATGGCTTGAGTCAGACTCTTTGGAGACTTCCTCAGAATATCTATCCCAGCATATTTTGTGCTGGCCTGTGGCTGTTCTGAGAGTCGCTGTTTTCAGCTGTGCTGGTTTGCATGGAATTCTTGTTAAATTTATAAGCTCCTGGGGATTCAAATGAGGCCCAGAAATTTTACTTTAAATGTCGCCTCATCCTACAGCAAGTTTAGCTTTTTCAGGCAGAAAGATAAGTGCATAAATCCACTGGGTCACCGAGCTGTCATTTTGCTGTATTGCATCAGCCCTTATCAGTCAGCAGCTGCTTTGGATTTTATCTAATTTGATAAGGAAAGTAAACCATTTCTATTTTATTCAGTAAAAATAATGCATCACTGTCCACGGGGCTTTGATTATAGAGAGCGTAGCAATTAATTTTTGGAAAATTCTTTGGGTTTTTTTCCCCTCTTGCTGTTGTTTTTAGTGATGTATTTTTTCCTCTGTGTATCAGGGCCTTCTGTTTGTCGTTTTAAGTCATCCACATGCCAAAGAGAGCGAGTCCTGTGGCAACCCCGCGTTCCGCGTGATAGCGTTCAACCCCAAAACAGCCAGGAGCGTGGGAGTGATGTTCTCCTCCCTCCCACCTGGGCATGCTGGAAGGCAAGTACCTGGGGGAACTCCGCGTGCTGGCTTCATGACTCCTTCGAGGTGGTTTTGGGGGGAGAAATCGTTTAACGAGCTGAGCAGCACTGCTGGCAAGGATCCATTTGCCGTCTTGCCGATGATAAGGAGGCTGCATCCGTCACTGCCGTTTGTCCTGCACATAGGCTGGAATGGGGCGAGGGTGTTGGCTGTTTCCTGCCCGCTTCCTGCGCCAGCCTGTGCGCTGACCTCTGAGCTCCCGGCGTCACCGCGCGGCGAGGGGCTCCGCTCACCGCAGGTCCGCTGACGAACGGGAGCATTGATTTTCTGCAGGCGTACGCTTTTGTCTTCCCCCCCCCCCCCCCCAGAAAGTGACTGTGGAAATGCTGTAACGGGGTTGGTTCGTCCGGCAAACTCCCCGGGCAAAAACCCCTGAGAAAATGTCCGCCAACGAGGCGTCCCGAGCCGTTGTGCTGTTGAAGAGCGCTCCGCTAGGTTTATTTATGCTCAGCAGCTGTCTGCAGTCCGATGACCTTTTCCTTCCTATGTCTTGCGTTCCGAAGACTAAGCCGTTTCAGGCTCAGTCCTGCAATGCACTTACACCCACCGTCACGCTTCCTATGTGCGCAAGTATTAGCGGGTCGAGATCTTGGCTTACTGAACAATTGTCAAGTACGTACCGAGGCTGCGGAAGGATTGTCTTGACATCCTTCGTTCTCGGGTGCACTGAAGGTACGACGTGTAACATAACCTGGCTTCCTATAGTTGGCTTAAATTTGCTTATTAATTTTCTACGTTAAAAACTAGCTAATTTTAAAAAATGATGCGATAGCGTTTCGACAAACAAACTGCAGCGTTGTGACCCTTCTGTGTACGACCTTAGGTACCTGGAGGGTGACGTGAAGGATGCTTCTGCCGTGGCCGTGCTGACGTCGGGAGCCGTCGCAGTGTGGGACCTGCTGCTGGGGCGGTGCACGGCCCTGCTGCCCCCGGACCCGGAGGGGAGCTGGGCGCTGGCCCGCTGGGCCACCACCAGTGCCTGCCTCCTGGCCGGGCAGCAGGACGGGACCGTCTGCCTGTACCGGTACCGGCAGCCCCAGCCAGGAGCGGCCTGACGGAGGACTTGGGGGGGGGGATTGAGGGCCCCGAGCACCGGCGGGGCCCGGCGTTTCTGCTGCCGCCTCGGGGCCGCCGGTAACGGGCTCTGCGGGGGTCTGTGCCTGCGCTTGGGCCGGGCACCGGGCAGGCGGACGCCGCCGGGTGCCCCGGTGTGTGCAATGCCATTAAAGCTCTCTGCTTTGGAACGACTCTGTGCCTGCTGCCGCGCCGTGCCCGGGGCTCCGCGGGGGGGCTGTGCCCGGGGCTCCGCGGGGGGCTGCCCGGGGCTGTGCCCGGGGCTTTGCCCGGGGCTCTGCGGGGTCTCCGCCTGGGGCTCCGCCTGGGGCTCCGCGGGGGGCTGCCCGGGGCTGTGCCCGGGGCTCCGCGGGGGGGCTCCGCCTGGCGCCGCCGCCGGCCGCCAGGTGTCGCTGCCGCCGCCGCCGCTCCCCGCCGGTGGCGGTGCCGCCCCGCCCCGCCGTGCGCGCGTGCTGCCGGGAGCGGCGCGGTGCCCGCTGGGAACAGGTCACCATGGCGGCCCGTGTCCTCTCGGCCTGCGTCCGCCGCCTCCTGCCCCGGCCGCCCCCGCCCGCCCCGCGGCCCGCCGCGCTCGGCACCCTCTGCCCCCGCCGCCCGCGGGCCCCGCCGGGGGCGGCCCCGCGGCCGCCGGCGCAGGTGAGGGCCGTCGCGGGCGGCCCGGCGCTGCCCGGCGCTGCCCGTCTCTTGCAGGTGCCGCGGGCGGCCTGGCCGCCGTGCCGCCGCTTCTCCGACCTGCCGCCCCTGACCTTGGCGGACATCAAGGACCGCGTCCTCTACGTCCTCAAGCTGTACGACAAGATCGACCCGGAGAAGGCGAGTGGGGCCGGGTCGGGCCGGGGGGGGCGGCCGCGGGGGGCGGCGGGTCCGTCCGCCGGGCGGGCCGGGCCGCTGGCTCTCCGCGGGCGGAGCTGGGGGCCCCGCGGTGCCCGTGCCGTGGCGGCGGGGGCGGGCAGGGCGCTCGGCTGTGCGGGTCGGGGTGGGGAGGGCCGGGGAGGCCGAAGGCCCCGGTTTAACCCGGCGGTCCCGGTTCCGTCGTAGTGAAACGGCTGCGGCCAAACGAGCTTCGGTTTTCCTTCCCCCAGCTCACAGCCGAATCCCACTTCATGAAGGACCTGGGTTTGGACAGTTTGGACCAAGTGGAAATCATCATGGCTATGGAAGACGAATTTGGTAACTCAGAGCTGCGCGGGCTCACGTTCCTCGCTGCCTTTCTTTGGCTGATCCTTAAGCGCAGCTGTAGCAAACGGGCGTTAGTTCTTTTCTGTGAACAGCGACGCTGACTGTTCCCCGTTGTAATTCAGAGAACGTCGTGCGGTTCTCGGGCAGTGAGAACAGGCGCTGGTCACTGGTGGCACTGGCGGGAGTCAGGAGAAGGCGTCTGTCCGTCTGCTTCTGAGCTCGGTCCCTCTGGGAGCACTGACCGCTTTTCTCCCCGTACCCCTCCTGGGCACCACCCGTCGTACTGCTGGGGAGGGGGAGAGTGGGGGACAGCAGCGTGTAGGTGAGGGCAGCGGGCGTTACGTTTAGCACGAAGGCTGCACCTGGAGCTGATCTTGGCTCCTGCTTGTGAAATCACGGGTATTCCAGGTTTTTCCTCACCGGAACTTTTTTCGTCCTCAGTACTTGATGCTACTAGAAAAAAAGTGGTTTTTTTCCTTCTTGGTGTATATTCCAAGTTTCTTTTTACATCATTTTGGCCGCCTTCATGCTTTCATTTAAAGCTCTTAAGTTCTGGCGTACATGCCTAATTTGTCGCATTGGGTCGTAAACGTCCCTGGGGGTTGGTCGTTCTCTGAAACCTAGGCAGGTGTTTTACTTCAGAGCATTTGCTAATGCTTCATATTTAATCCACTTACCAGAACCGTGGGTGGAGTGTTAGTGCGTGGCCGTGCGGACTAGAAAGAAGACCTTAAATTTTCTGGAATGTATTTCTGACCGGTTCCACGGCCGAGAGCCCTTGTGCTCCCTGCCCCCGGCTGCGGCTCTGTACGAGCTGTTGGTTGCACGAGCGCTCAACAGCAGACTCTGAACCTGAGGGGCTTCGGGCCCTGCCCCGCCTGGGGTTACCAAGAACATCCCCCTCCCGTCGCGCACCGGTGGCTGTGGGAGCTCTGGGAAGGCGTTAGAGGCTTTAATGAGGCGTGAGGGGCACTCGCTGGCTGGCTCGGCAGCCCTGCTCCCTGCTGTGCCTGCCCCCTCCCTTATCCAGAAGCAGCGTCGTGTAAGGCAGAACGCAGCTTGAAACTCGGCGTAGTAATGAAGTGTGGGCTCTGACTGACACGGCCTGTTTATCCCCTGCCAAGCTGCAGGCATCTGAGCCAGCAGTAATTGCTTCCTTTAGCCTTGCTCCTGTTTCCGTTGTTTTGGGCTAAATATGTGCACTTTCTTCCAGGATTTGAAATTCCTGATGGAGATGCAGAAAAGTTAATGTGTCCACAAGAGATTGTAGATTACATTGCAGATAAGAAGGATGTTTATGAATAAAAACAGTTCTTCAAAGCCGGGTAAGTAGAAATGTGCTCCTGCGAGTGTCTCGGGTAACGACGGCGCGCGCAGGGCGCACGTGTGATGCCTGCGGAGGGGCGTGAGGCGACTGGACGCCGTACGGCTGTACGGCAGGCGGGAGTCTGGCAGGTCTGGGAGGGAGCTGGCAGCAGCTGCCTGCTCTGAGCGGGGAGGATAAGGTATACGTGTTTTCCTGAGGCATCTGCTGTTGGAGGGAGGACGTGGGGCTCGGCGACCTTTCATCTCGCCCTGCGTGGCACTTCAAGCACTGAGGTTATCCGCAGGTCTTGTAGTAGATGGCGAATTGACTTTAGTCATGGAAGTCCACCTTTTCAGCGCTCCTCGGCCGTGCGCAGAGCGTGTGGGGTAGGCACCTCCAGAGGTGTGTGATAGCACAGCTTCCAGCTGCCCGTACCGACCGTTTCCTCCCCACCAGCCGCAGCCGGAGACTGGAGCAGGAAAGGAAACGGGCAGGAAGGGGTTATTGGAGCGACAGGCCCTCGAGGTGCTCTGGGGCTGCAGGGGAAATGAGCCGGTGGCCTCAGGCCAGTGTGCAGCAGCAGATCGGTCCCGCGCTCCTGTTTGTTCCTGTGCGCGCTTCTGGCCTCCCCCCACACCCCCCTCCCGGGTCAGTGGGGGAGCTGCGCCCCTTTGCCGCTCTCTGAGCCAAGGTGAGAATCCTAGCGATTCTAAAGACCTGTGGACTTGTTACGTGCCTGCTTTCGGTATTCGGCTTGTCTTGTCTCTGCCTGACCCACTTCTTTTGTGCCTCAAAGTGGTATTGGCTGATGAAATATTAAATATGTGGAATTTTTATTTTTTTTTTTAACAGGAGATGTCTCTACCACCAGGACTGGGCTGGTGTCAGCGGGTATGAATATAAGCGCACATGCTGTATCGTTGCTGCTTTCATTGGAAAGTTGTACTTGGACGTTGTATTTAAAGCTGTCTGAATATGTTGTCCTTTAAAAACAAGAAAAAAAATGAATAAATATATAAGACCACGTTGTGTTGATGCCTTTTCCGTTTCACGCTGCCTGTCGGTGGCTCGCTCTGTTAGCGTTCAGCGTGTGAAGGGCAGTTCAGGGGCGAGTAACCGGCGTCACTAGAAACGCCCCTCTCTAACCCAGGCTTTGACTGGCGGCGCAGCCTCTGCTCAGCCGGAGCCCGTTACCCCGTGGGATAAAAGCCCCCTCTGCCGAGCGCAGTGGGAGGTGTCTGTGGGCCTGTCGGGCTCCGGGCGTGTCTCGCTGAGAGCGTTTCGCCGTTCGTCCTCTCTGCGTGCGCGAAAGCGCTAGCAGCACCTGTACGGCTTGTGCCGCTGTGCACCAAGCTCTGTGCCCTCTGCCGCTGGCGCGGTCGCTCTTCCCGTGATCTCGCTGCTTGTATCGTCTGCTCTTTCCAATAAACCGCCCTTCTGCTGCCTTCGCTGTTTATTTCACCAGTGCTGGTAAAAACAAGCAAGTTCCATTTGAAAGGCTTCTGCTTTCCTGATGGAAAATAAAGGGGGGGAATGACTTTCCTGCTGCTGAAAAGCAAAATCGCATCGATGTTTCTGTAAGCCCAACTACTCTCAGCATGGGAGGCTTGCTTTAAATCTCTCCAGAGACAGAAACAAGTTATTTCTGGACACTACACCATTTTTCCTCTCGGCCAAGAAACACTTTCATATGTCAAAGAGGCACTGCTAGGCTGTGAGCCAAGAAAGTGTCACTCGATAACATATCCTCCTCTGGCAATCAGGGTGGCGGATGATGGAAAATACACCCGGGTCTGTTGGTGCGGCCCGTGGTGCCTGTGTGTGGTGTGGCTGTTCTCGGGGCTTCCTCTGGAGCTGCATTTCACTTTTAAAATCGCACGGTGCTGAATCCTCGGCCAGCTGGGTGACCCTCTGCCTTCGGGGCCCGAGTTTCGCTTTCATTGTGTGCGAGGCCCGGGCCCTTGGAAACTCCGTAACCGCTCCTTCACCCCAGATGTGTTCCGAAACATTTTCTGAACAGGCTGCACGGTGGAACCGGGGGGAAGCAGTCATTGTGGCCGCCGTGCCTGTGGTGGTTTCGAGGCGCCTGCTCAGGGGCAGGGGTGACGGTGGCTGCAGAACCATCCCTTTGCCACCCAGGCGTGCCGGTGTGGTCACTGGTTTCATTTGGTGGTATGGCCTTGAGTGATTTGGTGAAGGAGCCGCCGTCAGATGCAGCCAGAGGTGCCCTCAAGGGGCCTTTGCCCTGAGTTGTACCCAAGGCAGAGCTGGGCACAGCTGGAGGTGGCCCTGGGGACAGCCCGCGTCGCGGAGCCCTGGCAGTTCCCAGCGGTGGCTTTTCTGGGATAAACCTGTTTGTTAGAGGAGGGTGGGTGGAAAGCGTGTGCCCGCAGAGGAGCGGTGCCCGTGCTCTCCCTGGGCACCGGCACGGCGGTGCAGCCCACGGCAGGGTGATGGGGTGCCGAGCCGGGGTCCTGTCCCCGCAGCCCTGCCTGCGGGGCCGCACCGAAGGGCGGTCAGCGTGGGTGCTGGGGCCTGGCCGTGCTCCCCCGGGTCCCGCAGCCCGAGCTCGGCCCTTCCGCCGCCGAGCCCTGTCTTTGGGCAGGCCTCCGCCCCGCCCCGGTTCTCCTCCGGGCAGCGCGTCCCGGGGGTCCCGCACACGCCGCCGGGTCCGGGCCGCGCCGGCCGCCAGCCCGGGGGCAGGGGCTGAGGGGGCGGGGCCGCCCCGGGATGCAGCGGCGGTGCCGGTGCCGGTGGGGCGGGACCGGGCCGGGGGCTGCGGCTCCCCGGCGCCTCCGCCCCGCCGCAGCGGGGGCGGGCGGGGGCTTCCTGCCGCCGCCTCGGCAGAGCCGGCAGCGCCGCCGCGCCATGGAGCGGCTCCGGCTCCCGCGGCTCCCGCGGCTCCTGGCCGCCGCAGGTGAGCGCCGGGGCCCGCCGCTGCCTCCCCCCGGGCGGGGCCGGCGGGGGCACGGCCGGGAGGGCGGCGGGCACGGCCAAGCAGGGTCCCCTCGCCCCGCAGCCGCGGCCCTGCGGCCCCGGGCCGGGGTCCCAGGACCCGCCGCTGGTGCCTCGGCGGGGGATGCCGTGCTGGGGGCGGGGGGCGGCGGCGGGCTCGGTGGTCTGCGGCGGGGCCGGCACCGGCACCGGCACCGGCACCGGGCTCGGGCGGGTCTGGGCTCCCCGGTTGCACTGGGGCGGGGGGCGGGGGCTGCTCGGGTGTCACCGGGACCCGCCTGGGGTGGGCTCAGCCGCGGGGTCCCGGGGGCACGTGGCGGGTGGGAGGCGGGGCGGACGCGCCGGGGCACGGCCGGTGCCAGCGGCGGGCGAGTGCCGTGCCGTGCCGTGCCGTGCCGTGCCGTGCCGTGCCGTGCCGCCAGCCCGGGCTGCTCCGCGGCGTCGAAGGCAGCGGGTGCTGCGCCCGCGGGAGGAGGAGCGGGAGCCCCAGCAAGGCGCCGGTGGGGAGCGGGGCCCGAGGGGCTCCTGGTGACCCCAGCCCCGCCGAGGCGGGCGGTGCCTGGTGAGCCGCCCGCTCCCCCCGGAGAGCGGCCGCTGCGGCGGCGGGGACCCAGAGCCCTGCCCCGGCGGCGGCTGGCCTGGCGCTGCCGTGGTGCTCTGCCCGGGGTCCCGGTGGTCCCAGCGCGGGCACGCGGCGGCTCTGCCGGGCGGCGGTTTGGTTCAGGGCGAGATGGGCGTTTCCAGCACACGGCAGAGCGCGGCCGGCTGGGGCAGGACCCGGTTTTGTTTGTGGAGGCGAAGGCAGGTGGTTTCCAGCTGGGTTTGGGTCGTTCCTGAGGGTCTCCTTCGTCAGTGCTGCCCGTGGTTAACGGAGGGGAGGAGCGGAGCCCCCCTGCCTGCACCGGCAGCTCCTGGAGGTGGTAGGGGTGCATGATGCCCGACGCTGGTGCATGATGCCTGACGCCGGCACGCGCTGCTCTCTCCCCTCTCTCCCCAGTGATCGTGGAGTGCTGTGCACGGCTCTGCCCTGGTCTCGGCAGTGGGACGGGCTCCACGCTGGGCACTGCCGTCCCCTGCGCCCACCCAGGGACCATGACGGGGGAGCGCTGCCAGACAGGTACCGCCAGGGCTGGGCCCGTCCCACTCGCGACCCTTCGTCTGTGGCACTGTGTGACGGCCACGTGCGTCGGTGCCGCGCTGGGGCCTGGGGTGCCGAGCCGGTAGCTGTGGGGTGCTGGCTGTGGGCCAGCCCTGCTCAGCATCCCCCCACTTCTGCCTCTGCCCATAGATCCGGAGCGAGGAGCTGGCACCAGGCGGGTGCCGACGCCGGAGGCCGCAGGGCAGCTGCGGACAGAGGCTGAGCTGCTGCCCTTCCCTGGGACTCCCGCTGGGACTGACGAGCCCCCCAGCCCCCAGGGGAGCCCCGGAGGCCCCTGGGCAGGCAGGGTGGGGACGGGGCCCACGGTGCAGGATGGAGCAGCCATCGAGCACCCGGGGCCCCTGCTCTCTGCAGGCACTGCTGAGCAGGCAGCTGCAGGCAGCAAGCAGCCATCTCCTGCCAGCCCAGGGGTGACCAGTGTGGGGGCTCCAGCCCCCGTAGAGCCGGACGCAGCTCCTACCACCAGATACACCCCCAGGACTGACCCTGTAGGAAATGTGACGGCAGACGGTGCCACGACCCCACAGGGGACCCCCTCACATTCACCATCCTCTGTGACGGTGCCTGGCTCTGCTGGGGGGCAGTGGGGGTCCCCCAGCACCCTGCTGGGCTGGAGCCCCATGGGGACAGCACATGTGCAGAGCCGGAGGGGCTCACACAGCCCCTCGTCCCTGGCGCCGTGGGCTGGGGAGGGCCCGGGGGCCACCGTCCCACTGGGTGACAGCAGCCCAGGGACTCGCCCAAGCATCATGCCAGCCACGAACAGCCCTGCACCGGGGACGATCGGGACATCGCCCCTTGCGGGGGGGCTGCAGAGGCTGCTGACTCCCACAGGGACACCGGGGGGGACACGCCAGGGGCTGCCAGAGCTGGTAGGACGACGGGACTCTGACTCCCACCCGTGGCATGGGACGGACATTGCCCGGCAGGGTCCCCGCTCTGCCCCTCGCCCCTCTCCACTGTCCCTGGGGGCTGGTGGCCGCAGGGGCCCTGTGGCCAGCACAGCCCAGCCAACCATGGGGACGGGCCCAACCTCGCTGCCTGCCGCAGGCAAGGGGTTGGATCTGCCTGTCCCCACTGCCACAGCCAGCATCCCAGGGGTGACATCCCTCAGCCTGGGGGGAGCCCTGGACCCAACTGCAGGGGTCTTGGGGCCACCTGACATAGAGGGTCCTCCTGAAC
Source organism: Aptenodytes patagonicus (assembly GCF_965638725.1). Classification (NCBI taxonomy): domain Eukaryota; kingdom Metazoa; phylum Chordata; class Aves; order Sphenisciformes; family Spheniscidae; genus Aptenodytes; species Aptenodytes patagonicus. The sequence continues at coordinate 4,608,193 of NC_134961.1, forward strand.
ACGGCCATGTCCCCCTGGACCAGACCTGGCATCCGCCAGCTGTGCCGGGGCAGCCCCCTGCCTCGGTGGCCCCAGGCAGCACCGCTGCAGTACAGAGCGGGGTGCCCCACGCCAGCCCAGGGTCCCACCGTGTCCCCCTGTCCCCACAGCCTGCCCCAACCAGCAGCTCTGCAGTGCCCACCTCACCGACCCCACAGCCCTCCCTGGGGACCGGCTGGGGCGTCCCTGGGCTCAGCCCTGCTGCGGGCACCCTCCCGGCAGAGCCGTCCCCAGGGCTCTGGCTGCCCCACACCGGCCCGAGGGGGACCCCAGTGGGGGTGGGTGATGCCGGGCCTTGGGCAGTGACTGCCCCGCCGAGCTGGCAGCCAGGCAGCCCAGCCCCCACCACGGCCACTGGGCCCCCCTGGCAGCTGGCTCCGTCCCAGCCTGCATCTTCCCTGGGGCTGACCACCACTATCGGTGTCGCCACCGCCGTCACCACCACCATCACAGCTGCCACCACCAGCCCAGCACTGCTCGGGGACGTGGGGACAGTAACGTCGGATCCCAGTGCCACGGTGTTGCAGGGGGATGCATCAGGGCTGACGTGGGGACCCCCGACTCGTCTGCCCACCATGGTGCCAGGACCCCCCCAGCTGCCCACTGATCCCCCTGGGACCCTGGGCCATCATGGGGGCCCGGGTCCCCTCCAGCAGCCAGGGACACAGACCTGGTCAAGCCGTCGAGCAGCCCCAGAGGGTGGCCAGATGCTGACACCCCCAGAGCGACGCCAGCCGCACCAGGCAGGGCCCCCCGGGTGTTCATTGTGGAGGATCAGCCACCCCTCCTGAAAGGTGGGTCTGGGGGATTTGGGACACTCTGCCTGGGCACGATGGGAGGTAGAGCTCCGAGGAGCCATCAGCTTGGGGGGGATCAGTGGTGGTGGCCCCCCCGGGGTGGGCGGTGCGGATCCCTGTCGTGCTGATCCCCGTCTCTTCTCCCGCAGCATCCCTCCCTCCGCATTCCCTGCGAGCTGGTGCTGGACATGGGGTTCGTCCCCGCCCTGCAGGACCCCGGATCCCGGGAGCGCTGGGGTCTGCTGCACAGCTTCAACCGGACGGTGAGCGCGGGGCAGGGCTGTCCAGGGGGGGCTGTGGCTGGGGGCCATCCCACCTCACGCTCAGCTTCCTCCCTGCACAGGTTGCGCCCCTCTTCATGTCGGTGCCTGGGTTCCTGCGGCTGGAGGTGACGGGGATCAGGTAGGTGCTTGTGCAGCCCTGCAGCGTGCAATGCTCCCTGGCGTGGGGGGGTATGGGGAACGTCATGCCGCGGGGCCATGGCGGTGCCGGGTGCAGTGCTGGACCTGGGGGTCCAAGCCACCCCTGGACTCGCCGTGGGGTTTCCCCGCAGGGAGGGCAGTGTGGTGCTGGAGTACGATGCGCTGTTCGCAGCAGAGCGGGTGCAGGCACCGGGGCTGGGCGCGCTCCTCAACGCCGTGCTGGGCTCTGGCGGTGCCCGGCCGGGGCTGGCGGTGGGCACTGCCCCCGTCCTACGCAACGTGGCTCTGGGTGAGTGTGGGGTGTGCACAGGGCTGTGCAATCACTGGGCCCTCCTGTGGCCCCTGGGGTCCGGTGCTCGGCCCGGGCTGGTCGCAGGGCAGGCGTGTGCCTGGCCCCAGCTCTCTGCTTGGCGGGGAGGGGGTGGCATTCGTACCCCTGTCTCAGCAGAGCCACCGCTGGACCCCTGCGCCGTGCTCTTTGCCTGCCGAGCTGGTTTCGCCTGGGTGGCTGGGGCAGATGGGAACGCCACCTGCACCTCCCTCTGCCACCGTGACTACTGCAAGAACCACGGCATCTGCACCCACCCCCGGGACCGCGGGCCCCTCTGCCAGTGAGTGACCCCGGGACCGGCCGTGGGCTGACAGGTGCTGTCCCCCCCCCGGTGGCTGATGCCCACCCTTGGCACAGGTGCCCCGTCGGCAGCGATTTCTGGTTCATGGGGCTGCGCTGCGACTACCGGGTGACGCAGCAGAGCCTGCTGGGCATGGCTGCCGGGGTCCTGCTCAGCATCATCCTCCTGGGCGCCGTCGTCGCCGCCGTCGCCATCCGCCGGTTCAAGGCACTGCTGCTGGAGGCCAGGGCTGACCAGACCCGCAGCAGGTGGGTGCGCGGGGCCGGTGGGGGGACCCAGGGCAGGGGTCCGGGGTGGTTCTCAAAGGGGGGATGCTCCTGGTGCATGGCTGATACCCCTGCAGCCCTCCCCGGGGCTGCTGGCGTGGGGGGGGCGGGGGGGGCGGGGGGGCGGCGGCGGCGATGGGCAGCAGCTCCAGCCCCGCAGGTGGGTGGGTGCCCAGGGGCAGCGCAGCCCATCCCGGGTCAGGGAGAGCCGCGGCTCAGCGGGGAGGCAGGGTTGGGCTTGGGCTGAGCTCTGCCAAGAAAAACACTCTGCAGCAGCTGATAGTGGCGGGCGGGAGATGCTGGGGGGGGGGGGGGGGGGGGGGGGGGGGGGGGGGGAGGGAGCATGTACGGGGCCCAGGAGTGGCTGGTCTCAGCGCCCCACAGAGCCCCACGGCCACAGCAGTGCCCATGGGCTGGGGGGCCGGGGGGGGGGGGGGGGAATGGTGTCTGTGCATGTGTGTCTGTGTGGCCGTGCCAGCAATGTGGATGCCCTGGGGGATGCTCGCAGCCCCACGCTGGCCCTGGGGAAGCAGCAGGCAGGCAGGAAAGGAGCGCCGGGGGCTGCAGGGCTGGATGTGCTGCTGCACACTCACGGTGGCGGAAAGATGCATTAGATAAGCTGATGAGCCCCAAAATACGTGGTCCCAAGGACACACACCTCTTCCCGCCCCCCCCACCCCGCCCTGGTGCCTCCTGTGGGGAAGCACAGGGTCCATCTGCCCCCTCCCTGTGCACCGGCTGCCTGGGCTGGGCTCAGCTGTGGGTGGGGAGCACGGCTTTGGTAGAGCCCTGCCAAAGCAGCTCGTCTGGGAGCACTGGAGAGGCCGTGCTGTCCTGGCCCTGCTGCCCTTCCCACCAGGGTTTCGTAATGTACCGCGGGGGATTGTTCCCGAGGAAACCACCGCATCAGCCGCGGGGCTGCGGCCAGATGTTGTTCAGTGTCACAGGCTCTGCCCCCCACCCAGGGCACGGGGCTGGGTCCTGCCTCGGTGCTGTGAAATTTGGGTGGAAACCTGCGCCCTGTGCTTGCAGCGCAGCCACTGGGGCCGTGCGTGCATGTGCCCGTGTGTGCCCCCGGGGTGCCGGGCGCTGCTGCAGCTGCTCTGCCTTGCCCCGCAGCTACCGGCGGTTCTGTCGGCTGGACGACGTCTCGGCCCAGTACTGGTCGCGCTCCTGGCTGCCCTCGGCCAGCTCGCTGGACAACCCGGCCTTCAGCAACTCGGAGGAGCTGCTCCACTTGCAGATCTTGGACAACGGCTGCTGCAGCTGCGGGGAGGACTCGGGCATCACCGACAGCGCCAAGCATCGCCCCGCGCCACCTGCCCGCCTGGCATGCCGGCCCAGGTAGAGGGCGATTTGCCGAGCCTGCGTAGCAAGGTCTCGTCTTTAATTTGCTCAGCGGGCAGGGGTGAAGCAGAGAAGTGAGGGGCTTTGGGGGCACAGCAGCCTGCCCTGGCATCTCTGCTTTGCAGCCAACACCCAGCCACATGCTGGCCTCCCTGTGCTTATCAGCAGCCTTAACACCACAGCATCCTTTGGTGTCCAAGGAGAAATAAGGGGTTTCTCCTCCCCCACCATGTAAGGGGCTCTGTGTGATGGGGACTGGTTTAACAGCAGAAGGGTTCACATCTGCAGGAAACAGTGTGGTTGTGTGTGTGTATGAGAAAGTCTTATAATCAGCTTCCAGGGGTGTAAATGGAAAAAAGGCCCTGGAAGTTTCCAGTTTCATGAGCAAAGGGCACTACAGCCAGGGACACCCCCACCCACAGGCCCCGGGGCCGGGCAAGTTGAGAGCACAGCCACAGCTCAGGAGCAACTCCCTTCGCTGCTGTCCTTGAGATCAGCGCCGCTGCGGGGACCTGGGAGCGTGTTTGCGGACGGACAGTGTCAGTGCAGCGAGCACATTGCCCACTGGAGCAAAATACCTGTGAGCAGGGTCCTGCTCCTCAGGTCTCCAGGCTGCTCTATCAGAAACAGCTAGACTTCTACCCCCTCCTCCCCCTCTTTTAATTTCCAATGAATTTTCTTCCCAGTTTCCACTATGACTGGGACACAAGTTCCAGCAGCATCAACGATCCCATGGTGGACTCTGGAAAAGCCAGCGATATCTCAGTGTCGAGTTGGCCCATGGAGCCCATCCAGTGGACACCCTTCCCCCTCCTCCATCAGCTTTCCAGGCAGCGACCGGTGAGCAGAGCAGGCCGTGGAAGTGGCTTTGAGTTTTGGCTTGCGTGTGTGGGAGTGCTGAAGGGGCCGTGCTCCCTCCCTGCAGCGGGTGTGCAGATGCCCGTGGCTGCACGGGGAGGGTGACACCAGCAGCGGAGGGAGCCTCCGAGGGAGGCACTGGGAGCCATCAGCTCCTCCCCAGCTTCCCGGCTGGAGGGCAGCAGCAGCGCTGGCAGCGCAAGATGAAATTGCTCTCTCCACAGCACAAAGCCAGACGGCCTCGTTCGTACTGCGAGGGGATGGAGCTGGTCAACCTTGAGAGGAGCTGGACAGCCTGAAGACCGCAGAGCAAAGCACAGGCACCAAGGTTCAGCTTTTAAAACCAACCACATTTTATTTCCACGTAACAAGCTCAGTGAAGGAATTTCAAACACTTTGACGATACAATCAACGCAGGTGTGATGTCAGTTCCACTCGAGGCAGAGTCCTGAAAGATTATCTGCCAACATTTTCACCACTGTTTCGGACCAGACTTCAGAAGCCAGCTTTGGCTTGGGACAGCGTATTTCGTAGTAAGTAGTTACAGATAAGTGTCTAGTAACACACAATGCTGGCATCCAACAGAGTTAATGACTTACATCCGGCAATTTGAAAATAAAGTCTAACAGATTTTTGAAGTCACATCGTACTATGTACATACATGGTCTGCCCTATAGCCATTTCAGAACAAGCTAAGCCACTGTGAAAAGTGAAATACAAATTAAGCGCTGCTGCATTGTTCATCGTGATTAATGTAAATGAGGTATAAATTTAAACACCAGTACGTTTTAAGCATTAAAGTTTATTTTCCAAAATGCTCTCCTTATTTGCAAGTGTCCTCTTGAGCATCTAGCTGGGCACAAATGGTGGGGTCATTTGAAAATGGGGCGTTTGAAGTATACCGAGGATGAGGGCAACAGGATCCCAAAGGTGCTCGAATAGAAAAGGGAAAGCAAGCTGCAGTTTTCTACACTTATATTCTCATCTCATAGTGGGCACGTTGAGGGAGATTTTTGCTAGAATAAAATGCAGATCTGTTCATAAAAAAAAAATCAGTTTGCTAAAAGAAAATCAAACTATGGGAATA